>NC_059333.1:157489166-157842500 GCF_018350155.1 Leopardus geoffroyi
AAGTCGTGAAAATTTTAATCACCCTCTTCAGTTTATAAAATTATAATCACCCTCTTCAGTTTATTCAGTCCCCTGTAATGAATTCTTGTTTTGCTTGCATCCAGTTTTTCCATTAGTTCTGGAAATGTTTACTTAGTTTTATGATCTCAAAATTATCATAAACCTTATTCTGGAGTCTTTTTCAAGAATCTCGTTGGAGAGGAAGCTTTTTGCAGGAACACTTTTGTAAAAGCATCAGAGTAAAAACATATCTGCCTATCAATGATGAAAGACTTCAAGTTCCCCTGGTTAAAGATCTGATGAGAGTTCATTGCAATGAACTTGACACGGAAATTTGGTTATTTCTGTTAGCAGTTCAGTTAGCAGTTCAGTTAGCAGTTCAGTTAGCACTTCAAGGTAATAATGAGATTTCCAGGCAGGATGGCAGAGTAGGAGGACCGTCAGCTCTTCTTGTCCCTCAGATACAACTGGGTAACAGCCACATCAGTGTAAGTAATGCACAAAATGACCCTTAGGCTGGTATCACAGACTCTCCACAGCTAAATGTGGAGACATGGCCACACTGAAGAGGGTAGGGAAGGTGGAAACGTGGTGGGAATGAATGGACCTGCGCTGTCTATGGGAGGCAGGGAGCTGCTGGCACAGAGAGGGGAGAGAAACAGACTCTCACACCAGGGAGTCCACACGGGGAAGACCAATCCCCTAGCATTTGACTTTGAAAACCAGAGGGCCTGAATTTCAACAGTTCTTACAACCAGTGAGGCTTAAAACCTAGAGCTTCAAAAATCAGCGGCTTGGTTCTGGGTGAGCGGAGAGGGCAAAAGGAAACTGAGTCCTCACCCTTAAAGAGAGTACAAGAAACAACCCCCTGAGATAAAGCATAGAAGCAGCAGTTTGAAAAGCTCCTGGGGTATACAGGAGGGAGATGTGTCCGCTAATCTCCAAGCATGTTCTGGAGGGGCATGGATCTTTAGGAGACTTCTCCAGGAACAAAAGAGCTGGTAGGCAACGTTTCTCTTCCCCATCCCACAGCCTAGACACTGGGAACTTGTGGGAACCAATGCAGCACCAACACTCCCTACCCTTACTTGCTAAAAGTATGCCCCACCCCCACATTCTCCTGTGGACACACCCCCTCCAGCCAGGCCTTCAATTCAGGCCCCTCCCACAGCTGGCCCAGAAAAACCTTACCGACACTGCTACCCTGTCCCTGAGCACCTCTGTGGATCCGCCCTCTCCAGCCTGGCCTCCCTCTGTCCCTGGCAGCTTCAGATTCTCTCCCACCAACACGGACATTGCTGGCACCTTACATCCCACCTCCACATTCTTTTGTAGTTTTGTGCTACTGCACCTCTGGCAAATGCCTGGTCTGACTCAGTTTAAGACCGAGGTGGCTCCTGAATGACTCACTAACAACACTAGGACCAAACCCTGCCCGCAACAGGCAAAGGGAGCCACTGCAGATGACTGAAGGCAAAAGGAGCTCAGCCACAATAGCAGGGCACACACGACACATAGGAGACACCTGAGTGCCAGGTTATGGTGAACAGCGGACACTGCACTGTGGGGCACTATCAGACCTCTTCTTCACAAGCACCACTTTCAAAAGCAGGACATGTAGCTGACTCTCCTAACACATAGAAACAGACACAGAGAGTTAGACATAATGAGGAGACAGAGGAATATGTCCCAAATGAAAGAATGGGACAAAATCACAGAAGGAGACCTAAATGAAATTGAGATAAGTAATATGCCTGAGAGAGAATTTAAAGTAATGATCATAAAAATATTCACTGGACTTGAGAAACGAGCGGAGGGCCTCAGTGAGACCCTCAGCAAAGAGACAGAAAACATAAAAAAAAACCAATCAGAGGTGAATAACTCAATCATTGAAATTAAAAATAAACTAGATGGAATAAATGTATACTAGAGGAAGTAGAAGAAGGCATCAGCAACCTGGAGGACAGAGTAATGGAAAGCAATCAAGCTGAATAGGAGAGAGAAAAAATAACTTAGGGAACTCAGTGACATTATTAAGCATAAAAACATTCACATTATAGGGATCTCAGAAGGAGAAGAGAGAGAAAAAGGGGCAGAAAATGTATTTGAAGAAATAACAGCTGACAACTTCCTGAATCTAGGGAGGGAAACAGAAATCCAGATCCAGGAGGCACAGAGAGCCCCCAACAAAATCAATCCAAGGAGGTCCACACCCAGACATATAGTAATAACATTGCAAAAGGTAGTGTTACATTCCTCTTGCCTTTTTAAAAAGTTTTTTTTAAAGTAATCTCTGTGCCCAACGTGGTGCTCAAAGTTGCAACCCCAAGATCAAGAGTCACACGCTCTACTGACTAAACCAGCCAGGCACCCCACAAAAAGTAATGATAAAGAGATAATTTTCAAAGCAGTTAAGAGAAGACAGTTACATACAAGGGAAACTCCATAAGGCCATTAGCTGAGTTTTTAGCAAAAACTCTACACGTCAGAAGGGAGTGGCATGATATATTCAAGTACTAGAAGAAAAAACCCCTGCAACCAAGAATACTCTATCCAGCATGGCTATCACTCAGAATAGAAGGAGAAATAGAGAGTTTCCCAGACAAACAAAAGTTAAAGGAATTCAGGACCACTAAACCTGCCCTGTAAGAAATGGTAAGGGGGACTCTTTGAGTGGTAAGGAAAGACCAAAATTAGGACTAAGAAAAGTAGGAAACACAAAAGCAGTAAAAATAAGTATATCTATAAAAATCAGTCAAGGGATTCACAAAGTAAAAAGATGAAAAGCAGTGGTGCCCAGGTGGCTCCGTTGGTTAAGCATCGGACGCTTTATTTTGGCTCAGGTCATGATCTCACGGTTCCATGAGTTTGAGCCCCACATCAGGCTCTGCACTGATGGTGCAAAGTATGACACCACATACCTAAAATGTGTGTGGAGGGGTGAAGAGTAAAGAATGGGTTCAAACTCAAGTGGCCATCAACTTCACATAGACTGCAGACGACGTTATACACAAACTAATGGTAACCACACATCAAAAACCAGTAATAGACAAAAAATAAAGGGAAATGAATCCAAGTTTCTCTTTTCTTCACTAAAGCAGCCAACAAACTGTGAGAGAAGAAAGCAAGGGAGAACAGACAAAACTTTTAAAAAAACATAAAACAAGTAACAAAATGGCAATAAATACATAAATGTCAGTAATTCCTTCGAATGTGAATGGACTAACCGCTCCAATAAAAAGACATAGGGTGACAGAATGGATAAAAAAAAGCAAGACCCATGGGGTGCCCGGCTGGCTTAGTCAGTGGAGCATGTGACTCTTGATCTCAGGGTTGTGAGTTTGAGCCCCACGTTGGGTACAGAGATTACTTAAAAATAACATCTTAAAGGGGCGCCTGGGTGGCGCAGTCGGTTAAGCGTCCGACTTCAGCCAGGTCGCGATCTCACGGTCCGTGAGTTCGAGCCCTGCGTCAGGCTCTGGGCTGATGGCTCAGAGCCTGGAGCCTGTTTCTGATTCTGTGTCTCCCTCTCTCTCTCTCTGCCCCTCCCCCGTTCATGCTCTGTCTCTCTCTGTCCCAAAAATAAATAAACGTTGAAAAAAAAATTTAAAAAAAAAAAAAAATAACATCTTAAAAAAAAAAAAAGCAAGACCCATTTATATGCTGCCTACAAAAGACTCATGTGCAGATTGCAAGTGAAGGGATGGAAAAGCATTTATCATGGAAATGGGGTGAAAAGAAAGCCAGGGTGGCAATATTTATTTCAGACAAAATAGGTTTTATTTTTTTTTTTTAATTTTTTTTTCAACGTTTATTTATTTTTGGGACAGAGAGAGACAGAGCATGAACGGGGGAGGGGCAGAGAGAGAGGGAGACACAGAATCGGAAATAGGCTCCAGGCTCTGAGCCATCAGCCCAGAGCCTGACGCAGGGCTCGAACTCACGGACCGCGAGATCGTGACCTGGCTGAAGTTGGACGCTTAACCAACTGCGCCACCCAGGCGCCCCCAAAATAGTTTTTAAAACAAAGACTGTAGCAAGAGACAAAGAAGGACACTATTTAATCATAAAGGTAATAATCCAACAAGAAGATATAATAATTATAAATAGTTATGCACCCGACGTGGCAGCAATCACATACATAAAGCAGTTTATAATGAACATAAGGAAAGTAATCAATAGCGATACAATAATAGTGGAAGACTTTAACAACCCACTTACATCGATGGATAGATCATCCACTTAGAAAAATCAACAAAGAAACAATGCCTTTGAATGACACATGGGACCAAACGGATCTAACAGGTATATTCAGAACATCTCATCCTAAAACAGCAGAATACATTCTTTTCAAGCGCACACAGAATATTCTCCAGAATAGATCACATATTAGTCAACAAAACAAATCTCAACTAAGTCAAAAAGATTGAAGTCATACCATGCATCCTTCCCGACCACAACACTAGGAAACCAGAAATTGACCACAAGGAAAAATGTGGAAAGAGCAAGCACAAATACATGGAGATTAAATAACACGCAACTAAACCATGAATGGGTCAACCAAGAAATCAAAGAGGAAATTAAAAATATACATGGAGACAAATGAAAATGAAAACACACTGGTCTGAAATCTTTGGGATACAGCCAAAGTTGCCATAAGAGGGAAGTTTATAGCAATACAGGTCTACCTCAAGAAGCAAAAAAAATCTCAAACAGTCCAACCTTATCCCTAAAGGAGCTAGAAAAAGAACAATCAAACTCCAAGCCAGTAGAAGGAAGGAAATAATAAAGCTTAGAGCAGAAATCAAAGAAATAGAAACTAAACAAACAATAGAATAGACGGTATTAGGAGCTGGTTCTTGAAAAAATCAACAAAATTGATAAACCTTTAGTCAGACTCATCAAGAAAAAGAAGAGGACTCACATAAATAAAATCAGGGGGCACCTGGGTGGCTAAGTGGATTGAGCATCCAACTTTGGCTCAGATCGTGATCTCACAGATCATGAGCTTGAGTCCTGCATCAGGCTCCCTGCTGTCAGTGCAGAGCCTGCTTCGGATCCTCTGTCCCCCTCTCTCTCTGCCCCTCCCCGGCTCACGCTTTCTCTCTCAAAAATAAACATTCAAAAAACCAAAAATGAAAGAGGAGAAATAACAACCGATACCACAGAAATGCAAAGGATTGTAAGAGAATATTCTAAAAAATTATATGCCAACAAATTGGACACTCTAGAAGAAATGGACAAATTCCTAGAGACATACAACTTCCCAAAACTGAATCAGGAAGAAATAGAAAATTTGAGCAGACCAATTGGCAACCATGAAATTTATTTAATAATGAATAACACTCCAACAAAGTTCAGGACCAGATGGTTTCACAGGGGAATTCTCCCAAACATTTAAAGGGTTAATACCTATTCCCAAACGATTTCAAACAATGAAAAAGGAAGAGCCAGAATGAGGGTTTTCCTTTCATCTTGTTCTGTGTCCTAATTGCCTGGCTTTGTGTCCAATGAGAATATGCTCTCTGGTCTCCACCCTCTCGTGCACTAACTGGGGGTGCACCTTGGTGTCCTGTCAGAGAGACTGGGGAGCCGGGAGAGTCCTATATAAGCAACACTCTCTCTGTCTGGCTGTGTCAGATCTCAGAGGAGTTTGTCATAAAAGGTCCCAGTTCATAAAGGGCTTTCGTCCTCTAAGTTTTCATTGTGCTGGAAAAGTCCCATTTCAGTAGCACCTTCCAGGTGTCAAATATTAGCAGGTCAGCGCTAATAGCGTTTGTCAACGGTCATATTAGTATAATAGCTAGCCTTTGGGCCTCCCTTGACAAGATGGAAAAACAAAAATTAGATTCAGGACAAAAATTAATGTCCACATCCAGCATAAGTTCCCCTTCTCAAAATCCAGCCCCATCCACCTGTTTTAATTTCCCTTTCCCTACTAGATTTACAGAGAGCACTCCAATCTAATCTCTAGGTTGAAGGTATACGGGTTACTCATGGAAATGCCGAAAGCCTGGAAATGAATGTACCAAAAGCGACTGTCAGGAAGGCCCATTTTGCTCCTACTTCCCAGAGCTCTGTAATCAGGTTCTGCCAGCTTCAGGCTTTCCCATGCAACGTCCTTTGCAAAGTATCCTAGACCTCCCACTACACACACACCAAAAAAATGTATGCCCTTGGACAAGAGCAGATATTTTATTTTATTTTATTTAAAAAAAATTTTTTTTAACGTTTATTCATTTTTTTGAGACAGAGAGAGACAGAGCATGAATGGGGGAAGGTCAGAGAGAGAGGGAGACACAGAATCGGAAACAGGCTCCAGGCTCTGAGCTGTCAGCACAGAGCCTGACATGGGGCTCGAACTCACGGACCGCGAGATCATGACCTGAGCCGAAGTCGGACGCCCAACCGACTGAGCCACCCAGGTGCCCCAAGAGCAGATATTTTAAATCGTAAGGTCCCTTTACCTCCACTTTCGAAAGATCCTTCCAAATTTAGAATGCAGTTAGAAAAATCAGTGACATTCACAACACCCTCTTCACAGAGAAAAGAAGTGACCAACATTTCTTGTAGGTCCTCCTACAAATGATCAGCAGAAGTGATGTTCAAGGATTAATAGAAGCCAGTGTTGAATTGGATGCTCAGAAGACTTTTGTTAAAATACTGTATACAGACATTTCAATGTTTGTTTATTTTTGACAGAGAGAGAGACAGAGCATGAGCGGGGGAGGGACAGAGAGAGAGGGAGACACAGAATCCAAAGCGGGCTCCAGGCTCCGAGCGGTCAGCACAGAGCCCGACGTGGGGCTCGAACTCACAGACTGCAAGATCATGACCTGAGCCGAAGTCGGACGTTCATCCTACCGAGCCACCCAGGCGCCCCTGTATACAGACATTTCAAGGGCATACATTTTAGTTAGAAATCTCTCTGATATAATGTAGCAAGTTTAATTTAAAAGGGGTCAAGCCCTTGTTATTCAGGCTGTAATCCAGTTATTTGTGGGCATTAAAAACAACAGTCTTTGTCTTGCAAATCTCTATAAAATCAGAAATGCAACTCTGGAAACAGATGAAAGCCCACCTATCTACCAATCCCCAACTCTCACATATCCTCAAAATGGTTGTAGGTATTATAAAATACCATAATACTGGGACAAAATTGTTCTGTACTTGAAGAAAGCAAATAGCAATTGCCCTGAAATTCTTAGAAAAACTTACGTATAAAACATTTATATGTTTTCAAACATATATGTTAAATGTTTAAAACATTTATCTGCTTGTCCTAAATTGCGGTTCCTCTGCTATTCCCAAATAAACTCATTTTGCTAGTCAAATAACCGGCTGTTTTGTTTTTCAGGTTGACACTATACTGTCGATGCAAATTGGCCAGACATTTTGGAATCTCTAAAAGTAAGAAAGAGAGTTTTATTCAAGTCCAAGTTAGGACAGCTGCCCAGGAAAACAGGCTCGTCACAGGGAAGAAAGTGCTCTGGAGAAGGAACAGTTTTTACGGGGTGATGTACTCTTCTACAACCAGTGAAAGCTCAGAAGATTATAGATTAGCATCTAGGCGGGAATCATGAGTTTTATCGTAAAGGCATGTAGGGAGCAGGAGCATTGATCAGTATCTCGAGGACAAGATGGTTTTCTCTTAGGCTGCTCATTCGCAAAACAGATGTACAATGCGTGCATGGCGGGCCATAAATCAGGCTTTTGGTTTGAACAGTTTATATACAGTCATGTTGACTTAGAGGGAAATCTAACCTGGCTTTCCTTGTATATCAGGTCTTTAGAGAGTCTTCCCACCATCAACATTAAACAGTGTCAGAGAGGCAGGATCCAGAGAAGACATGGGATAACTCTGGGCTGATGAGCCCACAGGTGCCGGGACCCACAGAGCCCATTAAGCTCGCTGCTTTTTGCTGACCTTGGGGTTTGAAGGGAAGTCTCTCCTGGATATTGAGCTCTTGTCTTTTTGGGTTTTGAGCTCTCTGGCTTTACCCAGGTTCTGTTTTTGTTTTTATGAAGGCATCGCCCTTCCTGGTGAGTATTCTTTTGCTTTTCAGTTTGTTGAAGCTTCCTGGTAAGTTACCCATTTTGTTCAAAAGTAGGGAACATATGATTCCAGGTGTTTTAGAACAGCTGTTGGAAAACAGGGCCCCCCCTCAGCGCTAAGACATCATAGGGAGCCCAAAGGCAAGATAGCTTCTACCTGGTCCATGGACCAGATTCTTGTGCCTTTCTGGAAACATGGCTAAACTTTTGGATAATTTGGATTGCCGTGGCCATTCTAGGGAACATTTGTTTTAGAGAAGTACACCTTAAGGGGCACCCTTGACAGTGATGATTCCAAACCTCTTGGAGACAATGGAATATCTTCTTTGATTGATATGCAGAAGCTTCTAAGAGACTAAAATGAAGATCCTTTCAGCAGGCAAATAAAAAAAAAAAGAATCTTTAAGTAAAAGATTTTGGCCATCTGAGCAGGTAATTTTAACTTAGTCCATCTGCCAGAAAAACAACTTGGATCAGAATATTTTCTTTTGAGTTTTGTACCTGAGACATGACTAAAATTCCTAAATACGGGCTATGGGATCTCTGTGTCTATGCTATATATGGTACAGATATGTGATATTTTTCTACCTCCAGGTGGTATTGCCGAAACTGATTTGTAAAGACATCTAATTGGCTTTAAGAAAATAAAGCATTTATACAAATCACAGATACTCTCAGAAATATAGCAACGAATTCAAATGTTTTTCAAGTTCATATGATCTGAGATAATCTCGATAAATAAACACTCGCTTCAGTTTGTTGGTTTGGAAACAACAGGCATGCCTTCTGAGTGGTCAGCCTTAAACAGAATGCAGATAAACAACTTTTTCTTGCTGGGGCTACTAATCAAATAAGCTCTTACTCTTATATTGCAAAATTTGCCAACAGAAGAAATAGGATGATGGTTAGCCTCTTAGTGTGTAATCCAGGTGTATTTGTTCAAAGTAACTAATTTATACAAATAAGACGAGAGTTGATACTAAGTTAAATAATGGATAATCATTGGATACCTAAATCATATCCAAATAAGGTACACGTTAACTACTAAACATAAGTATATCTACTTTTGGCTTCATTTTTATAGAGATACAGAAAATATTTGGATTAACAAACATGTTGCATATCACCTTCAAAAAACTGACGTGTATTTGTGATCTACTAGAGGATGCTAATATGTGCGTGGTCGTGCACAATTGCCTTCTTCCTAGTTTTCACTGGGAAGCCAAGATTAGAAACGTTTTAAAAATTGAAAGCCTTGCCAAAACTACAGAATGAAGCCCCCAAAAGTCAGAACACTTCGGGTAATAAGCATCAATGAGCCCTGCACAAACAGTGGGCATTAATGCTGACAAAATGCATCAGGCCCCCCTTTGGAAAGTAAGAAACAAGGGACTCGCATGACAGCTTTCTCCTACTGTGGAAAGATTTGCTGTATCTTCTGGTTTCTCAAACCACCATCACAGACCATTGACGAATTATGACTAACATTCATTTCAACAGAAAAGATACATATCACCTGTATCTATACAGATAGATGGATAATGTATCTTCAATTTCATTTAAAATTTGGAAAGGATTTATTGTAGGTTGTCTCTATATACATAAAAAATAAGTTCATAAAATACAAAAGAGAGTACATGCATGAAATATACTAAAAATGGGAAATACATGTCAGCTTATTAAACTTATTTTAGTTACTTAGATCGTTTTATATATATATATATATAGGCATGTGCTGGACCATAAAATAGACTGTATTTCTCACTGTGGAAATGCTCCTACAGGTTTGAAAGCCACTGCTCTTGTATCACAGTAAATTGAGCAACAGTGGAAAAGGCCACAAAGGACTGTCACCTCTTCTGTGCTGAACACACACAGCAGTAAGTCCTCAAGGCCAGGCTGTCATCACCCCGGGATAGGCTCACACTTAGTTGCCTGGTCTTTCCAGATTCGCAGCCAGGCAGCAAACTGTTGAAAATAACTTCCCTCATTTTTTATAAAGACTTGCAAAGCTGGATGGCAGCTTCAGATATTTCTAGCTTTGCCATCGGTTTATTTTTTTTTTAACTTTTATTTCTTATTATTTTGAGAGAGAGACAGATAGAGCAGAGAGAGAGAGGGAGACACAGAATCCCAAGCAGGCTCCAGGCTCTGAGCTGTCAGCACAGAGCCCAACACAAGGTTCAAACTCACGAACCGCAAGATCGTGACCTGAGTTCAAGTCGGTCGCTTAGCCAACTGAGGCACCCAGGCGCCCCATCTGTCATAAGTTTAGCAGTTATTGTCCCATTTTGCAAATCTTTATTCTACTTAACTCACGGCAACCCCTTTTAGCAATAACATGGGGGTCCTGTTGCCCAGTCTAACAAAGCACTGTTAGGATGAGCCTATAGATGCCAGAGAATCTCAAACTGTCATTTAAAAACAGTGCATGGCTTATTTTAACTATCTTATATAAAAGGAGTTTATATTTATTTAATGTAAAGAATAAGCAATTATGCTAACTTCTAAGAGTAAATCTGCAACTATTCTGTGTCACCTGCCTTACATCATCTCTTTTCTAGATATGTTTTGTAAGTTTTTTGAAATTGAGAAAATAACATTTAAACTAATAAAGTTGAACTATTCAGCAGAAAATGAATTCCTAAAAATAAAACTACTAGAAATAATGATGAAAGAAAATGACTACATGAAAAGTAAGGAAAATAGAACGTTGGGCGGGTTGTTTGTTTGGATAAGGAAAAATATGGAAGGATTTTTTGTTTTGTTTTTTGGCAAAGGAAAAAAAGCAATGTTAAGTGCTTAATGTTAAGTGATTACTCCAGAATAAGAAAGGAGAAAGATAGGACAAAACCTAAATAGACAGAGAAAGGTATAGAGGTTTATGGAAAAGGAATCTTGAGAAAGAATGGTCGAATTGGCTAAAAATTAAATTATTATTGTGAGGGTTTCCTTTTTTTTTTTTTAATTTTTTTTTTTCAACGTTTATTTATTTTTGGGACAGAGAGAGACAGAGCATGAACGGGGGAGGGTCAGAGAGAGAGGGAGACACAGAACCGGAAACAGGCTCCAGGCTCTGAGCCATCAGCCCAGAGCCCAACGCGGGGCTCGAACTCCCGGACTGCGAGATCGTGACCTGGCTGAAGTCGGACGCTTAACCGACTGCGCCACCCAGGCGCCCTTTGTGAGGGTTTTCAAATGAAGCCTTGATAACAGTAATGTACTTATGCAAAACTAAACCTTAATCATTTCTGTTAAAAAGACAGAGTCTTCTTGGGCTACTGATCTACTTTTTGTAAGATATTGTGAAAGGTTTTATTTACCTTTTAACGTAATCTATGTAGAGGATGTGCATGGGAAGGTCAGTTGGCTGAGCGACCGACTCTTGATTTCAGCTCAGGTCATGTTCTCATGGTTGTGAGATCAAGACCCCTATTGGGTTCCGTGTGCGTGGGGAGCCTGCTTAAGTTTCTCTCTCTCCCTCTGCCCCTCCCCCACTTGTACATGCTCTCTCTCAGAAATACATAAATAAGCAAGTAAATAAATAAATTAAATAATCCATGTAGAAAACCAGGGTTTTGTGTTTTATCAAAATAATTTCGTGTACTTCATATTGTCTTTGTCATCACGTCCGAGAGTAAACTGAGACTTCTGGATATAAGAGGGCTAAGTTTTGCTTACAACTATGTGACCCTTTCTATTTGCCTTTGACTTCTTTCATCATCATGTTGGTCAAATAGACAATTAAATATTGTTTCTTAATGACCTGGGATCTTATTTGGTCAATTGTCCAATGTCTTTTGATTTTTTTTTTATAAACTCCCCCAAATCAAGTGCTAATTAAAGTCTTTTTGACCTAAAAGTAACTTAAGAACTTCTAGAGGGTTCCTGGAACTTTTCGAAAGATTTGTTCCCTCTCCTAATAAAAAGTATAATATCTCATTATACTAATTAGGATTGTTTGAGCTGTTAAATTACATGGGAAGTATCGTCAAATAAGAACAGTAGGCTTCTTTTTGTTGTATTTGTGTAGGTATATGTTATGTATTCTAGAAATTATATAAAATTCCCCAAATTCCAATATATTCTGGTATAATGACATCAGTCATAATTTTAATTATCTTGAAATGTTGTGTGTCACAGAAATAACCAAATTTCCTTGTCAGTTATATCATAATAAACTCTCATCATCTCTGTAACTATTGCTTCTTCTCCTTCTCCTTCTCCTTCTCCTTCTCCTTCTCCTTCTTCTTCTTGTAGGCTCCAGGCCCAGCATGAAGCCCAACACGGGGCCTGAACTCATAACCCTGGGATCAAGGCCTGAGTGAGATCAAGAGTTGGACACTTAACCGACTGAGCCACCTAGGGGTTAGGGACCCCTAACCTTTGCCATTTTTAAATCTTTTGTCATTTACAATTATTGATTTAAGTGCCTCATCTTCTAAGAGATTCACGAAGAAGCCTTTGACAAGTACTCTAGAACATGGGTTTTGATAGATTTAGGGTCATGATGCTGAACTGGGTAAGAATTTCTAAAACCCTGGAAAGCGGACTGCTTTCATGTTTTGCTTTTCAGAGTTCAAAGATCCCCTTTTCTCCTCTTCTTGAAGCCATCTATAACTTACAGCCATTTGGTGAATTGTATCTTTCCAAAAAAGTTTGAAGCATTTATCTTTTTCTCCCTGCCGCATCCTTCCAGAACTCTGAAACTCTTACTATTCTTATTTTTTGGTGACAATGGATGCATCTGTGTAAGTTCAGCAAGAACTCGTTCTCCGTGTAAGAGAGCTCCCTACTGCACCTAGCCCCTGCTTCTCTGATCCACAGTCGATAAAAGAAGATATACGTCAATATTGTACAGACCTAACTGCTTCTGGTAAAATGACATTGCTTTAGTAGAACCATCTTTCCACCGCACATATCCAGGAGACAAAGACCTTAAACATCACGCCCTACAACCTACTGGAAAAGACATCCCCAGAAAGACTTGACTGCTTTGGAAACGCTCGAATAAGGTATTGTTAACCAAACTTTTTGCTGCTAAACTCCAAGCAATAGACTTTTGGATTTACGTGTCATAGCTAAAGAAATCACAAAACCCAGACTGGACTTGCATACCGACCGCTGACCTTCCAGGAATAGAAGCAGATGACGGCTGAAGGAGAAAGTTTTCCCAAGATGGCCGCCCAGGCCTGTCTACTCTTTTCTTGCTGCTGTTGCTTCTTACTACCACCCTCTTCTTGTTCTCAGAGAGGCAATGCTCTTAAACACATTTCTCAACCTGTTGAAAAGTAGATTAACCATTGGATCTGTCACCAGAAGCTCCAATCTGCTCATGATGTTGGAGACCCCTCGGGCTTACCTGTAACCGTGTTCACTTTAGTCCCGGATCTCACTGCTGATTTTACTCATGAACCTATGGACTTTACTTGTAAGGTTAAGATGTCAAGACTTTCCCCACTCACAGTCATATTAGCTCAACTAAACACCTCCACCTCTGTCAATTTTATGACCCCTCACTCCCCCATCCTTTCCTTACCTAAATACGATCTGTTCCCCCGCACCCAAGGGAAAGACAAATGGGTTTACATCCTCTTGCTGAGGTTTTTAGAAAAGACACCTTTAGGAAGGGACAACCTCTCATCGAATGTCACCCCAACACCTCTGACCCATGGCTTAAAGGTATCAATGAATTTACCTAATGAACCTATCAATAACCAGACCTTAGCTGGAGTCCTCTAGGCTCCACCTGGTGTTTGTGGTGGCCAGCACTTCCCAGGGGCATCTGGATGTTTAGATGGCTGGTGAATCAGAGGACAATGCTTACTGGGACATTTCACTGTCCCTGTTAATATGCATACTGAATCAGAAGTCCCCATTCAGTCCACTCCATTGAACCTCCACGGCTGTCATGAATGGGAGCTTTCAGGAGGCATATGTGACTCCGGGTTTGCCTCCATAAGGAGAGCCTTTCTCACATAGATCAGAATAAATGCCAACAAATGTGAGATCAGAAGTCTCTCCCTAGCGTTAGGAGAGCTAGCCCGCTCCACAACCAAAGCAGTAAAAGCCCAACAATGATCACTTGACTCACTGGCTACAGTCATTTTGGATCATCGCATAGCCCTTGATCATCTACTGGCCGAACAAGGAGGCATTTGTGCAATAGTGAACACCATCTGCTGCACAAGGATAAATTCCTCCAGGGAAGTAAACAACTAGCTGCATAAAATCGGAGAACAAGCACATTGACTACAAAGAATTGCACTTAATGATCTATGGTCCTTTGATCTATTTAGCTGGCTGTCTTCAGGTTGGACTCTTGGTTCAGGACTACTGTGCTAACTGCGTCATTATTCTGCTCCTTATTTTGTACAATCAGTTTAAAACTTTTAACCTGTTGCCTGTCAAATCTCGGCAGAACTCCAGAACACCTCACTCTTGATCCTTAGATCTTGACCAACCGGGGGAAGTGCAAATGTGAGTAAGGGAACCCTCATTAAAATGGAGCCAGGAAACCCCGGAGGGGGAGCTCTCATCCACGCAGCATTCACTGCACATGGCATAAGCAGCAGGAAGAAGGAAGATAATTCTTATCTTGATAAGGGGGGGGGCACTTTTCTCATAGGAATTTCTCTATTGCTCTTAGGAAAAGCAAGATCTCTTCCTGCCCCAACAACAACCACCGCTTTTGGCCAATGAGAAACCACCGTATCTTTAAACTGTAGTTGTTCTCCAGCGAACTTTTATTCCAAACAATCCTCCCGAATATCCTCCTAAAACATAATAAAGGCTGACCTTCTCTGAGTCTCTTCCACTCGCCTGTGATTTGCCATCGTTTGCTCGTCCTGAATTTCAATTCCTCTGCTCTTCCCAAATAAACTCGTCAGCTGGTAAAGTAAGTGATCTTATTCTTAGGGGTGACGTCCCCAAGCGCTGCTTCTCTGGCCCGACCTCTCAAGACCGATGTCTTGTTGTAAGTCTGGCAACTCTGAGCTGTACTGTACACGCCTGCCCAGCTCATCAGGTTCAGCCAGCCTGAGGCAGGCCGAGCCGGCTATGGTGTGGAGGGAGCCCACCCCCGAAAATCACCCTGAGGCGGCAGCTGCAGACTGGCGAAGATCAGTCCCCATTTGGGCTTGCTGTCTGAAGGGGTCCCAGGCTGCTCTAGCAAACCAGGTACCTCTTATCAGACGATGGATGCCCCAGCCAGCCCCCCTGGCCCTGCCCTGGCAAGACAGCCCAGCATCACCCAGTGCCATCTCCAAAGGCAATGTGTGCATTTGTACAGGTTAGGACTCGGATTGAGGCAGATACCTCGTGTCCACAACATCCTGTTCTGTGACACAGCCTCGCTGGCTCTGTGCCCTTTCCCAGGTTCCTGGATCCCTTGAACTGTACTTACCGTGCACGTGGAGTTGGGACCTCTTCGGCCAGCCGGAGGCAGCCGGGACCGTCCAGGCCGGTGGAGCTGCGGCCAAGACACCTGCACAGGCTCTGGCCCAGCCCCCAAATCACCCTGCAGCAGAAGCTGCTAATTGGCCCTCATCGGTCTCGGCTCCAACTTGCTCCCCGAAGGGGTCCTGGGCTCCTCCAGCAACAGGGACTCCCAGGTACCTCGTATCGGATAATAGATACCCCAGCCGGTCCGCGCAGGTCTGCTAAGGGAGGCCAGCATCCAGCTCTCTCTTCAAAGGGAACATACGCGTTTGTGTTTGTTAGGTCTTGTAGCGAGGCAGATGCTCGTGTCCCCAAGATCCCGCTGCCGTGACCCGGCCTCTGCCTGTACCTGCCCTGTTCCAGCTGCCTAGCGTCCCTGACCTGCACAGGCCCTTGGGCAGCTGGGGCTCTCTAGGCCCGTGGAGCACGGCTGTGCATCACCACCTGCACGGCCTCCAGGGTGGAGGAAGCCAACCCCCTGACATCTTTCGGAAGCAGCAGCTTTGAAATGGCAACAGCCAGCTCCCATTTGGACTGGCTGTCCGATGGGGTCCCGAGCTCCTCCAGCCATCGTGGCTCCCAGGTGTTTCGTGCTGAGGGATCTCTTGGCTGGTCTGCCCAGTCCTGTCCCCGGAAGGAAGGGCAGATTTCTCCAGCTTTGCCTTCAGAAGGAATAAGCAAATCTGTGTAGGTGAGGGCCTGGACTTAGGCAGGTGCAACAGACACCCTGGAGTCCGCTCTTGAGAACTGGCCTCCCCCGTCTCTCACCTAGTTCCAGGTTCCCATGACCCTGAACTGTGCTGCCGGGGCGTGAACACTTCCCCTCTTTCAGCCAGCCTGATGCAGCTGGGGCCCATCAGGCTGGTATAACGGGCTGGAGCCCAAACCCCCGCATAGATGCAGCGTGCAGGGGCCCAGCGTCAAACGTCACACGGAGGCACCACCTGCAAACCGGCTACTCCCAGTCCCCACTTAGATGTGCTGCCTCAGGGGGTCTGGGGCTGCTTCAGCCACCACCCCTCCCAGGAGTCTCTTATTAGAGGACAGCCTGGCCAGCCTTCCCTGTCCACTGACCCACAAAGGCAGTCCAGAAAACTAAAGCTCCGCATTCAGGGGGACTACTGCCCGTTGGGTCGGTCAGGGCTTGGGGAGCATGCATACACCTTCTCCCTGAGAGCCATACCTCTGCCCCATCCTATTAAGACGAGGACACCATGCTAGGTCCCTGGCTACCCTGACATAGGCTGTAAGTACCCACTCAGTTTATCCCATTCGGCCAATCTGAGGCAGCCGGGACCCTCTCATGGGGTGCAGCTGTGGCCAGCACAATACCAGCATAGGTTACAGTGTGGAAAGGGGCCCACCCCTGAAAATCACCCTGAGGTGGCAGCTGCAGATGGGTAGCATTCGGCCCCCACGCGGACTGCCGCCTCATGGGGCCCCGGACTTCTCCGGAAACCAAGCATCCCAGAAGTCCCCTTGTGGAAGGGAGACTTCTGTCTCCAGCAAAACATTTGAAAGCCTTCAAGCTCTGACCTCAGGAGAATCTTCCGTAATGAATACATAGGCCTTGTGATTAGGCCAACACCTCGTACCACGAGGAGCCTGATCGCACGGCCAGGCCTCATCCCACATTGCTGCATTCCAGGTCAGTGCGACTCTGTCCTCAGCAGCTCAGCCACGCCGGTACATGACCCGTCAGCTGCCCGAACCCTCCAGACTGTGCAACTAGGGCCCATCCCCACGCCCCAGCATTGCCTCAAGGATGAATACACCCAGAAAACCGCCAGGCTGCCCCTGAACAAAGGGGTCAGCCCCCCTGCATCCCGAGCTTCTGTAGAAACGAAGCGTCCCAGCTGTCTGTTATTAAAGGACACCAAAGCCAGCTCTCCGGGCCCAGCCCTGGGAGTGCAGTCGAGGCTGTTCAAACTCTGCTTCAGAAAGAATATGCACATGTGTGTAAAAAAAAAAAAAAAAAAAAAAAAAAAAAAAAAAAAGCTTGGAATGATGCAGATGCAACACCCCACACAGCCTGCTCCTGGGACTGTCCTCACCAGACCCTGGTCGTGTCCCAGCGCTCTTGCCCCGGAACTGGCAGGTCATGCCCTTAAGTCCTGAGAAGCTTGGGCGGATCCCTAGCCTCCTGGCTGGAGAGATCCCGCCCCTGAAGTTCTTGCTGAGGCAGAAGCTCTCAAAGGGTTACGGTTAGTGTCCATTCGGGCCAGCCGCCTGATGGGGTCCCTGCGCCCTCCAGCCACCAAGGCTCCCGGGTGTCTCTTATTGAAGGAGGCGCACAACCAGGCAGCCTGGCCCTACCCTGGCCAGACGGTCCACCTGCCTCCAGCTCTGCCTGCAGGGGCAGTGTGCTCATTCGTGCAGGTAGGGTATGGAAGTAGGCAGATGCAAGTGTCCCAAATAGCCCACACCCTTGACCCGGCCTCACCGGTCACTTGCCCTGCCCCGGGTGCCTGGCTGTGCTGACCTAGAGGCTTGTACATTTGCTCGTTGGACCCTGTCAGCCCTCAAAACGGAGTCAGACTTCAGGGTTTGTGGTCGGCAACCTGTGGACTGAAGAATGGGAGATGGGAGCCGTGGGGTCTCGATGCAGATTTCATGCTGGATTTTTGTCTGGTTTGTTGACGTACTGAGATTAGAAATGAATAATGATTCCAGGTTCCGAGGCTAGGAGTCCCTTCCGATCTCCTGGGGGTTGCTTCTGCTCTTTATTTCTGAAGACGGCGTGCAGAGGTGAAGTCCAGAGCAAGTAACCGGACCCTACACTCAGGTCCCCTGCACTCTTCAGTGGGAGCGCCTGCCCTCTCTGGTTGTCTGAGGTCAGTATTCAGTGCAGCCCTGAGCAAACAAGGGGGAAAGCGGGGTGACTTCCGAAATATCCCTCATGGGAATCTACAGAGAAACTGCAATGTTAACTTTTGAGTTGGGTTTCTTATGCCTTGGTTATTTAAAGCCACCAGAGTTTTCTAATACTGCCCTCCCTGATGCGGCTTTAAGACCTCCTTGACAAAGCGTTTCCATTACAGCTTCTCTTCTAAGAAGAAAAGGAACAGTAGATGATGCTAACAGTCAGCCAGTGAGTCCCTGGGTGACCTTGGGGAGTGATTTGGCTCCCAGGTGCCCAAGGATAAGGCTAACTGTGGATGCGATGCCTTAGGGGTGGGGACTTTAAGCGACTTATCCCCTCTGGTGTGCTTTTTTCTGCTCTGTGGAGGCCAGACAGGACCGCTTCTCCCATAACTGCTGGGCTGTGAGCCGACTCCTCAGGTCTCGCCTCTCTGCAAGCATCATCAGCCGAGAGCTCGGGACTCATGTCACTGTCTTTGGGTTTCCAAGGGGGGGGGGTACTGCAACGTCATAAGGAAAGTCGTCCCAGTGGTTCCATGAAGGACATATTTGCATTGAAGAAATCACACAAATGCCGACCCTCTGCTGTCTGCTTTCTGCAGCTCTCACCCAGGCAGCTCCCAGGCGACCGTTAAATGAAGAGCGATGATGGCTGCACGAGCCTTGTGAAATTGAGCTTTAAGCCAACATTAATTGCATTTTCCTTTGCAGTTTGTTAGATGATAGCGGGTCTGTTTTCTCAATGGTATTTTAGAAATCGTCAAATGTATTGAAATCTTTGACCACTTAGCAATAAATAGGTAGGGAGGCAGTCCTGAAACCTGTTGGACACCGTTGTATCAGTCAGTTCTCATCGAGGACTTTGGATGTACTGCCCAGATCCCCTTTTGGGAACGAAGGACTTATTCCCCCAGATGCACAGTGGCGTTCCTGGGGAAGTGCTTCCACGCAGGAAAACTGCCTTGCCCAAGATCACACCCCTTCCTGTGGCAACCGAATGAGACATCTGGTCAACCCAGAGGCATTAAAGGCCGGGACCCCTCGCCCCGACTTGGGACAGCTCCAGAGCTGAGCCTTCATCGGGACCGCGTCACAGCTCAGCTCGGCTTCCCCTCCACTCATGTCGGCTTGCTTTCCTTCCCTTCCACAGATGTGGGTCCCCAGGACGCTCCGTAATAAACCTCCCGCACACGGTTCTGTGTCAGCGTCTGCTTCCGGGAGAAGCTGGCCTGGGACCGTACTGCCACATGACCTGCCCAACAAACCCATCCAGCTCGGTGGCTTAGAGCAAGCACTTGTCCCTCCTGCTCACAGGCCTGTGGGGCAGCAGGCGCAGCTCTGCTCCAAGTGCTGGCCATCTGGGCTCTGAGTTTGTTCAGGCCTACTCTGTGTGCCCCTCGTTTGTTCCTAGGGCTACTCACTCTTTCTAGGCCAGACCACAGGAGGTCTCCAAGGGCGGACCGGAAGCTGGAGAATCAGATGTGGGACGGGGGCAGCACAGGGAGGCAGGCAAGACCTGGGAACAGGAATTCGATGTCCCCCAGTCATGATTCTCTCATTCATCCGCCCGTGCAGTGCTTGGATGTGAACCATGCGCCAGGCATGGTTGCAGGTGCTGAGGCTCAAAAGATGGACGGGACAATTTCCCTGCCTCGGGACACTTGCAGTGCAGCGAGAGAGCCAACGAGCAGTGCCTTACAGCCCAGAGTGCTAAATGCTGCGACCGGAGTGGGCGCCGCGTCCATGGGGACACAAAGAAAGGGTACCGGAGTGGATTCTGTTGCTCCCCGATGCCCGGCACCCACACTTCCTTCCAGGTAGCACTCGGAGTTTCTTTGAAAGTTGCCTCTCCACGTAATGACTGAATTGGAGGTACACAGTCTTGGGGGGCTGTAAACCGGGGATGCAGTCCCCCGTTATCATGGGGCCAATCACATGATAGTATATTTCCGGGTCTCTGCTACTTGGCTGAGTGACAGGAGGCCACCCGCTTTAGGGACAGCACTCTGCTGGCCACCAGGCCATTCCTGCTGCCCCCGTCCCACATCTGATTCTCCAGCTTCCGGTCCTCCCTTGGAGATACATCCCCGTGACAACTTTCCATTTTGCTTATGTCTGCCAGATGGAGTTTCTGCTACTATAACTGAATCCATATCTGAACACAGACTTGGGCAGAGGGAAGGGACAGGAGAACAGCCCAAAAGAGGGGGGGGGGCTATACAGCTTAGCCCTTAGGGATAAGAAAGGGCTGGCAGAGGGGAGGGAAGGGCAGAGGGCCTCCAGGGAGAAGGGGCAGTGGGCACGGAGACCTGCAGGCCGAAGCCTGGCATATGTAGGAAATACAGGCAGAGGATGAGAAAAAAGTTTCTGTTTATAAAACTGACACCCAGGGCTAATTTGCACGCGTGCCAGGGCGCGAGATGGGGGGGGGGGGGCGCACAGAGTTCTGTGGGGTAAGCTAGCACGTCCCTCTGCTCTTCCGGAGGTGAGACTGTGCGAGGCCGCGGCCCACCCTCCTCGGCAACTGCAGCCCGTTACTCCCAGTTAGGGAGGTGCATTTATCCGCGTCCGCATTCCCCTGGGGTGCAGCGGGCAAGGATGGAGAAGGCAGAGCTAAAGCCGTCCGAGGCCAGGGGACGGAGGGCACAAGAGTGAGCCTAAACACCAGCACAGGCAGCAGAGCAGGCTGGCCGGCAGCCAGGGGGCACCGGGCCTTCGGGGGCGGAGCCGGCGAGGGGCCCGGAACCCAGGTAACGCGGCTGGAAGCGAGGGCTGCAGAGTCGGCAAGGGTAGGGGACCGTCAGGCGTCAGAGGTTCCCGGCGTGGGAGACCCACCAGCCCCCGTGATGCCAAGAGGCGCGGCAGTCACAGCCCTGCTTCCTGCTCGTCTGGAAACGCTTTCCCGCGTCCGGGACGCACCTCCTCCGAATCCTGGCCGCACCTGCCGTTGGCTGCCTGCTGCCCTCTCCTGGCCTGCCGCGGAACTACAACCCCGCGACCTACGCGGGTTCTCGAAAGCATGAACGCACGAGCTGCGGGCGGAGGCAGGCATCCGACATCCGACGGGAGGCCGTCAGAGCTCGGGGATACTTTTGTTCAGCCACCCCGTTGTACAGAGGAAGGAACTGAGGCCCGTGGAGGGAAATGACTTATTCTGGCTCTCAGGGCCACTTCTGGTGGGCTTGAACTTCCTAGTCTACAGGCACAGATGATCCCCATGACCCATGCGTACCTCCAACGGTGACACAGGGGCCGCCGCTGAGAGAGAACTTACCCTTGGAGTTTGGCCACAGGTGCCCACATCGGCTGCGTGATGTTAGCTGTTTTTTTTTTTTGTTTTTTTTTTTGCCCCCAACACGCTGGATTCTGAAGAATCTGAGCCTTGGAAGAAGAATTAACAGGGAAATAGAGACCTGGTTCCTTATCTAACCCTAACCCTGAGCAGACACCCCATCCACCTGATCCCTCACCACAGTCTAGAAACACCTAATTTGTACCGTTACATGAGTGAGATGTATAGCTTTATTGTGGGAAGCCACTAAAGTTTGGGCAGTTATTACAGAACGAAGCGATTCACGAATAAACGATGCAAGCCTCGGAATCTCTTAAGATCGCTTTAAGTGCCAGTGGAGAGTAATCGTGGTAACTTCATCAGCCAGTTGGGCAACGCTAGGCAGCGAGTCAGGGACGTCCCTGCCTTGGAGCGGGGGGCAAGTAGGGGGAGGTCACGACCTCTGATGTCACGGCTTGCGTATACTGAGGCTTAAGGAGACGCATTACCTTGCACAGTCCAGCACACCGGACTCAAACCTGCGCTTCCGGAAGGTTTGTAGAGTCCTGGGTGGAAAGGGCCCCCTTCCACGTCACATTAGAGACCGTGTCAGAACCCCACCCATGTTGCCTCAGCTGCCTCTAGTCTCGCCCCCAACAGGCAGCACCTGCATCTGTCTGGGGGCTGCCTGCAGGCTGCCGGAGTCCGCTGGCCTGTGTGCCCGGCGGCTGGAGGTGCCTGGCAATTTACAGCTTTCCCAGGGCGCCCGCTGGATCGCCAGCGCAGGGCTCTAACCGCCCCAGCTCTCTCCCCATCAAGACAGTCTGGGGGTCACCTACACTGTCTGAGGTTCCTTGTGGAACGGAACCAGGTGGGAGCCTCCATGGGTGATACCCACCCTTGCATGGCCTCCCTCCTTCTTGGTCCCACCTCCGCACTCCCGGCCTTCCCATGAATGCTTGTCATGAGGAAGGAACCTACCCCCGGATATTTACGCGGAGCGTACCCACTTCCTTATCTGCAGGGCAAGGAGGGGAAGGCATTTGCCAGAGGTCACACAGAGCAGAGGAGGCCCAGCGCGCAGACATGGTCCTCGGCTGCTCCAACAGCTGGTGCCGGTAGGGGGTCTCCACTCCTGCCGTCTTGGCTGTCCCCTGGAATCACTGAGGCAGGAGTCGGAGCTCGAACTTGAAGCAAGCCGCCTGAATCGCCCAGAACAGCCCTCACCTGGGCTCCGGGCGCTCCGATATGAATCGATCCTGCTAGAATAACGGGTAGCCATTCAACTAACAGACGTTTCTAGAGCCTCTGTTTGTGTCGGGTAGTTTTCTGGGTGCTGGAGAGTGAAGGTGAGCAAGACAACCCACACATCTGCCTGTCACCAAGGAGAAGGAGAAAGCAGAAGGCCAGTGCGTGATAACCAGTAAGAGGAGAATCAGGGGTCTGAGAGTGATGGAGGCTGCCGTGTTGGAGAGGAGGTCGGGGCGGCCTCCTGAGGAGGCAATCTAACGGCATGGTTTCTGTGGGTCCCCTCTCCCGTGGCAGGGGAAGGCTGCGCTTAGGCATCAGTGGCGGAGTCAGGGTGGCACCCAGTTGGCACTCGGTGGGCACCGGCCATCTGCCCGGCGGGCCTCCTCCGGGTCCGCGGCTTGTGCGACATGGCTGTGCCACCCAGAGGACCGGCTGAGGACAAGGGGCTGTGGCTTCGGACTGAGCATATGGAACCTGTGCCCCCGGAACGGCCTTCCAGCCACCAGAGGACGGCCCGGGAGTTGTCCTCAGCCTCCCAGAGAAGCCGTCATCTTGAAAAGGAGGACAGGAGCCACGCAGCAGGTGTTCGCCCCCTGACTTCCGAGAGCATCCCGGCCTGTGTCATGCCGAGGGCGTAACTGTGTGACAACCCTTTTGGAAGTCAGCTCATGCTTGCCAGATTTGCAGGCAGGCAGACGTTGGCTCAGTCCTGTGCTGTGTGCTCTTGGGGTCCTCGCAGACCCTCTCTGAGCTCACACCTGAAAGACGAGTGTCCCAGGCAGAGGGCCCAGCCAGCACAAGGCCTCTAGGCCAGACAGGAGCTTGTGTTCAGGGAGCACTTATGCAAAGGGGATGGTTGATAAAGGCCCTGTCCTCCTACAGCTGCTCTGAGGGTCGGTGTAACCAGCGACACCTCCCACTTCCCCCTGAGCCACTCATGACCCCAAATGTGGCTCATTGCATTCGGAGGGAGCGGAGGGGACATGATCCTGAGCAAGCCTGGTGCCTCTCAGGTGGGAAAGACGTGAGGAGCCCCCACCCACCCCAGGCAAGCGCCCCCACCAGACTCCACATTCTCTGCTCTGCTTTAATCCCCACTGAAATTGACCTGGTGTATGTAGGGGGGACTTTTAGAAATACTTATTGGGGGGGGGGCGCCTTATACACAGTTAAGTGTCCAACTTCGGCTCAGGTCATGATCCCACGGTTCGTGGGTTCAAGCCTTGCATCGGGCTCTGTGCTGATGGCTCAGAGCCTGGAGCCTGCTTCCGATTCTGTGTCTCCCTCTCTCTCTGCCCCTCCCCCTCTCATGCTCTCTCTCTCTCTCTCTCTCAAAAACAAACGTTTTGAGAGAGAGTGAGCACTCGCACCAGCAAGTGGGGCAGGGGCAGAGAGAGAGAGAGAGAGAGAGAGAGAGAGAGGAGAGAGAGAATCCCAAGCAGGCTCTGCCCTGACAGCATAAGCCCAATGCGGGGCTTGAACTCACAAACTGTGAGATCATGACCTGACCCAAAAGACTCAGATGCTTAACTGACTGAGCCACCCAGGCACCCCTAAAAATACCTATTTTTAAGTTTCTATAACAGCAAAGAAAATAAGCCGCCTTTGAGCCCGTCTTCTAGAGATAATCTGCCTAATTCTTGGGTGTATTTCTTTCCCGTCTTTTTTATGACAAATATTTTCACATGGTTGAGAAATCATCATACCTAATGTTTTTTTCCTCCTACCAACTTGTTTATTTTCTTGGCCTGCCGCTCCCTGTAAAAACCACAACATATGGTTCAGGAATTTTCCTCCACCTGGGGTTGGGAACGCATTCAAAAGGACTCTTTGGCCACTGCCGGCTGAAACGTGTGCTTTATTTTATGAAGCCTGCTGCTTCAAATCAGGGGTCATAAAATGGAACACGGTCCGGGGGACAGGTCGGCTCCTGTGACAACAAAATTTCCCTTCTCCCGAAGGAACACTACAACCCCAGCACCGGCCCGTCCAGTCCCAAACGCCCACGGGAAGTATGTCTCAAAGCTTTTTCCCTCCTTTTTGCTTATTTGCACATTTCCAGTTTTCTACAATGAACAGGTACCGCTTCAATAATGAAAAGATTTTTAAAACCCTGTAAGAGAAAAACTAAAAAGGACAGAGAGAAGGCAAGGCATTTTATGTGTGGCATGGCCTGCTGTGTTACAGGGTGACCATGGGTATTCTGTAAAAATTGTTCTGGTGAGGAAGTAAGTTGGGAAACAGTGAGTGAAAGCTAATTGGATTTCTCCCCTTTGAGACTTCTTAGAGCCTTTAGTAACGAGGAATGTTACGACTTTAAAGGGGTGCTGTAGCTGGCAATGTTATCAACCTTATTCAGTCGCTGAGCCTCTCTTGGGAGAAGCATCTCTGCCCACTGATTACCCACGGAACACACTTTGAAAACCCTATTCCAAAGCGCTGGCTGTGTGTAAAACCAGGGCAATGCTTGAGTGTCATTAGGTCCCGTGCTAACGGGGTCTGCGCAATTGCCTGAAGTCTTGTTTAGTGGGGACGCTTGAGACCCTGTCAGCTCTCAGACCGGGAAATCTGCTGGGATCTCACTGGAATATTAAAAAGTGGGGCTGGATCCATTATGGGTTTTTGTTGGTGGTGGTGGTGGTTTCTTTTGTTTCTTGTGTTTTGTTTTTTTGTTTGTTTGTTATTAATGAAGAGATCCGGGAAGTAGAAAGGCATTCCTGGACATTTGGTGAGTAGGATTACTGAGCTTTTGGTTCAGCAGAGACTACAGGCCTTGAATAAACAGAGGGCACACGAGCCCGGATTGGAGCATCAAATTTGCCTGCAAGTGGAACAGTCCAGAGGAGAATACAAGGCATAGCGGAGAGCAGGTGCAGGAGACGGGTCACTGGTGCCCTATGCACTCCGGCCGAGCAAGGTCTGGCCCTCCCTCTGCCCGAGGACCTCCTCTGGCCACTGGAGCCGGCCATGGCCAGCAGGCCAGGGGTGCATAAGAACGGACGCGGCGCAGCCTGCAACCGGTGAGGGCCCCCACCCCCACCCCTGCTCCTCGGGCGGGCGGGGTGGCCAAGGTGCAGAGCCACGCTGGCTGCCAGCTCCCCCAGGTGGCTGAATGTCCAGCTGCCCAGAGCGGCCCCTGGTCTGACACCGCACCCGTTATTAGCTGCTTTCCCTTCCCTTCCCTTCCCTGCCTCACTTTCCCTGGGAGAACGAGCCAAGCCCTGCAGGAGTTGCCTTCCTGGCAAGGCGATTCCTAAGAAAACCGGTTTTCCTTGGGCTTCCGTAATTCTACCAACCGAGATTTGCCGCACTCCCGCCGCCTAAGAACAGTTCCGCCTGATTTCCGACAGGGGGCAGCATTTAGTTTTCCATCCGCGCGACATCTATTCCTGGGCTTGCAAATGACTCCAGCCCCAAATAAAGAAAAACAAATTGAAATGAGGATTTTAATCACTGTGAAGGGGAATGAAAGGCTGTGTCAGCGTTTCCATGGTAAGCGCCGCCTTTCAGGGATTTATCATCCCAGCTGTAAAAATCCGCTTTATGCTAGGATTTGGCAAGAGCTTCGGTCGCTTAAAATCTATATATTATTAAAGATTCTCCTTCGAATCAAGACGGAAGCGTGACTCAGAATGGTGCTCTGCCCCTTGTGGCTGCGCTCCCTGCCAGCTCGGCTCGGCGCGGGCACCCGGGCACAGCCCCTGGACCTCTCCGGAAGCCGCTTTGCCTTCCGGAAATGGTTACGCGAAGGCGGCCTTGACCTCGTGGAGGCGAAGTGGCGATCGATGTCTGTGGGGTCCCGGCCGTGGGGCTGCAGGGGGCTGTTCTCCGAGCACTGGCTCGCTTGCTTCTCTCCCACGCCCCGGGTCCCAGGGCCAGCGAGGGGAGGGACAGGGGTCCGCACGACCACACGGCACGCTGGGTTCCTCGGCTCCCGAGGCCGGGACCCCTGGTGACATCACAGTGGCAGAATGTCCAGTTGACCCGGCAGCCTCAGGCTCGTTCTGATTTTAGCTTGCAGCCCGGGCTCCGGTGATGTGAGGAGAATCAGGCAGCGAGATTATGTTATCAGCCGAAGGAGGAGGCAGTTCGAGTAAAACAGGACCCAGTCTGAACCTTCGTCCCGTCGCACCAAAGCCACCTCTGCTTGGCCTCAAATAAGACCAAATTTACCGGAACTTTGGTATGCCCTTTCCTTGAAACAGGGTGGAGGGGCGGTGGGTGCTTCTCACAATGAAAGAGAACAGGTACGAGCAGAGCGGTGACTCCGGACGATCTGAAATGAATTCTTAGCATGTGCTGGCTGGTGCTTATCAGATTAAGTGTAATCTTCCCCCTCCCGGTACAGGGAGTGGTAGGTACTGTTATCTCCGTTTTTGAAATGAACCAACTGGGGCGCCGGGGTGGCTCAGTCAGCGAAGCGTCTGACTCTTGATCTTGGCTCAGGATATGATCTCACGGTTTGTAGGTTCGAGCCCCGCATAGGGCTCTGAGCTCACGGCACGGAGCCTGCTTGGGATTGTCTCTCTCTCTCTCTCTCTTTCCGCCTCCCCACCCCTCCCCAGCTTGCACACTCTCTCTAAATAAATAAGCATTTTTGAAAAATGAACAAACCGACGCTCGGAGGTCGGGGAGCTCGCCCTCCTGGCGTCTCAGGGTGAGTCGCTGGCAGAGCAGGCTCCGGGCGTCGCACCGGGGAGAGGTGTGACTTCCCCTCCCCTGAACCAGTGCAGGAGCAGGACTCTGAGAGTCCCCGGCCCGTCTCCTCACCCTTCCCAGGGAGGCGAACAACCTGGCAGGTGCTCGGTAGGCCCCAAGGCCCCTGGCACGAGGCTCGGAGAGCTCAAGCAAAGCCTACAGGCTCGCCGGTAACCTAATCATAAGTGACTGGGCTGGACCGGCCTTCAGGCCAGCTGGTCGAGCAAGCCTATCTTCACGTTGACAACGCTGGCTCCACAAGAGGAGAGCTGGCTGCCTTAAGATGTCTTCCTCGTCTCCAGGGGGAGAGCCAGAATGGGAGCCTGGGTCCCCCGGCTGTCTCACTTCTGCAGGAGGCGGGGCCTTGTGATGGAGCTCGCGCTGAGCAGGCGAGTCAGGGTCCTGCACTTTGTCCCCACGGTGACTCAGGGCCAGAGCTGTGCCTGGGCAGGGCTGCTGTGGACTGTCCTGTGCCCCTTAGGTAATCCGGGTTCAACCCTCATTGCTCAGTCTCGAGAAGGAAAGAGCAAACAAATAGTTCGGGGTGGGGTGGACAAGATCCGTGGTTCTAAGTGCATTCTGAAGCAGAAAAACTCGTTCTTGTTATGATGAGAGTATTATCTGTGCCAACCCCCAGAAATGGGACCGTGCGAGCAGCTGTCCAGAGCGGTGGCATCCCTGACGCTGAGGCCGCAGTACCCGGTTGCACTAAGATGTTTTGGGTAGGGTTCTACCAGTTCTGTGTTGCTCTAAGACCGTTTCCACTGGCACGTCGCTATGTTGGTTTATAAGGCGATTAATGGGATGGAACCTTCCAAAGAAGGCCCTACACTGGGTTGGGGGAGAGGAGAGAGGAATGGACAGGGACAATAACATGACCAAAAAGAGCAAAAATTGGGAATGGGGGGTGCCCGGTGGCTCAGTCGGTTAAGCGTCCGACTTCGGCTCAGGTCATGATTTCGCAGTTTGTGGGTTCGAGCCCGGTGTTGGGTTCTGTGCTGACAGCTCGGAGCCTGGAGGCTGCTTCGGATTCTGTGTCTCCCTCTCTCTGCCCCTCCTCTTCTTGCACTATGTCTCTCTCTCTCAAAAATAAATAAACATTAAAACAATTTTAAAAAGAAAAGAAAAAAATTGGGAATGAAAGTAAGACTTTACTCCTGACCTTACAAAAACAAGAGTTTTTAAGGGACTACAATGAACAATAGAACGCCCACAAATTAGATACCTTAGATGAGATGAATGGGTTGATAAAATGGCACAGACTATAAAATTGGACTCAAGAAGAAGTATACTTTCTGCACAGACTTATGCCCAACGGAGAGACTGAATTAGTCATTTAAGAACCCCCCTCAAGGAAAAGCTCAGGCCCGTATGTCTTCACGGTGAATTATACAAATATTTAAAGAATAAATATCGATCCTTCACAAAGTCTTCCAGAAACCAGAAGAGGAAGGAACATTTCCGGACTCATTAAATGAGACCAGTATTAACCTGATCCCGAAGCGTTCTAAGATTGATTCAGTGCAGGTGGCGCCTGGGTGGCTCAGTTGGTTGAGCGTCCGACTTTGGCTCAGGTCATGATCTCACGGTTCGTGGGTTCGAGCCCCACGTCGGCTCCATGCTGACAGCTCAGAGCCTGGAGCCTGTTTCAGATTCTGTCTGCCCCTCCCCTGGTCTCGCTCTCTCAAAAATAAAATTAAAAACATTTAAAAAATTAAAAAAAAAAAGATTGATTCCGTGCCATACACATCAAAATCCTAGCTTGCTCTTTTGCAGAATTTCACAGGCTGATCCTAAAAATCCTCTGGAAATACAAGGAACCCAGAATAGCCAAAATAATTTTGAATCGGAAAAAGAAGCTGAAGGAGTCACATATCCATCCTCGTTTCAAAACTTACTATAAAGCTACAGTCATCAAGCCAGTAAGAATTCAGCATAAGAACAATTAGATCAATAAAATGGAATCAACAGTCTAGAGATAAGCCCTTTCCCTTCTGCTCAATTGATTTTCAACAAGGGTCTGTTGACAACTCAGTGGGCAGGAATAGTCTTTTCAACAAATGGTGCCAGGACAGCCGGAGGGCCACATGCGAAAAAATGAGTGTGGGCCCGTCCCTCACATCTTACATAAAAATTAACTCAGAATGAATGATAGACCTACATGTAACAGCTGAAACTATACAACTCTTAGAAGAAAATATAGGAGTAGATCTTTGTGACTTTGGGTTAAGCAATAGTTTCTTACCCATGACACAAAAAGCACAGTCTATGAAAGTGAAGCTAGGTCAGCTGGGGCTCCATCAAGTTCAAAACTTGTTTTGTTCCAAATGGTACTACTATGAAATGAGAAGACGACCCACAGAATAGGAAAACCAATTCGCCGGTCGTCTATCTGATGAGGGACTCGTATCCCGAATGTGTAAGAACTCTCGCAACCTACTAATAAAAAGACAAATAACCCACTTTTGAGGTGAACAAAGATCAGAGTAGACATTTTTCCAAAAGGAGACAAATGGCTAGGAAGCACACAAAAACACGTGCAACACCTCCGTCGTCACTAGTCGTTGGAGAGACGTGAATCGAAACCATAATGACATCACTTCACGGGCACTAGGATGGCTAGAATCAAGAGCAGAGATGGTAAGTGTGGGGGAAGACGGAGAGAAGTCGGAACCTCATCCCCCGCCGATGGGGTGGCCGCTCTGGAAAACAGCTGGCAGTTCCTAAAATGTTAAACGTGTTATTTCCATATGACCAGCCAATCTACCTCCCAGTATTGAAGACGTATGTTTACACAAAAACGTGTGCACAACTGTTCATATCAGCATTATTTATAGTACTCAAAATTGAAAAAAACCCAAGTGTCCGGCAACTGATGACTGGGTGAAAGACTGGAATATCCACACAATGGAATATTATTTGCCAATAAAAAGGAATGAAGTACTTATTCACGTTACCACAGGGATGGACCTTGAAAACTTCATGCAATGCGGAAGAAGCCAGACGTAAAAGGCCATATATTGTATGGTTCGGTTTATAGGAAGTGTCTAGAATAGGAAAACCCACAGAGACAGAAAGTAGATGAGTGGTCGCCAGAACTGGGAGAGGAGGAAGGGTGGGGAGTGACTACTAATGGGCTTCTCTCTGGGGGGATGAAAATGTCCTCAAATTAGATACTGGTGATGGTTGCACAACTCAGAATACACACTGAGTTGTACATTTTGAGTAGGTGAAGTTTATGGTATGTGAGTGTCAATAAAGCTGTTAAAAATTATAGGGGGTTAGTTTAAAATAATATGATAAAAGAACGCAGTGGATTACTTTGCAGCTACTTAAATTAATGCGATTTGTATACATGGATATGGAAAGTTATCCACAATATAGTGAAGGGGGGGTGGAAAGCAGGTTATATAATTTATTACAACATGATCTCAGGTTTATAGAAACAGAACACGTGTGTGTGTGTGTGTCTGCATGTGTGTGTGCACATGTAAAATAAAATCTGGAAGGATATACAGTAAAGCCTTATTCTGCAAGACTAGCGGACGTTTGAATTTTAACTTGATAAACTAGCGGATAAGCAAGACTAGCGGACTAATGAATTTTAACTTGATAAGCGAGTGATGTCTTGCAGTACGAGTCGTATGTGACGCTGAAGCTCACATGATCACAACCGAGCCAATTTGCTTTGATATACGAGTGCTTTGGATGACAAGGATGTTTCCAGAACGAATTATGCTCGCAAACCAAGGTTTCACTGTCTGTGAGAAGAGTGTTTTCACTGAGTACCACATGATAAACTATTCTTCTTCAAATTTTTATTTGATCTTTGAAAAAGTAATAAAATCCCATGGCATAGAAGTCAAAAGCTCTACAAGACTCTCTAGTGAAAAATCTTCTCCAAACCACCCCGTTTTCCCTCCGGGTGGCAACCAATATTACCAGTCGCCTGAGTGTCCTTTGGGAGAATTTGACACACGCAAGGCCTGCTCTGTATGCCCCTTAGCACCTTCCTGTATTGCTTCGCTGTGGATCTTGTCCATACTGAGCTACGGAATAACTCCCATCATAACGGGAGTCCTCCCTCTTCTTTTCACGGTTGAGTAGAATCTCCGTTCTGCAGATGAGGCGTTGAAAGAAAAATGTTTTTCCATTGAGAGATTATAGTCACGCATTTCCTGTTTCTGAACTTAGCAGGTATTTGACTTGGAGTCAGAAGGAGATTAGGCTCTCTCTCTGAAAGAAGTACTTGTACTGAGGATTCAGACCTGAGAGGAGTGAATCCCCGGGGGTTGCCTGAGGAGCCCGAGAACCCTAGCCCTGAAAACAAAAGAAGAGGAGAGAGAGGGCGTCCTCTGCATTTGGGGAGAGGCCCGGGAGAGATTCTGGGACTGAGCAGGGAGTCCCCAAAGCATTTAAGAGTCACTCCTGCCTTTTTCTACCCAATCCCCCCTGATGCGAGGAGAATTTGAGATTGGCTGGGGGCAGGGGACCAGCATTCGTGTCCCCAGGGCCGCTGCTGCGTAGGCAGCTCTGTAATCCTTCCCTGCCCTCCAGCCCAGCCCTAACTAGGACTTTCTGTCCTTGAGCGCACGCTGTGGTGCTTGAGAACCCTCTGGGAACTTTACATTCTACTCTTTTCCAGAGCTTCTAAGGTTGTTTAACCTCTACCGTGCAGAAACGTGGGAAGCTGCCTGGCTTTGATTCCAGCCTCTGCCTTCCTCACTGTGTGACCTTGACTGAATTGCCCAGCCTTTCTGAGTGTCTCCTGTCTCACGGCAAGATGTCAAGGGGAAGATTTAGCCACCACCCAGCCCCTCTCCAGCTTGGTGGCCACAGGCCTGCTGTGAATGGGGCGGGAAAGAGGAAGAAAGGAAGAGATTCTCATAGCGACTCCTCTTACTGTGCAGAGGCCCGCTCCTGGTCAAGTTCATGCCCAGCACTTTGGTTTTTTATCTGTTTGCTTACTGCTTCCTGGGTCAAAACAAAAATAAAATGCTGCGGGTCTTGTGGTTGCTCTACAACATTTCTGTCATTTCTTCAGGTGAGCTCTCCCCTTCCTGCCCCTCCCATCCCACCCCTCACTTTGCCTCAGCCGGAGTCTGTCTCGGTGAACTTTCATGGCGCTGGTCCCTGGTTCGCCGCTGCACCCTGCCCGCCTGGGTTCTACAAGCACAGACTTCTCGCTCTCTTTGTCACTGAGCTGGTTTATTTGTGAATATTCTTACCCCTCATGCTTCCTGACACCTACCCCCCCAGGGCTCTGCACCCCTGGGCCAGTGACTTCTGAGGTTCTAGCAAGAGCTGTCTCCAGCCCTTCCTGTAGGCTGGGCATAAACACTGGTTCCTGCCTTCCTGGGCCTGGACCCGCGTGTGGCCGTGGTGAGGGCTCAGCCTGCCTCACTGGAGTAGCTTTGCTAGCCATTTCTGATTAGGAAGTTGCCGAATAGGGAGAGGAGTCGTAAGACCCAATATCCCAGCTGAGGAAGAAATTGGAAGTTTCTGGAAGTTGGCCCAGAATAAAGACCAGGTATTTTCTTCCACAGGAGTGCACGCTTGACTTGACCAAGCTCAGAAGGAGGAATTGTCTTGTAGAAGCTCAGTCTGGACCCGGGGACAGGGCTTCTAGACCCATCATTCCGATGAAAACAACCCAAGTATACACAGGGATTTTCACCGGTGCATCGCTAAGAGCTTTACAAGTAACAGCGAATCTTCACAGAAGCCTTCACAGACTGGCAGGCAGGTAGGAAGGAGGCTTCTCTCTTTGAAGATGGAGGTACCAAGCCAAGAAGCGATTTATCTCAGAGCTTGAAATGCCAATGACCAAGAAAGGGAACGCTTTTCCGGGCACCTGGTTGAATGCACAATTATTTAATGCTGACAAATTACGTATTTGAAACAATGCTGACTAAAAGCATTCATCAAGCACCTTTTATAGGCTGGGCCCTGGGCAAGATAGTTTACATAGTTTGTCCTCATAAGATGCTTAAATATTGGTACCAATACTGGGCCCATTTTACCAATGAGGAAACTGAGGTCCGGAGAGTTTCCCCAACTCACTTAGGTTACACAACCGACAAGTCAGGGAACCAAGCTCAGAACCCAGCTCCCCCTCTGCCAGAGCTAGTTCCTTCCTCAGTCTAGCAAGATAGTTTTAAATTTTTTTTTTTCCAACGTTTATTTATTTTTGGGACAGAGAGAGACAGAGCATGAACGGGGGAGGGGCAGAGAGAGAGGGAGACACAGAATCGGAAACAGGCTCCAGGCTCCGAGCCATCAGCCCAGAGCCCGACGCGGGGCTCGAACTCACGGACCGCGAGATCGCGACCTGGCTGAAGTCGGACGCTTAACCGACCGCGCCACCCAGGCGCCCCGATAGTTTTAAATACGTATCAACAACCTCAAGAACGTCCCTGCTCTTTGCTCCAACAATCCCACGTCCGGTAACCCAGTCTCTCGAGATAATTCTGAATGTGGAATAGGGGTCTTACAGTTTGACATGGCTAAGGACACACTGCTGTGTACCCCTCTTCTCCCCCAAATCCCAGTGAAAAGATAGAAAAAATACAGAAATAAGAATAGAGTCTGAGTGGTTGTGGACAGTCAGGAGGAGTGGGAGCAACGTCCAGAAGATTAAGGAATTTCTAAGCAATAGAAGGTCAGCGATGAGATGAATAGGAAACCGCGATGCTGGAGAGCTGAAGGCACAGCCGTCACGGGTGAATTGTCCCCGCAGAGTTCCAGAACAGAGGCGACAGACACTGGGTGCAGGTGTGAGCAGACAATGGACCGGAGGGCGGTTCCTTCCTGCTGTCCACTCATGGCTCTCCTGCACGCACACAGTCACCTGAGGCTGGCCCCTGTACCCCAAACTGCATTCCTGGCCAGGCAGATGGGATTCTCGTGGGGGAAAGGAGGTGCCCCCCAGCCACCACGCAGATGGTCTGCCCAGATGTTCCTCTACAAGTGTCAACAGACAATCGAGAATTGCCAGACATTTCCGAAAAGCCAGAGCCTGAGAGAAGCACAAAAAATAGAACTGACTCCATGAAAACAGAACTAACACCTGAAACAGCAGAAAACTTTAATGCAAATGAATATCCTTGGGAGAGGTAAGTGAGTATCATATCCATTTAAACATATATAATAGGGGCACCTGTTAGAGGGGGCTCAGTTAGCCCTCTCTCCCCCTCTCTCTGCCTCTGCCCCTCTTGTGCGCTCACTCTCTCTCCCAAAATAAACACACTTAAAAAAACAAAAATAAAAAATATAATAAAGCCTCTCTGAAAAAAGATACTGAGTTCCTGGAAATTAAGCCATGATTGCCAAAATTGAAAAAACTCAATAAATGAGCTAAATAGACCAAATGAGTATGCTGAAAGATCACGCTAAGGGATTTTCCAAAAACGTGTCAGAAAAAAATGAAACAGTGGCATCATTTACTAAGCTACATGGTATAAAGTACAGAATCAAATACTGATATATCTTTCTTTCTTTTTGTAAGAATTTTTAAATGTTTATTTTTGAGAGAGAGAGAGAGAGAGGAGAGAGAAACAGAGTGTGACAGGAGGAGGGGCAGAGAGAGAGGGAGACACAGAATCCAACGCAGGCTCCAGGCTCTGAGCTGTCAGCACACAGCCCGACTCAGGGCTCGAACCCATGACCTGGGAGATCAGGACTTGAGCTGAAGTTGGGACGCTTAAGCAACTGAGCCACCCAGATGCCCCAACACTGACATATCTTTGTTATGGGAGTTCCAGAGGAGAGAACACAGAGAATGGATAGAAGGAGAAGAAGAAAAAAAAAAGATATAGTAGAAGAAAATGTCCTGGTGCTAAAGAAACACTTCAGGTAGAAAAGGACCCAGAGAGAGCTGAGCAAGAATACAAAGCAAGTCTCTAAAACAATTTTCAGAGGGTGCCTGGGTGGCTCAGTTGGTTAGGCTTCCTACTCTTGGTCTCAGCTCAGGTCTTGCTCTCACACTCTTGAATTCAAGCCCCGTACTGGGCTCTGCGATGGGCATGAAGCCTACTTAACAAACAAAAACCTCAATTTTCAAAAAGACAATGTATCTCATAGAAAAATGGACAGAGAGCATAGATAATTGACAGAAGAGAATATGACCATGGCCAGTAAATAAATGAAAAGAGTTCAATCTTACATGTCATCAGGGAAATACAAGTTATACTTTACACCAGTCAAACAGGCATACATGAAACACACGACACTACGATAAATCAGTAATTTCACGTATGTTATTCGTTGTAGCCTTCCAGAGAGCATCTGGGGAGCAGCTATGAAAATCTTAAATATAATGCAACACTTGCATGCGTAGGAATCCATTCTGCAGAAATTTTCACCCAGGTCTGCAAAGACATATGGACAAGGCGTTGGGCCATCGTTCATTGGGCCATTCCAATAATCGTGACTATTGGAAATCATATAAGTGTTTGCTAACAGAAGAAGAAGTTATGAGGTGTGGGTGTGCACGTTATGCACATATGCACCCATTAGGGAGTTCTGTGTAACCTGAAAGGATGAGGAAGGTGTTTGTGCTCTGATATAAGACAACTTCCAAGTGAAAACAACTATCAGTGTGAAGGCACGGGGCTGCTTTCATTCTGGTTACCAATGTTTCTTCGGTTCAGAGAAGCATTCATTGAGTATTTGTTTGATTATTTCCTTGCCTCCTTGGAGAATCTTACCAGATGAATGTTCAGACTTTGAGAACCGTGTCTCTTAATTTTGCCCTCACATCGTCCAGATCTTTGTCCGTTTGTGTGCCCATTTTGTAAAAGGCGAAAGATTTATTCGATCTGAAGAGAAACCAGAGTATTGTGTGCCCATTTTGATAGAAACCTTAACCAGATTTTACAAGTAGTAACTTGTTCATCACTTGTTCCATTCTCATCTATTGAGTTTAAAATTTTGGGGGGCACCTGGGCGGCTCAGTCGATTGAGCATCCAACTTCAGCTCTCACGGTTCGTGAGTTCAAGCCCCAAGTCGGGCTGTGTGCTGACAGCTCAGAGCCTGGAGCCTGCTTGGGATTCTGTGTCTCTCTCTCGGCCCCTCCCCTGCTCATGCTCTCTTTCTCTCTCTCTCTCTCTCAAAAATAAATAAACATTACACAATTTTTTTTTTAGTAGTGAAACTTTTATTTTCATCCCAACTTGAAAATGGGATGAGATCCCAACTTGAAAATCTTCTATGGATAAAATGTCCTCTTCAGTTCTTCTGGGGATATTAATTGCACTTGCAAATAATAAAGTCTCTTGACATTGTTCTGTTAACTGTGTTTCCTTGGGATTTGGGCCCAACTACCTGCAGGGTCAGGTGCCTATCTTCTGTGATGCTGGCTCTTAAGTATTTTGCTTTCCTGCTTCCCTTTGCCCTCACATCAGCAAGCAACCAAGATTTTGATGATCCAAGAGTTGTCCAGGGTGTGGGGATATGGGTTCTCTGCGCACTTCTGGTGGGAGTGTAGACCGATAGCCATTTAGAGGAGGATTTGACGATATCTTTGAAATCTCAGTGTGTATAACCTTTTGCTTACTCATCCCCCTTTCAGTTCTGGACCCTACAGAAAAACTCACCTGTGTGCACAAACGTGTTTACTGCACATTTGCCTGCAGATGTGAAAATTAGCAGCACCCTGAATGGCTATCTGTCGGAGAATGGTCCAATAAATACTATGAAATTTCATGGCCCCATTGAAAACAATGAGCTACTGACAGGTATCGCATCAGAAGATCTCCAAGAAATGTTAAGGGGAAAACAATCCCGCAGAACAATACATACAGCGCGCCACATACAAAAAAACCCAAATAAGTCCACACGCAGAATCTGTATCTCCGTAGGTACTTACATATGTGAATAAATGCATAAAAACCAGTGAAGGTCAAACACCAAGCTGATAGCAGCAGCTAGAGATTGAGCGGTGTTCAGGGAGATTGTTTAAATGTTAATGAGAATTTATTTATTTATTTATTTATTTGAAAGAGTGAGGACGAGTGGGGGAGGGGGGCAGAAGGAGAGAGAGAGAGAATCTCAAGCAGGACCCACACTCAGCACAGAGCCCAATGTGGGGCTCGATCCCACGACCCTGGGATCAAGAGGACATTCGAGCGACTGAGCCACCCAGGCGCTCCTACTTGTTAATGAGAACATATTAATTGGTACAGTTTAAAATTTTTCAGTTCTAGAGACCCACAAATGGCAGAGGGAGCCGGGCTCAGGCCTCCAGGACAGGCACCCACCCCAGGTTCCTGCCTAGCAGGCAAGGCCCCAGAGTCTGGCTGGAGCTCGCTGTTGTGGGTTGTCCCGACAGAGGATGTGACTGCAGAGGGTGTAGTCAGGGCTCGAGCAGGACAGCTGGTGTTCAAGGGGCCACGAGCTCTTTCCCAAAGCCCTGTTCTTATCAGGGAGGGAACTTCTACTGGACTTAAGGAGACATCGTTATTTATTTATCAGGACACCTGATAAATAGTTCCAAAAATTCTCCTCTCTCCGAATAATCTGTAGAACGGGGGCTCCATGGTCAACTAGCTGGGGACATGCTCCATGCTACCGGAACTTGACAGGTGAAGTCAGAAACCCTCCACACAGGAGGGCAGGGAGCGATAAAGAGGGAGGCAGTCCACCCGGGTAGGTAGGTGGCAGGTTTAATCAGCAAAGCGAACGAGGCTTGTCTCGGGTGGCAGCAAGATGAATGAATCCCCGCACCCACCCACCGCATCTTGGAAATTTAGAGAGAGAGCTGTGTGAACAGAGGAGGGGCAGAGAGAGGGGAAGACTCCGTCACACTGACAGCAGTGAGCCCCACGCGGGGCTCGCACTGACGAACCGTGAGCACATGACCTGAGCCGAAGTTGGACGCTTAACCGACGGAGCCACCCAGGCGCCCCTGGAAAATCACTTTAATTTCTCCTCCCCGCCCCCCCCCCCCACAGCAATGTACGTGAATGGGGCAAGCTAAAGAGGTTTGCGCAGGTGCTTGGAGAGAGAAGGAAGCAGGGGACAACTTGTTGGTGCCCTTAGACACTGGTCCTTTCCCTAGACTTCTGGACAAGTGTTTAAACCTCCTGAAGAAGATGTGTCTACTGGGAGTTTACATTCAAACTCAGGCCCCGGGGGGGCCCAGAGGAACGCAGTTGGGGTCCCGGGGCAGGTGCCAAAACTCTGGCCGCAGTGGTTGAGGGGGAGCCTAGCCCGGGGGTCTCCTTGGGCAGGAGACAAAGACACAGGCGTCTGCAGAAGAGGAGTGTGAAACTCGCCTGCAGAGAGCCCCGAGTGAGAGGCAAGGGTCGTGAGGTCCTCATGGAGAGTTGAGCGAGGGCGATGAAACACGGGCTGTTACCACTAATGGGAATCCCCTGTACCCACTAAATGGTGGAAATCTGGTTACGTTTTAAAATTTTTTTTTTCAACGTTTATTTATTTTTGGGACAGAGAGAGACAGAGCATGAACGGGGGAGGGGCAGAGAGAGAGGGAGACGCAGAATCGGAAACAGGCTCCAGGCTCCGAGCCATCAGCCCAGAGCCCGACGCGGGGCTCGAACTCACGGACCGCGAGATCGTGACCTGGCTGAAGTCGGGCGCTCAACCGACTGCGCCACCCAAGCGCCCCTGGTTACGTTTTAAAAGGTGGTTGCAGGTCTCTCTGTGTTTCAGGGCGGTTCTGCCCGACATGGTTGCTATTCGCCACGTGGTTATTGAGCAGGTGAGAAGTGGCTGGTCTGCGCTGAGAGGTGCCGTGTGTGCAAAATCGACCCCAGATTTGAAACTTTAACTCCGGTAGGTGTTGTTACCTACCGGAGTTAAAATGTCTCACTAGTAATTTTACGTTGGGTAAATGTTGCAACACTAACATTTTGGATGTATTAGGTTAAACAGAGCGTATTGAAATTAAGCCCACCTGTTGCTTTTATTTTTTTTTTAAACATAGCTTCTGGAAATTCAGTGGAAGGCAGCTAGAGAGAAAACTGCCCCTTGGTTTGAGAAAGCAAGTTGCTGGACCCAGACCTGGGGGAGGACTTCAAGGCCAACAGGAGGCCCGCCGCCTTGTAGAAGGAAGTAGAAGAAAGGGAAAGGAACAGAATGGGGCCAGGACAGGTGAATATGGCCCGGGGTCGGGTCTCCGGAGGGGACGGGAGAGGAATCGGAGGCAGGATGGGAGGGAGGCCCAGGAACGCGGCAGCAGGCAGAGACCAGGGAGGCAGATGGCCAAGAAAGGACTCCCTGAGGCCCTGAGGCAGGGCCGGCAGTGAGTTTTGCCAGCCGTGGGATCTGTCGGGGAATTTGAAATGGGTTCCAGTTCTATGCCACGGGACTCCTCTGCTGCGCCCACATCCCGAGGACAGACCGCGTGGGGCTGAGAGAGCGGTGCCCACGCTGGGGCAGAGCAGGGCCCGGTGAGGACAGTGATGTGCAAAGCAGCGGCCTGACGGCCAGAGGCGAGGAGGGAAGAAGAGGGTGGAGGCTGGGAGGTCAGGCAACTGTGAGGACACCGTGACACCCAGAAACCCTCGGAAGTCTCCGCGAGGGCACTGGACCGCTGGCAGGGATGCGCGAGGCAGCCGAGCGTGCCCCTTGGTGTTTGAAGAGGGATCGCCTCGCCGGCCGGCCACCAGCAGGGCGGTGCAGTGTCCTGGGGGCGCTGGGCAGCCGGGGTCAGGGAAGTCTGGTGGCGGCGGCGGCTGGAGAGGTGAGGAACAGTGAGCAGCGTGCAAAGGTCTCTGGGACGCACCGCCGGAGCCTCCCCCGCAAAGTTCATGTCTCTCCCCGGCTCCCAGGTCCGCGCCTTCCCCTCATCCCTGCTGCCTGAGCTCCCCACGGTCACCAGGCCTGGGCCAGGGCACGTTCCTGAGGCTCCCAGTCTGCATCTGCTTCCTACAGCGACCCTGGCGGACGTACAGGGCACGCCAAGCGCCAACGTCTGTGCGCTTCCGGGAGGAGGCAGAGTGACGGTCCGTATCCGATTTTGCAGGAGAGTGCTAGATTCCCCCTGCACGTGGCATCTGACAGACAAAAGGGAACCAAACAGAAGCAACATCGCAAGTGCAGAGAGCAAACGGCTGGCTGCCGGAGGGGCGGGGAAGTACAGACTTGCGGAAAAAGAAGGGGCGGAAGACGATCCGCGAGAAACCGGCCGCGGCGGCTGACCACAGTGGGGACAGCGGGAGCAAACGGGACGCTGGTGCCGAGGTGGAGAATGGTTCCGGCCCGTGTGTAGTTTTTCGTAGTTGGATTTTCGAACCGTGTGAAGTTTTATCCGTCAGGCAAAACGAAGCTGGAAAGGATCTGCCCTATCCCAAGTCGGAGCGTACGGAGGGATCCGTCTATTTTGTTTTGCTGTGTTTTATTTTATTTTATTTTGTTTGGAAGTTAATGTATTTGGGGAGACAGACAGAGCGTGCTTGAGTAGGGGAGGGGCAGGGAGAGAGGGAGAGAGAGAATCCCAAGCAGGCTCTGCACCATCAGCACAGAGCCGGAGGCAGGGTTTGAGCTCACCAACCTGAGCCGAAATCGAGAGTCAGCTGAGCCACCCAGGCGCCCCAGAATCGGTTTACTTCCATCCGGAACTTTCCCTGAGAAAGCGCCAGATCTTGAGCGCAAAAGCCTTGGTGCGGAGGGACGTGGCTTCTCCGAGTTGGCTGCATCCGGCAGGGCCACAGCCAGTACCCCACCTGCGTCCCTCCCTCCTCGCGTCCTCCTAGGGCTCCAGCCTCAGCCACCGGTAACCTGGGGGTAGTGCCACAAGAGAGAGCAGAGCCAAAGTGCACTCGAGTCCCTCAGGCTCACAAGGGGACCTCTGGAGAGACGGCTTCGGTCCCGCTCACGCCGGCCTCGAGAGGTGCCGTGCGGCCTGTGGTTTTTGCTACCGGAAACTTCCAAAAGGCCTAGCAGGATCCATTCCTTTGGCTGCGTGCCATGTGAAATGCCCCGGGCGTGTGGCCCGAGCTTGGAGAATGTTCACCCCGTCCCTTACTCGACTCCCCCACCCTCTTTGTAAGGATCCTCTGGGCCTCCCCCAACCCCCGACCGTGACACAGACGCAGAGCTCGAACCACACCTGGAGAGGCGCCCGCCGCAACCCCAGGCCTCAGCCTCACACGAGGGGAACTTTGACCTCCGCCATTTCTCTGCTTTGTGGAATGAACCGACTGGGGAACAAAGCTCACATTCACAAAGCTTGGCGCTCATTCCCTTAGTAATCCTCCGATCACCATTACGAGGCAGGGAGAGGCCAGATGCTATTACAGCCTTTCAGCCAGAACAGAAGGGAGACGACCTGCCTTGTGTCACGCATGAGTCACGAGTAGAGTGGGGTCTACACCCTGCCCTCTGGACCCTGGCGCGGCATTCTCTCCCGGCCCTCAGCAGTGGGAGGAGGGAAAGCACCTGTGCACACAGCTCTGGAGGGCGTTCTTCCCGGCCTTTCCAGGGCTCCCCGCTTGCTATGGGAAGGCAGATGTGACACACACAGACAGGGCGGCAGTTACCTGAGCAATGTGACCTTACGTTCCAGGTCGAAGCCCTTCCCCCACGGGCCCACAGATGCCCAAATGCCTATCATCAGTCCCCCTTCGGCGTTGGGGCATTGCCGAAAGTAAGCTCCTGGTCCAAGACATTTAGGAAACACTGGGCGTGTGACAGTCCGTGCCTGGGCCTTGGTAAAACATGACCTCACTCTGGTAGTGTCGTTCAAGGGCAGTCCGTCAGTCAGGCCGAATCCTAGGCAGAGACTGACTGGGACAGGCCAGTTCTACTTGGGCAGGAGGGAGTCGCAGAAGCCTCCCTGGACAGGCTGGGCCCACCTTCCCAGAGGCAAACCTGAGGGCAGAAGGAACCCACATCCGAGGCGAAGGCTGCGGGGAGAGAGACAGGAGGCAGGCCTTCGAAAGGGCCCCGGAGAGCACTTAGGACACAGTCCCTCAGGCCCACATTTAGCTTTGGGTGAAAGGCTTGTCCCCGGTCTCTTCCGTGCGTCACCCGCTTTATCCAGTGCCAGGCTCCAGGCGAAATCGTCTTCTTGTGTTCTCACAGTTCCCGGATGGAAATCTGGCAGAGAGGTCAGACATGTGCCCGTGTTTGCACAGCCGGGAAATGGTTGAGCTGGGGTTTGAACTCCTGTCTGGCTGGAGCCTCGATGTTCCCATTTTCCAGAACATGCCGCACGTTTACCCACAGACCTGAACAAGTTGCCGGGAGGGAGGAAGGGAGGAACGAAGGGGACCAGCTCAGAGGCAGAGAGGAAACGGGGAGGGGGAGGCACAGGAAATCCTGGGGGCGCTGACACACGCCCTCAGCACACGGACTGAGCTGGTTTAAATGTCAAGGCCAGGATGCTGCCTAAAAGAATGGCAACGGAAAATGTGTTTGCTTCTGCAGTTGGCCTTTAGAATACATCCTTCTTCGCCAGTTGGAGCCCCGGTAAACATCTGGATCTTCCTGAATTAAGCCTTTGACATTAAAAAAAAATAATTTCAGGTAACAAAGCAAATATGCTTCAGGCTTTGTAGCCAGGAGTCTGCCGACCTCTGAGGTCCTGATTGTTCCTGCGTACTTGGTGCCTCCACTGAATGAACTTGCTGGAAGGAGCTTCAGAGATGACCAGACATCCGGACAAAGTGTGGCCAAACCATGACGCAAGAGGAAGGTAGGTCCGGCAGGAGCTAATGATCACAAATCTGGAAGTGCCCACAAAGTACCTGGAGGACTGGCTTTGTTTGACTCTTCTGCGTTCCCGGGGAGCTCCGTCTGCAAGGCGGCCATGGAAGTTTCTGGAACCACTATGGGGTGTAGGACTCCCATCCCTTCTCCAAAGTTCCACAGGAAAATTTGCCATGCAAGTCAAGCTGGCAATGCCCACCAATTGCCGTGACAGTCATTCCCAGCTCTGCCATAGCTGGTGACCTTGAGCAAGTTACCTAACTTCACTGTGTTTTGTTTTCTTATCTGGAAGATGAGTTAAAGTTACGATAATATAACCTACCTCCTACGATTTTGATGGAAATACAATGTGGGGAGATATGCAAGCACTTGCAACGGTCCTGGGGCACCGAGTGCCCTGTATGCGTACTGTTATTACTTGTTCTGGCCAGCCTATGGAGATCACACGGTGCAGGGGGCAGGGGGATTTATTGTACACCTACTATGTATCAGAGAGGTTCCATAGATGATCTCCTTCAGTGTCTTCTGGACAATCACTTAAGCAAGAGGTTATTACCAAAGTTTACAGGTAAGGACTCAGACAAATAACTTTGCCCAAGGTCATGGAGTTTGGGGGCCAGGAGTCAGGGTGTGAACACACATCAGACTGCTCTAAACTGAATTATGTCACACCTCTTCCCTGAAGCCTGCCAGGCCTGAATTCTTATTCTTGACACTGACTTAGGTTGTTTGAGAATGAAACCACACCCCTGGAGGCAGGAGCTGGGAACCCAAGCCGCTGATCACTCAGCCTACCGCGGATGGAACTTTTCTGTCATTTACAATTCCAATTGGTAGGCCCAGGTGGGGGGGTGGTGCCCAGGGAAGACTAAAGAAACTGAAAAAGCGAGAACAAACTAGAAGAGGAGATGGGATCCTTGGGGGCAGGAGGCACTTCCATAGGTCCTGCCCGGCTCTGGATCACCTCCTGGGAGAGCAGGCCCCAGGCACCGTGACAGGCAAGATGTGAGCACGTGGGGAAGCAGGAGGGTGACTGCACACAGAGCCCTGGCCACTCCAAGCGGTGATCTCGCCCAGTCTCCACAGTAACCCTACAGGGTGGTGATTAGTGTGCATTTTATAGACCAGGCAACTCAAGGCCATCAAAGTTAAATGAGTTGCGCAAAGTCACACAACGGAAACATCGATGCTGCTCATACAATAGGTAATATGTCATGTGCACCTGCAGAGGCTGGGCTCCTCCCGTGGCTAGAGCAACCCCTGGGGATAAGGAACCTGAGGCAGGACTACGGTTCCAGAGGACAAGGACTGGACAGCATGGGAAAGAGGGAGACAGAAGAGCTAAGGAGGAGGAGAAAAGGCAGAGGCATTTGGGGCAACGGGGAATTCAGAGCCCTACTCATCTGACCTACCATTGCAGCGAGTGAGAGGCCGCCAGAACCTACGACAGACTGAGGCCAAACTCACTTCCTGCTTGCAAAGCACCAGTACGGACCTATTTACCCGCTGCATGAAGGGCTGCCTTACTTCATTCTTCCCCCAGGGGTTTGGAGGTGGGAGAGCTCAGGAGAGAAACAGAAGCTGTGGAAAGGTTTCCCAGGCATGGGGAGGGGGACAGGAGGCAGCCTGGTGCAGAGTCGATCAGATCAGATCAGACCCAGCAGGGAACTCGCGAATGTTGGCCTAAGTGATGAGGACATACCTACCGCCTACGAGCAGGTCACGGGACTGGGGTCATCCTCCCCAGGCGCTCATCCCGGGCCTCCTCTCTGCTGCCCAGAGCCAGGTCCCACCCGTACCTCCCCTCAGGGCTCCTGTATTTCCCTCTGGCTCATATTTCCAGGTTTGACCTTGATTAGGACAACGAAGGGCTCTGGGGTGGGCTCATCCCTTGTCTTCAGATAGGTAAAGAGCGTCAGAGTTTCTCTTGGTCCTCGGCAATCTTGCCTTTTGTTTCTATCTGGACTTCTTTATTCCCCAAGAGGGTTTAAGAGCCTCACCGGACTCTTGGAAGGTGGGTCAGACCCCAGAAGGACTTCGCTGCCACCCCCGTTCCAGACGCGGACCAGGAATGGTTCCTCCCGTGGCCCAGCCTGAGAGTGAGGCCAGTGGAGGGGGCGGGGCACAGGAGTGGGGAGGTTGCCGGCCAACCACAGGCCGCACTTCGGGCAGATCTGCTCTCTTCTGAATGTGACTCAGACCATCTCCAGGTGCCCCTCATGTCTGCCAGGTGCATCCAGGGCTGCCTGTGTGGTACCCCTGTGGCTGGGAGCCCCCAGGGCAGAGCCGGGTGGCGGGTGCCTCTGAGGAGAATGGCCGGAGCCTGGCCAACACTGATGAGCAGAGCGAGCCCCTGATCCAAGGAGTTTCTCCTAACTCTGCCCAGAACAGAAGGGAAAACGACTCCAGGGGTCAGAGGAGGGAAGGAAGGCAAGAGTAAACAGCACAAAGGAATGGGAAGACGTTCTGCTTCTGTTGCCCCAAAGGAAGCCACAAGGGGCCCAAGGAAGTTGCAAATAGTGACCCCCCACTGTCCCTTCATCTGGGCCAGTGGTTTGCAACCCTGGTTGCCCATCGGCATGACTGGGGAGCTTTGTAAAAATACAGATTCCCAGGTTGGACCCTCCACCATCCCAGATCTAGCATCAGTACTTTGTACGGTCTCTCCGGGAGATTCTTTTTTTTTTTTTTTTTTTTTTTTTTTTTAATTTTTTTTTTTTTTAACATTTATTTATTTTTGAGACAGAGAGAGACAGAGCATGAATGGGGTCAGAGAGGGTCAGAGAGAGGGAGACACAGAATCTGAAACAGGCTCCAGGCTCTGAGCTGTCAGCACAGAGCCCGACGCGGGGCTCGAACCCACGGACCGTGAGATCATGACCTGAGCCGAAGTCGGCCGCCCAACCGACTGAGCCACCCAGGCGCCCCTCTCCGGGAGATTCTAACAGGAAGCTGAATTTGGAAACAGGTGTAGGTAGGCCAGGGCTTCTGAAACTTTAATGCATACCCGGATCAACCAGGGATCTTATGAAAATGCAGATTCTGACTTGGGCAGCTGGGATAAGACCCGAGAATCTGCATTTCCAACAAGCTCAAGGGGGTAGTGATGTTGCTACCCCTGGTCTGGGGACCACACTTTGAGAAGCTAGACTCGAAGGTAGACATCTGGAACAAAGTCAAAGGCCCCTGCCCTGTGACCCCAGGGGCAGAGGTGGACAGTGAGGCCCAGAGAGGCCCTCTGGCTCGTGAGAGGGCCAGCCATGGGCTCTTCACAGGATCCCCACGGCCTTGTTGAAAGGCAAAGGGTATCACAGTTGTAGCTCATACACATTGGCTTATGTTCTGCTGCTGAAGCACGTTCCACGTTTCCAAGCCAAGTCTTGGGATTCAGGGAGGAAGGGCTGTCCTCTGTGAGTGGTGAGCTGTAAGTGACTCCTTTATAGCCCAGAAAGGCCCTTTGGACACTCACGCAGAGCACCGAGAGGATGAGATTCAGCGGCCCAAGCTGCCCACTTGGGGCCCCTCCCACCTGCTCCAGCCAGGACCAGGGATAGAACAGGGGAGGGAGGGAGGCGGGGTGTCCAGCCCAGAATGCCCTGGGAAGGGACACTGTGGGGCCTAAGCGTGGTGAGTCCTCCCCATGAAATAGGAAAGGCCCGGATCCAGAGTCCCTCACTGTGAAGACATCATGACTCTAGAATAGTCCGGTTCTGCAGGGAGCCTCAACCCCTGTCAACTGCGGGGCCCTGCAGCTCCCGGTGGGCGGTTCCTCCCCGGGGGTGCTTGGGTCAGCTCCTGGAGGGAGTCCTTGTGATGGGCTCGGCTCTCGTGACCTGTAGTACCTATGGATCAGTCCCAGTGATGGCTGAAGCCCCCTGGGTCACCCTCACCCCGCCAGTGTCCTCCCTGGGGACCATCAGGACACTGACAAGTCTGGTCAAGGCTCAGGCTGGGCACTCACATCCACAGTCCAGGCAAACGTGGCTTCGCTCCCCTGGAATGGGGCTCAGTGACCCCTGCCAGGTCCCCTGGTGGGTCCTCATCGGACGGAGGCCCCTTGGCCATATCGAGAGGACTTCTTCGGTCCTCACAATTTTCCTGATTGTCCTTAGGTAGAGGCGATTACACAAAAAAAGCCCCTAAGAAACTTCGCACGAACCAAGTTGTATTCTAAGGCTTTAAAAAGAAAGAAAGAGGGTAAAGAGGCTTGCGGGCTGCAGAGTTCCAGATTGGTACCAGCAATGCCACTGGCTGGCAACAGGAACATCAATAACAAACATCTCCTGAGCAGCTGAAAGTGATGAAAACCAACCGCGGGGCGGCCGAGCAGACCCCGAGGCTCACAGCACATGAGGCTGTTTGGGGATCATCCAGTCGTGGCCTCGAGGCCCCCAACCTCAAGCAGAAGAGCGGGCCTGGGAGGCTCTGCGGCCCGGGTACGGGTCACAGAGCAGCCAGCTGTGGTGGACCTTGCACACAAGGGGTCCCTGCCTCCAGCTCGCCGTGAGCAGCTGTTAACCCGCCACGGCTCGCCCCCGGTGCTGGGAGCTGGGGACACAGCGGGTCCTCAGGAATCCGCGGGCAGCCTGGTCGCCAACCCCACGGTGCCCCGGCACCCATGTCGGGCGAGGGTCATTGAGAAGACGCGATGCTGGTTGACCCGTGAGCCGGACCCAGGCGACCGGAGGCTCCTCGCCCCCTGCCCTGTCCTTGGAGTGTGGGTTCCACTTGCCTTTCCCACGCCCAGAGGCTGCTCCAAGGACAAAGTCTTGAGATGGTGACGTGCTGTTGAGAACACCCGCGTGGGATCCGTGTCTGAACCCGCCCAAGGCCTCTCTTTACAAACTTAAGACGCGGCGGGCGGGGGCGGGGATCCACCCGTCTTTCCGCCGCCCTAGACGAGCCTTGTACACAAGTTCCCTCTGCTGATTAAAACTTCCACTGGCGACCAGGATGGCCTGCCTCTCCCCCCGTCTCTCCCTGCCACCTGCACTCAGGGGCCAGTTTCAGATCGCACCCGGGAAGCTCCCGGGAGGGTTGTGAACCCACAGCACACCCCAGGTACACCATTTGCTGGCTTGTGTGAGCTTCACCTTGGGCAAGTCGGAACCTCTCTGTGCCTCAGTTTCCACACGGGCGTAGTAACAGTCCGTGGCCCATGGGGTGGCCGTGAGGACCGAGGGAGTTAATACCTGCGAAGCCCTGAGAACGGGTCCCGGCATGCTGCGTCAATGTGCCTTAAGGCAGAACAAACTGCTCGGAGAGGGACTGGCGGGCTCCTTTGGGTTTTTTCTGCTCTGTGACGCGCCTCTGTGGCCCCGCCTGCTCCACCCCTTCTGGGTGACCAAGCGAGTGGCCGTGTACTGACCAGCTTCAGTCCCGAGCTGAATTCGCTGTCCTTGCCTGCCCCAGAAGCGTCCCCGGATGGCCATCCTCCTGCCCCAGGACCCAGACGTGGACGCTGCCTTGCCCTCGTTACCTGTGTGACACAGGGCAAGTTGCATGACCTCTCATTGCCTCAGCTTCCCCCTCTGTAAAGCAGAGGTGAGGCCCCACTTTGTAAGGGTGCAGTGAGGTTTCGTGTGAGGCACGGAGTAAGTGTTCTCCAACGATCTGCGACTTAGAACTTTTTCTTCTTATTTAAGCAATCTCTTTACCCGACGGGGGGCTCGAACCACGACCCTGAGATTAAGAGCGGCACGCTGTTCTGACAGGGCCAGCCAGGTGCCCCCATGGGTGCTGCTTTTGTTAACGGTATCATCACTGTCACGGGAGTGAGCTTCCCCCGCTCTGTTGTTGCCAACACGTCTGACGTAGCCTGGCGCATACTCGTGCATCGAATTTACCAAATTTTCACCGAGTACGGGCCACGCGCCATGCCCTGGGGACCTAATGATGTGCAGGATGTGAAGCATGTTCTCGTAGCCGCGTCTTCAGTGTTCTCTGGCCGGCTGGTTGTCCACACTTGCTGGTATTCGTGCTAGAGTAACATCTTACCGTGTAACTCATGTGCGCATTACCCACTGAGATCCTTACACAACCCTGGGTGCTAAGTTTCGTCACCCTCATTTCCAGCTAAGGCACAGACAGGCCTGGAGAGGTCAGGACATCCCTGCAGGGAGGGAGTGCCAGCAGCGGGATTTGAACAGAGGCCTGTTTCCCCCCCGACCCCTCCACCGTGCTCTGGGAGGTCTGGGAGAGGTAAGACCTCCTCTCTTTGTGGAGCCCACCTCCCTGTCCCGGAGGGCCGCCTTCCCTGGGCACGACGAGACCCTCCCTCATTCTATCCCTGAGAAACTGCACACCCTTTGGCAGCGTCTTGTCTCAGCACCAGGAACATTTTCCAGCTACCAGGAGCGCTGGCCCTTGGCTCTTTCCGTGGGGCTGTGTGCATTCATGTTTTCTTTGGAGGTGCTTCATGGAAAATATTAGCCCACGAACTAAATAACCACTCAGAGACGCGGGCCAAAGAGGCACAAGCGTTCCAGGAATCGTGGAGAGCGAAAACGGCCCACCGAGGGCCAGCTTCCAGGCACAGATATGGGGACAGCACGACACCGTGTGTGTTCTCGAGCCCACAAATAGCTGTCCTGGTAGCAGGTCATCTGGAAGAATCTCATGACAAGCCCAGGCAGAAGATACTGCTTTTCTGAATTTAGATCTGCTCAGGCACAGGCAAAGAGCACGGGGCAGGGAGCCCAGCGTGTCTATCTCCGCCAACTAGGAGGGGCCCCTGCTCACCCTTGAAGACGCACTTGGCTTTGTCACATACCGAAGGCTCAGACCTGACGTCCCCGCCTGTTTGTTCTCCTCCGAGTACCAGCCCGCACGCACCGAGCTGAAGCTGTGCCGTGACCGGTGCAGGGCAAGGCTCCACGGGGGACGTAGGAAGTCCAGTGTGGGAGCTCACAGCCTGCAGCCTTCTCTCTGTCCTCGGCACGTTGGACTATGTCAGCGGCATCTGCTGCGGGATTTTGCAAAATGTAACCAAAGTGTGAAAAACACACCTACCCTTTAACCCAGCAATTCCAATGTCGGAGATCTAGCTTAAGGAAATAATCAAGCACAGGAAACAATTTAGCTATGAGAAGGTTCAGATAATTTTTTTGTGTGCTTTACTTTGTTTTTTACAGTTTATTCATTTTGAGAGAGAGAGAGAGAGAGAGAGAGAGAGAGAGGAGTGCAAGCAGGAGAAGGGCAGAGAGGGAGAGAGAGAATCCCATGCAGCCTCTGTGCTGTCAGTGTGATGCCTGAGGCGGGGCTCAATCTCGCGAACCGTGAGATCATGACCTGAGCGGAAACCGACAGTCACTGAACAGACTGAGCCATCCAGGCGCCCCTGATTTGTGTTTTTTTTTTTTTTTTTTTTTTTTTGAGACAGAGAGAGACAGAGCATGAACGGGGGAGGGGCAGAGAGAGAGAGGGAGACACAGAATCGGAAGCAGGCTCCAGGCCCTGAGCCATCAGCCCAGAGCCCGACGCGGGGCTCGAACTCACGGACCGCGAGATCGTGACCTGAGCTGAAGTCGGACGCTTAACCGACTGCGCCACCCAGGCGCCCCGATTTGTGTTTAATAGTAGCGAAGGATTGGAGATAAAGCGGGTGACCAACAGTAGGGGGCAGGTTACCCAGAGACGGGTATGTCACACAATGGGGGTGATTTTCGGCCATTAAAATGATTTTGTACAAGTATCTTGACTGGGAGAGGAGTCCTAGTGTATTAGTAAGGGGAAGGAGCTACAAAATACGCTGTGATCACATGTACCTTAGGATTCTATTTGTGCACGTGAGTATGTGTGCACACACATGTACCTGTCTCCGCATGTCAAGCCTACGCATGACACCGTGTTTGGTGTTTCATCATCTCGATACGACCTATGCCAGGGCCCCCTCGTTCACCACTGGAAGGGTGACTCATCACTTCCAAGGGGCCTAGAGGGCCTTTCAGAGGTGAGTGACGGCGGAGCGTTAGGCGTAATGGTGGCTTATCTCCCGCAAGATGCTTTCGTCTAGTGCCCCTGGATTCTCTCCATCCTCCAGGGAGGGGCTTGACTGATTGAGAGTCCGGAAGGAGAAACTGGACAGGAATAGCCCAAACCCTCTTGGGTCTACTCTCCGATGCTGTAAATCTCACAGGATAGGCGTCTTGGTCCAGCCTGGCCATGACTGGGCGAGTTCGGTGTCTAATTCTGAGATTCAGTCCGTGGATGGATGTGTAGCTTCCTTCTCCAACATCAGCCTTATCTGCACAGGGCACCTTCTGATCTCCACCTCCGTTTTGATTTCTCACTGGGTTTGGTCGCTGTTCTCGGGACCCACTCAAACATCTCAGCGTCTGGGCCCCCTTTTGGAAGCAAGAGAGTGGAACCAATTCCTTTTGCTACGAGGGTTGGGAAGCTAAGCCGTCCGATTGCTGAGGGCTAATCCCTGGAGGGGAAAGGCCGCTGACACTGGACATCACGAGGCTTTGGACCGGAAGCTCCAGGAGCATATGGACCCACTTGTGGCTGGCTGTGTGTGGGACCTGGGGATGCTAAGTTTGGGGTGGCGTGGACAGCATGGCCCTGGAGGAGTTGGGGTCACTGTCTGCCCTTGGGCAGGGAGCGAGGTCATCGAGAGGCACCGCCCAACCATCTGCATGTGGCCACAGCAGCACAGCTGTCCCATGACGTGGTGTGGTCACTAAAGGCTAGTGACCCAACAGCTGGAGTGGAATATTAGGGGTCACTTAAAAATAGAAACCGGGGGCCATTTCTGTGTATACCCAGCATCTTCTCCCGGGCCATCCAGGGATCTGGGGGTGCCCCAGGAGGGAGATGTGGTTCTTCCTGCCCCTAAAACTTACCTCTGTCTACAGGCACTTCCTTAGTGACCCTATGGCTTTAGATATGAACATTTTGCTTTTGAAACTCAAATTTATGTCTCTAGTCCCAGCCCCCCCCCCGCCAAACCCCAGACTGGCCTCCTCGACAGGCCATGTGGGTACTTCTTATCTCAAACTTAACATTTTAAAACCGGCTTCTGGTCTGTCTCCCCACCCAGTCCTCCCCACAGTCTCCCCACATCTCCATTCTCTGGACGCCTCAGGGCAACCTTGGACTCAGCGTGACTTTCTCTCCCATCTCACATCTCCACTAGGAAATCCCAAATACTTGAGGATGCCACCTCTCCTCGCCTCTGACGCCGCCTCCGATATCCCTGGTGCAAATAGCCATGGTCTCTCACTTGGATTGTTGCAATGGCAACTTGGATTGTTGCTCCTACCTCTGCCTGTCTGCAGTTTATTTTCCATGTTAAATCTGTTGCCTAATTGCTCTGCTTGAATCCTCCAATAGCGTCCCACCTCACTCACGGAACGGCAGCAACGTGGATGGAACTGGAGGGGATTATGCTGAGGGAAATAAGTCAGGCAGAGAAAGACAGATACCATATGTTTTCACTCATATGTGGATCTTGAGAAACTTAACAGAAGACCATGGGGGAAGGGAAGGGGAAAAAATAGTTTCAGAGAGAGAGGGAGGCAAACCATCAGAGAGAGACAGAGAACGGACTGAGGGCTGATGGTGGGGGGGGGGAGGGGACGGGGGACAGTGGGTGATGGGCACTGAGGGGGGCACCTGTGGGGATGAGCACTGGGTGCCGTATGGAAGCGACGAATCACGGGAATCCGCTACACCCTGTATGTTAGCCAACCTGACAATAAATTGTATTAAAAAAAATAAAAATGAGTAAAAAACAAAATATAAAATAATTACAAAAACCAAAGGAAGAGCCAAATCCCTTCATTGGCTCCCGAGGTCCTGCCGAGTCAGGGTCCGTGACCTCCCTATCTCACCTCCCACGCCTTGTTCACACTGGCACCCTATCTCTTCCAGGCACACTGACCCCCTCTGCTCCCAAGACATGTCAGGTACACTTCTGCCCCAGGGCTTTTGCACATGCTGTTCCCTGTGCTGGAACTCTCTTCCCCCATCTTCTCCAGATGGCTCAGCCCTTCGTCTCCTTCAGGTTGTTGCTATCAGGCTTTCTCCGATCACCACATTGACAATTTCAGCCTGCCTGACGCTTGCAAAGCCCTTTCCCTGCTGTGATATTTCCATTGCGCTTATCCCCAGCTGTCATATTATTTTTCTTATTCATTGGTTTTATTGTCTGTCTTCCCTGACCAGAATGTCAGTCGGGCAAGGGCAGAGATTTTTGTTTTTTATCACTGCCAGTCAGCGCTGGAAAGAGTGATTGGCACACAATAGGCATTCAATAAATATCTGTTGAATGAGTGAACGGATTAAGAGGTGGGCGACTGCTAGCTTTAGTTTAATTTGGAAAGATGAAGAACGGCCCACTGTGCACAAAACTGTCACAGAGGAGTTCACACCAACCCCACACAGGAAAAAATCAGGCTGCACTGACGCTAAAACGTTATAGCGGTTTTCCCTGGGTGGGGGGCTGCAGATAACATTCTCTCTCTCCGTCTTTATCCATCCAGGATTTCTTGGTTTTAAGTTTATTTATTTTTTTAAATTTATTTTTGAGAGAGAGAGAGAGAGAGAGCGAGCCTGCATGCAGGGGAGGGGCAGAAAGAGAGAGAATCCCAACAAGATCCACACTGTCAACTCAGAGCCCAATGCGGGGCTTGAACTCACAAACCGTGAGATCCCGACCAGAGCCGCAATCAAGAGCGGGACGCTTAACTGACGGAGCCACCCAGGTGCCCCTCCATCCGTTATTTTAATGAATCCACAATATATAGTCTGTGCAAGGACGTAGGAGCAGAGGAATAATTTTTTTTTTTTAATCAACTGGTGCTTGCTATAAATGATAAGATGTCCAGAGGCGAGGGTTGCGTGTAGACCTATGGGCGTTTCTGCGTCCCTCAAATAGAGACTTTTGGGGGGCTGCCGGCTCTCTGCTGAGCAGGTGCCAGGCACGCCTGCCTCCTGAATAGCTTCTGACTGTACCCGAGAAAGACCGGTGCCTCGGCCAGTCTGCCGTCCTCGAGAAAGGCAGACACACACTCAGGCCGCCTCGCCTGGTGTCCTGGCCAGCACGGCCCCTTGACTAAACGATCCTAAGTTTCCCTGAGCTCCACGGCTGACAAAGCGTTCTCACGTGCGTCCTCTTACGGGGGCCTCGCGGTGGCTTCGTGTGTTACCCGTCGCCCCCTTCCCCAGGGAGGCCGGGGTGGGGGCTGGTGTTAAGCACTCTGTCCAAGACCCCGCAGCCAGCTTCTCCTGCAGACAGCCGGGGAGTGACAAGGAGCTGGTCAGAAGCCTTTCCGGAGGCGAGTAGCCTCTGGGACGGGCTGATGGCCGCTAAGCCCTCGGCGTGGGTACGCAAACTGAGGTAGAGAACTTCGGGAGGATTCCTAAGTGCAAAGAACAGCAGACTCGTTGCCCGCCTTTCTAGGAAAGCGGATGCTTGTCCCTCCTAGCAGTATGGGAGCGCCTCTTAGGGAGAGAAAACAAGACCTTGATAAGTGCTTGGGGTGGTACGGGGAGGCTACTCTGAGCCACAAAACAATGGGGGAGCAATTTCCTAGCCTCCAGGAGTCTGAGAGAGGATAAAGGGAAGATGCAGAAGGAGGGGGGGCAAGGGCAAGATGGAAAGAGGTGGCAGGAAGCGCGGGGTGGCGGCCAGAGGCTGAAGGACCAGACGCGCTCTTCGGCGGGGTTGAAGTGGCGTTGCTGTGACCGGATCCCCTCTTGTCTCCCCTCCCGGCCCTTCGGCTCCGGAAAGAGTTGACGTTGGGCTCTGCTCACAAATATTTTGCGGGAGGAGGGATCGCGAAGGATCCTCGCGGACTTGACAAAGCTACGCAGGTAACAACACAGAGTGGGGACCACACACGTGCGAGCGGGAGCCGGGGGGTGGGGGGGGGAGGACACGAGACAGGAGCACACGAGCCCCTCGGGAGGTACACGCGTCTTGGGGGAGCTTTAGGTTTCTAGAGGCCGCAAATGTGATGGCTCAGGCCGGCTCCCCCTGTATCACCATGCGGTGGGGTGAGGTCCGGGGGATTAATATCTGCGCTGCGTCCACAGGCAGAGTACAAAGTGCAAATTTATCTTCCCCTCCCATCGAGCTCCCTTGTTTGAGTCGAAACCCAGAATTATTAAGCGCAAAGAACAACAAACTCGTTTCACGCATTTCTTGGGAAGGAGGCTTAACGGATCGTTTTCCTTAACAGGTAGCGAGCGCCACGCGGAGAGTTACTTAGAAACGCTCGTCTTTCCTCGCTGTGGCAGGTTTTCAGATATCAAAGAACTTGGAAAATGCAGCGCAAATAAGTACGTTTGGGTTGACCCATCAGTCCTCTATGAGCTTCGTCAGCGTAGATCAGTTTCCCTGTCTGCACCGTCTGTTCCCGTAGACGGGCAGCCGCCAGCCCCAGACATAAGCGGGGATTTACCACTGTAGCCCTTCTCCTCTTCCTAGGGCTGGGCTTGGCCATGAGGTCACACAGAGCCCTGATCGTCGTAGAAGCAACCTAAGGTTTGGCCTCACATTTGGGGCGGCCTTAGGCAGGCGCCCAGCGCGGGGATTTCCCTCGAGGGGGAGGACCAGCCTCCAGCCTGTGCGTCTCCCTCTCTTCTCTGAAGCTGCCTCTCAGAACAAATCCACAAACTGGCATGCGAGTCTGACCATCTGTCCCCAGTGATTTTGATTCCCATCAATCAGTCTCCCTTATTCATTAATAACGCTTTTTAAAAAGCGCTCGAATGTCCATTCATGCATTTATTCATTCAGCATCGAACTGCTCGCTAGCTATTATGAGGCACATGACAGAGGCCTGGGGGCAGAGACAGAGGAACAAACGTCGGCCTTGCCGGCCGGCACCTACGGGCTGGGGGTGGGCAGAGAGCCGGGCCGGGGAGGGGCTCTGAGCGTCGTAGGCACCTGTCTGTCTGTGTGTCCAAGCAAGGGCCCCCCTTCCCCTCCACGTGTCCTCCCCCGTCTCGGTTCCTGTCTCCCTTCTCCTGCCCTTTCCCTCCCTCCTCTGTCTCCCAGGGATGGCACGTCTGCATGCTCCAGTCGGCCCCCTCCCCCGCACACAACTTGTCCCTCCTCGGACTCTCTTCTCTCACCCTGCCCTCACACCCCCATGCATCAGCCAGGCCCTCCCAACCACCAGGAACCCTCCACAATCGGAGGCAAGGAGGAAGCAGCCCTCACCACGAGATAAGGGACAGAATTAGGGTGGCGGGCCAGAATCATGCCAGACGCTTCCTAGGGGGAGGGGAAAAGGCCACAGATGATAATGAAACGGTGCTCGCTGCCATGACAACTGCAATCGCTCAGCCACGATACCAACAGTTTAGAGACAACAAAATCAATCGAACGTTTATTTCCCCAGGACAACCGGCATCCCTAAGGAGGTGGAAACCAAGCAGGAGATGCCTTGGGTGACCACCCGTCACCTGCCGGAGAACTAGGGTGCGAGGCGGGGCTTGGTCCTCCCTTCTCCAATTTGCCATCAGTTGTGACATCATTTTCGGCGGTGCCCTGCGTCTGACTCTTCACCTGTGTCATCTGGGTTGCCTATGGCTGTTGGGCGTCTACAGGGAGCCCGGGTGAGGAGGTCCGGCCCTAGGCTGGGGTGGGTGGCCCTGTTTCTAGCCACGGCCTACGGGGCCTGGATGGCTCAGTGCAAGGTGGACAGGAGGGTGGGAGGCGGGACCCCACACGACACAGCAGGCAAGCAGCATCGTTGTTCAGAACAAAGCCTAAAACCAACGTGGGAAACTGATTGGCGGGGCCGTGTTGTGGCTGTGGCCAAAACCACGCAGATTTGTCGGGTCCAGTGAAGGAAAAGCCACGAGGGCGTCATTTACGTTTCTGCCCCGGGTGGTTGATGAACGTGGACGTGAGGGCTCTGTGACGGATCTCCTCGCGCTGCTCTGTGAGCTCGGCCAGCCACGGGTGGGCGTTTCGGAGGGAGCAGGGGCATCGTCCCCAGGGAAGTCACCAAAGGCTCCAAGGCGGAGGCAGCAACCAACCCTGGATGTTTGATCTCTCGTTTATTCTGCGTCGTCAGGATGGCAAACAAGGCTGAATGGAGCAGTGAGTCAGCACTGTCTTCGTACCATAGTCTCCCCACCCCCCAGGCAGAAAGTGGCTTTCAAGGGTCTCTGCCCTGAAAAATACTGTCGAGTGCCAGAAATCTCAAACTGTGCGAGATACGTATGGAAGCCTAGAAACACTGCCTGGTGTTGTGGCCGTCCTAAGGAAACGGCTGTAAGAGAATCCACCTGTGCTGGGGCGTCTGGGAAAGGGAAGGGGGTGGTTAGAGGACGTGCCGCCCCTACCCATCCCATTAAACACGCTCTGTGGTTCAGAGCCAGACGGGCATTTGTGGATCCCATTCCCCTATTGGCTACAGGAGGCTTGATCTGTGTGTGGATCAAAGAAAAGCTACTTATCCCCACTGGAAATTTCCTTCTAATTCCCTGGCATTGTTCAGCAGAGAAAGGTGAAACAAAGGCCGAATTCATTCACAGACAGGAGCTTCAAAGTCAAAACATCAAGGAGACAGCTCGAAACTTCAAACAGCAGCTCTGACCCAAGTTCTCCAACATTTCATATTTTCAAAAATCACAAGAGATGAACTGTCCCCAAAGAGCTAATTCCCTTTAATTTCTGTTTCAATGCCTCAAAGCAAAAAGTTCGAGTGTTCAGACTCTTCTCCCCCTGCTGCCAGGCAGGCCTTGACAGGCAAGGCCCTCATATTGTCCCCTTTTACTTCTCCGTCTTGAGGTGGAAGGCTACTTTCCAAACTAGGGGGGGCTGACACTAATCAAGCTGACAGTTGCCATAGCGAGCTTATTGCTTCAGAGTAAAAGACGTTGAACATTTACATCCAAACGTCTCATTGATTTACCACATGGCCCCATGGATCCACAAACAAATAAAGACTGGCTTTGAAACAAGTGCCATTGCAAAAACTGTTTGGCGGGTTCTTAAAAAATTACACGTACACCCACCATATGTTCCAGCCATTCCACAATGAGGTATTTACCCAGGAGAAAAGCAAAATGTGAGTATTTGTAATAGCTAAAACCTGAAAGCAATCCAGATGCCCATCAATAGTGAGTAAATGTGGCATAAACAAAATAACCTAACCCATTGTGGTATATCCAATGCCATGGAATACTACTCAGCGGTTAAGAAAGGAGAAACTAGGGGCGCCTGGGGGGCTCGGTCGGTTAAGCGTCTGACTTCGGCTCAGGTCACTATCTCGCGGTCCATGAGTTCGAGCCCCGCGTCGGGCTCTGTGCTGACTGCTCAGAGCCTGGAGCCTGTTTCCAATTCTGTGTCTCCCTCTCTCTCTGCCCCTCCCCCGTTCATGCTCTGTCTCTCTCTGTCTCAAAAATAAATAAACGTTAAAAAAAATTAAAAAAAAAAAGGAGAAACTAGTGATATAGGCAGCGAGGTGGCTAAATCAAAATGGTTAGGCTGACGGAAAGAGTCCAGACAAAAAAGAATTTATATAAAACTTTAGAAAAGTCAGAGTAATCTGTGCTGACTGAAAGCAGATCAGTGTTGGCCTTGGAGGGGTCGGGGGGCGGGGTGGGGCGGGGAAGGGTCCAGGGAGCGAGGGGATGGCAAAGGAACAGAAAGGAAATTTGGGGGGTGATATGTTCTCTGTCTTGAATGTGATGATGGCTTTGCGTGTATATACATATGTCAAGACTTGCCCATTGCACCCTTTCAATGTATGCCGTTTAGTAGATCAATCAGGCCTCAACAAAGCTGTTAAAAAACAAAGCACCATGATGCAAACATAACAGGGACTACTTATATACCCCTACCTAAACAACTAAAAAGCCAGGGGGACAAATATGAAACAACAATTTCCAACACTGGACAGTGGTCAAGGCAGGATCTCTGAGAGAAGGGGGACAAACGAGGCGAATCCTACAATGGTAGCAGCTCACTGCCTAGAGGGAACCCAAACGAAGACTGGTGGTCCCTAAGAGTCAAGGAGACATCAGTTCTGAGTTCCGGAAGGTCAAGGCAGCTCAACGTTGCAGGGCAGAGTACCAGAGAGGAGAACCTGTACACACAGAGGCAACTGCACGGACTGTCAGGTAAAAATCTCCAGTCGTTAATTTCTGATCGGTGACTGCATATGAAGAAATTCCTCAGGCAGAGGAAAAGAGCCACCCGAAAGTCGCAGACAGGACCGTTCCTGGAGTGCTTACGGGGCTAGAAAGGACTGGTATTCTCACTGGCCAACGTGGAGACCTTGTCATACATGGGTAGCCTCCTGAGAGGTACTGAATTAATAGTAGGGTTAAATTAGCCCTGGACTAAAAATTGTTCTGGACCTAGCATAAACTTCAAAAGTAGAGTCTGTACTTTGTGAATGGAGGTCTGGGTCCTTGGATTCCCCACGAGAAGATTTTCCTGGGGATCTGCACGCTAATAAAGACAGCCAGAAGGAAAGTAGCAAGCACAAAGCAGGTTATTAACGCGAAAGTACACTCTCAAGGCGGGAGAGTGGCCCCTAGGTTGTTTTGGATTGGATATTACTGGGTTTCTCTGGACTGGGCCGAGCTGGGACGTTCAGTGGGGTGGTCTCTAATGAACTCTCCTTCCAGTCATGTGGGGATCCCCTCCCACAGGTTGGGAGGGGGAGTTCTTGACCCTATAAGGTTTGTGCTGGGACCCTCATGGCAGCCTTTTTCCATCAGGCGGGGGCTGTGTACCCACCATGCAGATGTGTTATAAACCGAGTCTAGGGGTTGCCCTGGGGCAGAGGTAGAAAGGGAGAGGGCATGCTCCACACCTGCGGCTCCTGACGTGTGAGCCCCAGGGCCTCAGAAACCACAAGGTCAGGATGTCGTGTCCCTGGGCTTTTCATGCATCGCCTATTTCCCACCGTCCTGCAGCCCAGGTGTCTATCATTCCCCCCTCAAGGACTTGGGTCTGTGCACCGGGCGTTTCTTCCACTGCTCAGGTCTAGCTTCTACCTAACAAAAGGCAAGCCCCAAAAGGATCAAACTGTTTCCAAGTAACGGTGTGCCAGAACAAAGTCCAACACTCTTTCAAGGAATAAAACAAAATCGGGTACTGTAAATTTACCATTACCTGGCCTCCAGTAGGAAATTAACAGGCGTGCAAAAGAGCAAGAAAACGCGGCTTGTAACCAGGAGGGAAAAAAAGAAAGAAACAGGTCCAGAAGTGGCCGGGATGATGGAAACAGCAGGGGAGGATAGGAAGATAGCCGTTATAAACCGGATCAATTACCATATTCTAATTTATATTTATATCATTATAAATTATACACTTATTAAATTGCATTTTTTTTTCAACGTTTATTTATTTTGGGGACAGAGAGAGACAGAGCATGAACGGGGGAGGGGCAGAGAGAGAGGGAGACACAGAATCGGAAACAGGCTCCAGGCTCTGAGCCATCAGCCCAGAGCCCGACGCGGGGCTCGAACTCACGGACCGCGAGATCGTGACCTGGCTGAAGTCGGACGCTTAACCGACTGCGCCACCCAGGCGCCCCTTAAATTGCATTTTTATAATTCTAAGGAGATAATCATCTTTATATTTCTATTATTAACTATAAATATTATCAGTCATCAAGGCTGTTAAAGCAAAACATGAACTCGACCATGAGAGAAATGGAAGATATAAAAGAACACCCAAATAAAACTCCTGCAGGTGGAAAATACAATATTTGCGAAACCAATCATGAACAACATCCAGTATCTCGACGGTGGAACTCACTTCCAGGCTGTCAAGTGATAACTGAATCGCCACTTCCTTGAAGCCTTCCCGGCTGGAATGGACTCGATACCCCACGCTCGTGCCGCTACCCTCCCTTCAAAACACTTGTCCTACTCGTGATACTTCCATCGTCTGTGGGGCTGTGCAATGCACGTCTGCCTCTCCCCCTGCACTGTGAGGCCCGTGGGAGGCCACGTTCGCTTGCTGGAGTGCCGGTGCCCAGAAGAGTGCCAGGCTGAGGTAAGCACTCAATAAATATATTTGGAGTGAGCGAGGGAACTCGCGTCATCAGCTTTGCATTGGATTCATCTGGAAGTTCTTGCTTAAAGCATCACCTCTGGGGGCTCCGGGGTGGCTCAATCGGTTAAGCATCCGACTCTCGACTTCGGCTCAGGTCACGATTCGTGAGTTTGAGCCCCACGTCACGCTCCACGCTGGCGGTGAGGAGCCCGTTTGGGATTCTCCCTCTCTCTCTCTCTGCCCCTTCGCTGCTTGGGCTCTCTCTCTCTCTCTCTCAAGATACACATTAAAAAAAACAAAAACAAAAACAAAAGCATCACTTCTGACTTCCTTCGTCGGTCAGTGCCGTGAGGCTGGCTGACCCTGGCTACAACCCTCCCAGGGCCTCATAAAATGTGCTTCCTGCAAGCACCGCTGAGTCCTGAATTAAGTGTGAACAGAAGACTCACTGAGCCCTGGAACCAGCTGCTGAATGTCGCTGACCTTTGGGTTCTCAGCTACTCAGTGCCCTTGCTGAAGCAGACGTCTCTAAAAACTCGCCCGGCTCTGGAGTTCCAGGCTGCTACTGTGGTCCAGTCTCCCCAGCTCCTCCTCCTTCCCCCAGGATCCTCGCCTCCCAGTATCTATGCCCTGTGTGTGCTCTGCCTGCACTGGATTTGGGCCTTCTGTGTGACCAACAGAGTAGGGGAGGGCCGTGTGTGACTTCGGAAGCTAAGTCATAAAGGGCATGGTGGCTTCTGTTGTGGTCTCTTGGCTTGCCCGCTCTGGAGGACACCAGCCACCATGTTGTGAGGACACTCAAGCAGCCCCGGGAGAGGGCCTCATGGGGAGTAACTGTGGCCTCCTGCCAGCAGCCGAGCGAGGGAGACGAGTCAGAATTGGATCCTCCTGCTCGTCAGACCTTCGGTTGACCGCAGCCCCGGCCAACATCTGGCCTCAACTTCATGAGAGACCCGAGCCAGCTCCACCCGGCCAAGCTGCTCCGAGTCCCGACCCACAGAAGCTCCAAGAGATGATCGCTGCTCACGGACGTTTGGGGCGCTTTGTTACGCAGCATAGATGACTAGTGGGCTGGTACCAAAAGCTGTCCTTGTTACTCTCTTTAATTATTTCTGCTATGAAGATAACACTGAATCATCGCATGAGCTCAGTCTCCACAGTGGAAATTATTCCTAATTTGGGGGCCAAGTTGGGGACCTGGAATCTAGAACAAGGCCTCCAGGATTACGGAGGTCCCCTTTTATTCATTGGGTCACGGGGGACCTGATGCTACCCCATCCCCACTGAGCTCCCCTCTTTTCCTCCTTTTTCTCATGAGTTGTTTTTCACTCCGGTTTCAACACTGTTACTCCCTGCTTCTGGTTTTCTTTTCATTTTTTTTTTTTTAATTTAAATCCAAGTTAGTTAGCATATAGTGTAATAATGAGTTCAGGAATAGAATTTAGTGATTCATCACTTACTTGTAACAGTGCTCATCCCAATAAGTGCCCTCCTTAATGACCCTCACCCATTTAGCCCATCCTCCCCCAACGCCCCCCCCTCCCCCCCACCAGCAACCCTCCGTTTGCTCTCTGTATTCAAGAGTCTCTTATGGTTTGTCTCCCTCTCTGTTTTTACATTATTTTTGCTTCCCTTCGCTTATGTTCATCTGTTCGTAAATTCCACATATGAGTGAAACCATATGATATTTACCTTTCTCTGACTGACTTATTTTCCTTAGCATAAAACACTCTAGTTCCAGCCACGTTGTTGCAAATGGCAAGATTTCATCCTTTCTCATCGTTGAGTAATAATCCATTGTATATATATACCACATCTTCTTTATCCACTCATCAGTTGATGGACATTTGGGCTCTTTCCATACTTGGGCTGTTGTTGATAGTGCTGCTATAAACATTGTGGTGCATGTGCGCCTTTGAAACAGCACATCTATATCCCTGGTATAAATAAATACTTGTGAAATTGCTGGGTCATAGGATAATTCTAGTTTTAATTTTCTTGAGGAACTTCCATATTATTTTCCAGAGTGGCTGCCCCAGTTTACATTCCCACCAGCAGTGCAAAAGACATCCTCTTTCTCCACATCCTCGCCAACATCTGTTGTTGCCTGAGTTGTTAACGTTAGCCATTCTGACAGGTGTGAGGTGGTATCTCATTGTGGTTTTGATTTGTATTTCCCAGATGATGAGTGATGTTGAGCATTTTTTCATGTGTCTGGTAGCCATCTGGATGTCTTCTTTGGAAAAGTGTCTATTCATGTCTTTTGCCCAATTCTTCACTAGGTTATTTGTTTTTTGGGTGTTGAGTTTGATAAGTTCTTTATAGATTTTGGATACTAACCCTTTATCTGATATGTCATTTGCAAATATTTCCCCCAGTCCGTTGATCGCCTTTTAGTTTTACTGATTGTTTCCTTTGCTGTGCAGAAGCTTTTTGTCTTGATGAGGTCCCAGTAGTTCATTTTTGCTTTTGTCAAGTAAGAAGTTGCTGCAGCTGAGGTCAAAGAGGTTGTTGCCTGTTTTCTTCTCTAGGATCTAAAAAAATTAAAAAAAAAAACATTTATTTATTATTGAGAGACAGAGAGAGACAGAGCATGAGCAGGGGAGGGGCGGAGAGAGGGGCAGACACAGAATCTGAAGTAGACCCCAGGCTCTGAGCTGTTAGCACAGAGCCCAATGTGGGTCTCAAACTCACAAACCACGAGATCATGACCTGAGCCGAGGTTGGACACTTAACCGACTAAGCCACCCAGGCGCCCCTCTCCTCTAGGATTTTGATGGCTTTCATCCTTATGTTTAGGTCTTTCATCCATTTTCAATTTATTTTTGTGGGTGTAAGAAAGTGGTCCAGGTTCATTCTTTTGCAAGTCACTGTCCAGTTTTCCCAGCACCATTTGCTGAAGAGACTATTTTTTTTCCATTGGATATTCTTTCCTGCTTTGTCAAAGATTAGTTGACCAGATAGTTGTGGGTCCATTTCTGGGTTCTCTATTCTGTTCCATTGATCTGTGTCTTTGTTTTTGTGCCAGAACCATACTGTCTTGGTGATTACAGCTTTCTAATACAGCTTGAAGTCCAGGATTGTGATGCCTCCAGCTTTGGTTTTCTTTTTCAGGATTGCTTTGGCTATTCGGGGTCTTTTCTGGTTCGATGCAAATTTTAGGATTGTTTGTTCTAGCTCTGAGAAGAATGTTGGTACTATTTTGATAGGGATTACATTGAATGTGTAGATTGCTTTGGGTGGTATCGACATTTTAACAATATTTGTTTTTCCAATTCGTGAGCGTGACATGTTTTTCCATTTTTTTGTGTGTCTTCTTCAACTTCCTTCATAAGCTTTCTATAGTTTTCAGTGTACAGATTTTTCACCTCTTTGGTTAGGTTTATTCCTAGATATTTTATGGGTTTTGGTGCAACTGTAAATGGGATTGATTCCTTGATTTTTCTTTCTGCTGCTTCATTATTGGTGTATAGAAATGCAGCCTATTTCTATACATTGATTTTATACCCTGTGACTTTGCTGAATTCACGTATCAGTTCTAGCAGTTTTTGGGTGGAGTCTTTTGGGTTTTCCACATAGAATCATGTCATCTGCAAAGAGTGAAAGTTTGACTTTCTCCTTGCCAATTCGGATGCCTTTTATTTCTTTGTGTTGTCTGATTGCTGAGGCTAGGACTTCCAACGCTATGTTAAACAACAGTGGTGAGAGTGGACATCCCTGTTGTGTTCCTGACTTTGGGGGGAAAGCTTTCAGTTTTTCCCCATTGAAGATGGTATTAGTGGTGGGTCTTTCATATATGGCCTTTAAGATCTTGAGGTATGATCCTTCTATCCCTACTCTCTTGAGGGTTTTTATCAAGAAAGGATGCTGTATTTTGTCAAGTGCTTTTTCTGCATCTGTTGAGAGGATCATGTGGTTCCTATCCTTTCTTTTATTAATGTGATGTATCACACTGATTGATTTGCAGATATTGAACCAGCTTCTAGCTTCTCTGGAAAAGCAGGAAGGAATCATAATCCAGTGTTGTTCACGGGAGAAAGGAAAGTGGAGGAATTTATCTGCCTCGCTCCCACCTTCTATCTCCTAGTATTTGCCCCATGGGGAGCTAGCTCCCTGATTTATCCAGGCCTTGGTAACTGTCCAGGAAGCCAGACCCCACACCCCGCAGTGAGGAATTTCATCCTAGTCCAAAAGTGGAAAGCATCCAGGAACGAGTGGGGCACCAGCCAAGAAAGGAAACAAAGTCACTGAGCAACCTGAGAAGATATACAAGATGCGTGTCCCATATCATTACCTTCTTGGCCCCTTGTCTAATTCCTCAGATACTAACTCACTAGCACAGCCCTAGGAAGGCCTGGATTCTTCTTTTGACTGCATCAGTTCCTCAAATGTGTAATGTAGCTGAAGATGTGATGAGACTGAATATTACTGTCAGCTGTCCCTCTTGGGCTTCAAGACAGATGGACACACTCAAACCCTGGCCTGCAAAATACAAAGCTTCCTCTTCAGCTTGCTGGCAGGACGTCTTAACTCTCGGTAAAGGGTCGCTAAAACAGCAATTAACGTTCACCCACCCACCCTTAGAAAAGGTAACTTAAGGGGCACCTGGGTGGCTCAATCGGCTGAGTCCGCAATTCTTGATTTTGGCTCAGGTCATGATCTCATGATTCATGGGATCGAGCCCCACGTTGGGCTCCACGCTGTCTTTGTCTCTCTCAAAATAAATAGACTTATAAATAAACTTATAATTAAATAAACAAACGAACATTTTTAAAAAAGAAACTTAATTGGGTAGATCTGGAGCTTTTGGGCCACCCCTGGGCTGTTTCAGACAAAATTAAAAGACCCTGAAGCCCACATTTTTTCTTCTAGGAAATGAGGTGTTCACTCCCAAGAGTTCACCAAGCTTCTTTTTAGCGGCAACCCTTGGAGAGTGGCTGCAAGCAGCAGACAGAGGCCCCGCGAGTCCCTCCGAATCCCAGTGTGCTGAGAGGCCGAGGCCAGCTCCCATTAGCAGATGAAAATGGGCGATTGGTGGATGGACAGACGGATGGATGGATATGCAGACGGATGGAGGGGGAATGGGTGGGTGACTTAACGGACGAGACAACTGTTGGGTTTCATGGATGTCTAAGAAGCATTGTCTACACACCCAACAGCCTTAAACGCCCCCTCTCCAGCAGGCACTCAAGGAAATCATTGCTCTGGGTTTCACTGTCTGGAATCCGCCTCTCCAACAAGCATTTTCCTTGTCCCCACCGCAGCCACCGCCTCCAGTCCCCCACCCTTCTGGCTCGTTATCAGCTCCGTGCCGTCTCTTTGCATTAAAGTGACAAGCAGTCGCGCAAAGCTGACGACAGGAGGCTGGGGCTGTAATTCGCACTGACATTCACTGGTGCGATCCACTTACTGCCTGGTAAGCCAAACAGGAGATTTGTCTGATTTTGATCCCGGGAAGAGAAGTGACAGCGTTGCTCTCCTCCTGCCACTCAAAACGAGGCACCAGGCTGGTCCTCAGTTCCGGGGCCGGGCTGGCGATGCCCACCTGCACACCGTGGGTCTTCAGGATCCCCTTCCCTTCCTGGGGCTGGAATTCCCTTTCAGACCTGACATGTGGCAAACAGGGAAGGGACGAGGGCCGTCGTCGGGGGCGGGTGGATCCCGTGTACTCTCTCAGCGGGGGGCAGTGCAGTTCACAGGTTGCCAGGGGCCTCCAAGGCCTCTCCGGGGGAATTAAGGGCCGCTGGGATGTCAGACCCCAGCTGACAGTACCTCAGCAGCCCTCTTTCTGCCTCCCCACCCCCTGTCTTTAACGTGTCCCCGCTGCGAGAGAAATGCCACGGAATGAGAGGCTCACAGGAAGCCACAGCAAGGAGTCAGCTTGTGGGCACTGCCTGCTACATCATCTACAAGGCCCCGTGTGACATTTTTCAGACACAAAAGTTGATGCCCTGGGAGGTTAAGTGACTTGCCCATGAAAATGTGGAACCCCCTGCTCAAAAAAAGCAGGAAAACTATCATTAAAGGGACTAAGATAGAAGGCTTTTACCTTTCTTCTGTGGTCTCTGAGTTGTCGTGATGTTTTTTATTCGCCATATAATGCTGTTCTAAGCAAAAAAGCCCAAAAAACAAAAAAACTAAATAAGTGAATAGATGGACGAATGAATAAATAAATGAATAAAATATTGATTATTAGCATGGATTTAACCATTCATCTTTCTGTTACACGATGGCAGTTTTAAACGCACCTGCAACAGCTTTTAACTCAGATGTGGAATCACCAAAACGACACAGTTCATATCTCCTACTTCATAATGCATACACAATATATTTCATTCCTCTCAGAATAACGGACATGTTCCGCTGTTCTTATTTCACTTCTTGAAACACACATTCTACCAACTCTCTGTACCTTTCCCTTGCTGATGAGTGGGGAAGGATTGAAAGGAGAAGATTCTATGATTGCCCTATCTTTACCATTCCTTCCATGTCCTCACTTGCAGTGTCCGTGGTTGGTTATTACCAGGAAACAACCCAAGACTGAGATAGGTTTCCTTGGCCTTTCTTGGAACCCCCCCTGTCTTCTTTCTGCAGTCAAGGCCAGTTGTGGTCGGACAGAAAGCTTAGCTCCCCCACCCCGCCCCCACCCCTTAGCCAGTCGTATTGGTAACACGCTTCCCTTGTATTCATCGTGGGTCTGTGGGAACTTGGTGCTCACGTGACGTTGAAAACGCTATTTGAGATGGGGCAGCCGGGAACAACAGACGCTCATATTGTTCACACATCTCTGCTGACGTGCACGCTCCGTTGTCTCATTGACTCCTCTTAGAAAACACAAGTTCAAAGATAAAATTGTTGAGAATTTCAAGATGGTGGCAGCAAAGCATGAAGTGGGGGCCGTGCTCACCCACGGACCTGGCCCTGCCCATCGGGATGGTGGGATGTGAGAGCTAACACTTAGTGCCCACAGTGACCTGGCACTGGGTCCAGTGCTTTATGTGTTTGGACTCACTGAGACTTCTTGGCAGGCGCCCACAGCAGGTAAGTTATTACCCCATTTCTCAGATACAAAACTTGATGCGCTGGGAGGTTAAATGACTTGCCCAGGGTCACAGCACCTGCCGATGACAGAGGCGAGATGCAGACCCAAGCAGCGTGGTCCTGCCGTCCATGCCCCTGGCCACGAGGCTAAACTGCTTCTCAGGATAAATCAAGGGAACATTTGGCCAGGGGGCGGGGCGGGGGCGGGGGTGGGGAGTCACACATTTTTTCCTCTTGTGTCTGTATTCAGGTTTGTACATCCAGGTTGAGGAGTCTTTCCCTTCCCTTCCCACGGGAACCCATAAACTTTACTTCTTCAGAATGCTAGCTTTGCTCAAACCTGGGTTAAGGGGCTTAGCAACACTTTAAAAATGATGGGGGAGGGGTGGTGAGGTTCACACTGGGAGGCTTTGGGGGGTGTGGGCCCCAATAAGTCAGGACAGGGCAGCGGGTGTCTGGGGAAGCCCCTTCCTCCCAGCTGCTGTTAGACTCAGGAGCCTGGGAATTGCAGGAACCCAGCCAGTGAAACCCTGGCTTGGTTTCTCTTGTCCCTTAGTAAATGGTACACACACACACACACACACACACACACACACACGACCCAGCTGTACCTCCAGGCTATGTTTTTAGAAACTGTGTCCCTTTGCCACCCCCACATCTCCTCTTTCTCAATGTGACTCAGAAGCATTCCCCACCTGCTGCCAGGAAAGCAGGAAGGCATCGCTGAGCAGGTTCATCTGGTCACCTTTTGCATCCACAACACTGGCCTGCCTATATCAGCAGGGAGGAAGGAGGAGAGCCAGCCAGGACGGAGGGCTGTGATAACTCCCTGTTGGTGCTTTCGTACACAGGAGAGGGCAAGGAACGGAGGAAGGGAAGGGAGTGGAGGGCTTGGGGTGGGGCGCACAGGAAGGAAGTGAAAAATCCGATAAGCACTTTGCGCAAGGTCCTGGAAGATGAAGAGGTTGAAGAGTTGCCCAGTGGCCTTACATAGATAGGCCCTAATTGGTTTATCAGTCACTGAACAGTCTAGTCCCGTTCAGCCATTTTTTTTATTATTTATTTTTGAGAGAGAGAGACAGACTGACAGACTGTGAGTGGGAGAGGGGCACAGAGAGAGGGAGACACAGAATCCGAAGCAGGCTCCAGGCTCTGAGCCATCAGCACAGAGCCCCATGCAGGGCTCAAACCCATGAACCACAAGATCATGACCTGAGCCGAAGTTGGACACTTGACGGACTGAGCCTCTCAGGTGCCTGCACCCCTGTTCAGCCATTTTTTGGCCAACAAAACGAGTTACCTTTCCTCTAGAGTAGTGTGTGCTCTCTGATTAGCCATCCAAACAAGAGCGATGTCAAATGTAGCTGTGTCTTCCCTCTCACGGCATGAAAACCCCGGATCCGACACCACAAAGAATTCTGTGTCATGTGCATTAAATACACAGTTTGTATTAATACATATTCCTGCAGACTGTGTCCCATCGTTCAGGAGTTAAGAACAAGTGTGCCACAACTGGGGGTACTGACCAGTACCAATCGGACATCCAGACTTGAAGAAAGAACACAGCAGGGAAGCTGTGACTTAATGCAATTGCTTTCGTCATCCCGACAGAGCAGCCGCGCTTCCCCACGCTGGTGTTTTTGCTCTTTCCAGAACGCCGAAGGCTTTCTCCGCTCTTCCCGTCTTCTGTCGCACAGTGCCTTTTGGACGCTCGTATGGAGCAGCGCCCCCGTGGGGCAGAGTCCTCTCCCGTCCCCTGATTCCTTGTTTGGGCTGTAAAACGCTCCAGTTCTCTCTGGACACAATGTTTGGAAACCAACAGGCACGGATTCGATGCGCGGTGCAAATGCCAAGTGGCGCTGCTGATGTCACACCATTGACAAAAGAAGACAAGGCCCCCAGCAGATGGACTGGCGTCACGTTCCATAGGGCAGACGGTCGATTCTTGACAGCTCAGAGCAAACAGCAGGCGCTTCGTCAGTGGGAAAGACGCAAGGTCTCATGTCTCCTCAGGCGAGAGTTCCCCCAAACGGCCATTTGGGGGTCCTTGCCCACTTCTCAGCACATCTTCGTCTTCACGGTTCTTTTCTTTTCCCTCCTCAAAAATGCTGTTGGTCTCAGGTCTTAGGGACTATAATTGTTGTTCCTCTCAAAATAAAGATCAGGATCCTTTGTACAAAGTAGAGTTTATGACCCACGTCAAGTTGGGCCAACATGATCCCTACTAAAGAACCCCCGAAAATACCTCACTCCTTGCTTGCCCCATTTGGCTAATTTGAGTGAGAAAGGCTCGTGGGCGTGAGAGCATATGAAACCATACAATTATGGTCCCTTGTGTTTTTATAGACAGGCCAAAGCAATGACCAAACGTCAGCCAGTGCTGGACCAAGAAGGGGAGTCAGTAAAAAAGAAATGAGTCGTTCTCTTCTTTTGTTGATAGTTTTCTGCCATCATTTTCTGAGTCTCCAGCAAGGATTCTGACATGATGAGGATACAGTTTATGTTTATAAAAGATGGAGAGCTTGCTGTCATCCTGACCTGCTGCTTTCCAGATTTCTTCTGGCCTTAGCACAGGAGAGCCAGGGGGTCGAATGCCAAGGAGGTGGGGGGTTGACCCCTGGCTGGCTGACCCCACGTCTGGGTTCATCTCCACCAGCCGCCAGCCAGGTAGGAGGCATCACTTGGCTGTAGGGCCACGGTGGACCCTTCCTTTCAAGTTGTCGTGGGTTGCCAAGGAAACAAGGGTGTCTTAAAGTTAAGAATAATTTGCTCCTTAATGGAAACAGTCTCTTTCTAAAGGAAAGTTAACTGGGAAACCATTTGAGTCATCCCAAGTTGCTGTCCCATCCCACCCCGCCCTACTTTACCCTGTTTGCCTAGAGGTCTTAATTTTGATGATGTATGAGGTGTCAGCCAGAGGTCTTGTGCTCTGCTGTGAAGCACTATAAAAAGGCAGATGTATGACTGTGCCATCCACAAATACCCTAGAAAGTTAAGTGTTAAACCAATGTTAATAATAAATGTTTTCCTCCGAAGTAGGTTATGGCAGCACCACCAGAGCCCTTTGAAGTACACCAAACTAATAAAATCCCAGAGAGCTCAGGAACACCTAACCCTGCCATTGTCTTTATAGTGCAGTGAGGGAAGTTATTAAATGCCATTCCATTTTGTTCTGCCTGAAACCCTTGGATGGAAAGAGGGATGCCTCCCCACCCCCGACATCTGAACTTGATCTCCAAAGATGGGAAGTCTTGGGATGAGAAAGCCCCAGGGAATGGAGAACTGACTCTTTAAAAGTCTTTTTGAGGACACATGGCCACTCACTCATCACGTGGACTCAGCCAACCCACCCACCCCCACCACTTTGCTACAAGGTCCCCTTGCTCTAAATGGGGGAGGTGATGTGGTCCAGCCTGTGTGTGCCAGTCGTTCAGGGACCACTGGTCTCCACTCTGGCTCCTGCAGAGGTTTATCTGAAGAGAGCCCCCGAGTGGGGAGCCTGTAAGTAGGGCCACACACTTATGGGCACAAGAGTTAGAAGCTTACCTTGTTGCCCTGTCTTTTCTCAAGAAAATTCAAAGCCAAAATTCTACATTCTGCCCCAACAGATGTAAAGCCCTGATGGCTCCTTGTCTTCCATTGCTTCTCATCCAATGGGAAGAGTGCTTGTTGCTGTATCTGTGGCTGTATTCTATTAAAGAGTCTTTCCTGACCCAGGAAAAAGAGTCGGAATGACAGGGAAAACGAGCCGCGGTCAAGAAATCGACATGTTCCGGTTTTAAGCTAGGTTCCCCAGAAGCAGATCGTGACGGAATATTCCAGTGAAAGTGACTCATTAGGAAGTGTTCCCGGTGTTTTACAGGTACTCAGGGTGCAGAAACAGGCCTGGGAAGGGTAGAAGAACAAACAAGACTAGACGTCAAGCCAAGTCCCTAGGAGGGTACTGTTGGCACAGTATGGGTCACACTTACATGTCTCCATCAGAGATGAGACAGTTGGAGAGTTGGTAGCCTATACGCCTCCATCTGTGGTTAAGGGCTGCAGGAGTGGGACATACGGGGCAGACCCAAAGCTGTTCCAGTAGCCTGGGGGTGTCCTCTGACGCGCAGATGCGGGTAAGCCTGGAGTGGAAGCACCAGGAGAGCCCGTGTGCCCAGAAATAGCAAATGATCTGAGGACATATCAACATAGGGCTGACAGCCACTGCTTCACACCCCATGTGCAAGAGAAGCAGAGGAAGAAAGGCCGAGCTTATTTCCAGGTTAACATGTTTGCTCACCACTCATCCATTGACTCAGCAAACATTTACTGAGCGCTTGCTGTATTCCAGCCATTGTGCTAAATGCTGGAGATTAAAAACAAGAAGACAGTACCAATCTTGTACTTGAGAAGCCAACAGTGTAACAGGGTGTGTGTTGACGGGGGGGGGGGGGGGGGGCGGACACGTACTGAAACGTCTGTCACCCAGCTCGGGTTTGTTTGGACCCAACTATTCCCAGTTGCCACCCAGGTCTGTTCTAGGAAGGGCCAACCCTTCTACCTCGAGGAAGCTCTCTGTATAATTACATAATCCGCAGGTCATCGGGCTGAGCTGCTCAATGCTAATACTGTACGTGGAGATCTCTGGATGAAAAGCACAATATGGGTGTGAGGTATTATTAGTGATAAAGGTAGTGTTTAGTAATACCAAGATGAATAGGCTGACACAGGAGTTTTGCTCTGCATTCAGGGAAGTGTTCCGGGTCTCCCAGGCCCTTTATCTAAGAATCAAATGCTCCCAACATCTATAAAACATTCCTGTCCTGGTTCGTCTTAGGACCTGAGCATTTTTCTGGCATCCACGCTTTGGGAAGTGCCCTGCTGATTCCAAGGACGGTGGCTGCGTGGGCGGCATTTTAGCAACAGCCCAGGCAGACGGGTTACCTAAGGTTACATTCGCTCATTGCCCTTGACCAACGGGCCAGCCCTGGGAAGGGAGGAAACGGAATCGGAGTGGAGACTGATAGCAAAGCATTTCTCATGCGTAGGGTAAAGTGGGTTAGGAAAAGTACGGTCTCCGTGCCCCTCCATTCTTAGGGCTGAGGACTTGAAGATCAGAACAGGCCCTTGAGGGTAGCTTGCCAGATAAAAGAGAAGGCATACGCTGGAACCACACTTCAGATAAAGAGTGGAATACTTCTTTTGGCATAAGTATGTCCCAGACATCTCATGGGGTATGCTCATAGTACAACCTGATTTGTCACTTACCTGAAATTTAGATGCAACTGGGCATCTTCTATTTTTACTTGTGAGAGTTTACTGGCAACCCTACCCCCAGGGGCTTCTCCAGGAGGACTTTACTCCTTCAGTTCCCCGACCAGGTGAGAGCTGGAAGCCCACGTGACCAGGGGAGACTGCATCTCAGCCACATGGGGGGTTCAGATCTCTCCAATCCAGCCATTTATCTGAAGTCAACCAACATCACTTAACATCCTCACCTGTTGCTGGGATTAGGGACGTAGACCCCAAACTGTTCTTTAACTTACACTGAATTTCCTTAGTGCCAAGCAGAAAGCCCAGCTGCCTTGGGGAGACGGCGGGCACGTGCGTGCATGGGTAGCAAAACAGAGGCAGAGAAACGACCAAAGTAAGAGTCTCTTAGCAGGGGCTCAGATTCCAGAATTTCTTTTTCAAATGTAACTCCTTAGATTTTGTTTTTAGTCTGGAATGGGCTTACCTTATGCTTATGAAGAAGTTCAACGATGCTTTATTATTTTAAAACTACCAGAATGAAAAGCTCGTGTAAAATTAAATGCCGTGTGCAGATTTTAAAGGCACAGAGAAGTGTAACCAGCCCCAACCCTCAAAGCTGTCAACGCCTTTTCCCTGGCAGAGCACTTTCCCAGCCATTACCTCATCTGAGCCTTGACACAGTCTTGGGGGCAGGCGACACCGATGTTATCCAGCCATTTGGTGGGTGAGGCAGGTCAGGGCAACACAAGTGGAGGGCTTTGTCCAGAGTGACAGTAGCGGTGACATCTGTGACCCCGGTTTTTCCCATCTGAACGAGCTGTGAAGCAGTAAACCCAGAGCCAGACTCTGGACTTTCGAATCAAGGTCTGGGGTATGTCGCTTAAGGATTCTAGACCTGGCCTCTCATAGTATATCTGGCAGAGGCCACAGATTCATTCCATAAATCTTTATTGAACCCGTATGATGTGCCAGGCACGGTCCAGGTGCTGGGGACACGGCTGGGAAAGGCAGACGAGGTTGTGGCCTTCGTGGAACTTCCATCCTGGAGATGGTGTCGGATGGTGACAAGTCCTCTGAAGATAGGGACAGAAGGAATGGGTGGGAAGTGGGGCTGCCTTATGGAGGGGGAACAGGAAGCTCTCTCTGGAGAGGGACCGCCCGAACCACCAGTCTCGTGTCCCATCTGGATCCTTGGCTTAGCAGACAGCGGGAACGCAGAGATTCGGGACGGAAAAAGATTGGTGTTGGAGGGACAGCAGGGAGGCCAGAGCGTCAGAGTGGAGCTGACGAGCTGGAGAGCAGGGAGAGGAGGTCTGAGCGCCAGGCAGGCCATGGTCAGGAGTTTGGACTTTATTTTAATTGTGACAGGGAACGCATATCTTAGCCCTTCTCACCTTCTCCTGTAAGGCTCAAGAAAGAAAGAGATTGTGGGCTGAGGCACAGACCAGGCAGTGTGGAAAGTACACGGAGCCCCTCACAGATGACGGCCGGGAGTCCCGTGGCCTTTGGAAGGGCGTGGGGGAGACACCCGGCCGCTGCCTCCTGTTCAAAGTTTGGCTGCTGGAGCCGGGGTTTTCCCAGGATGTAAACTTCTCTTCCCTGAAGCTTCAAGTGCTTCTCCTAAAAGCTAGCAGGGACCCTGGTAAGGTTTCCGGTTCTGCTACGGTAACTTTCAGGGCCTCGTGGCCTTTTGACACGGGCCGCAATGTCCCCGTGTGCCTACGCGGACCGCAAAGCAGAGACGGAGCAGTCCTGGCGTGTGGGCGGACGGAGCCGGGCCGTGGCACAGCCGGGCCAAAGAGCCAGCTCCTCGGACTTGGGAGGAGGTCACCGTATCCAGGAGCCAGCTTAAAACATTGAGACTAGCAGTCCTTCAAGTGTGGTCCCCGGACCAGCAGCATCAACACCAGGTGGGAATTCGTTAGAAATGCCGAGTCAGGACCTCTGGAGTGGAGCTCAGCATTCTGTGTTTCGACAAGCGCTCCTGACCCTTCTGGTATTGAGCAGTTTGAGAACGACTGCTTTAAAGGAGAGCTGGGCAGATGGGTTTTTATTTTTTATTTTTATTTTTTTAAAATATATATCCTGCTCTGGCGGAGACTCGGCTCTCAGCGTAAAGTCAAATGAGAACAAGACCCGAAACCTTCACGGCACAGGGATAGGTGATGTCAGGACCCCAACCAACCACGGAGCACTCTGGGTTGGGGCGAGAGAGGCGGAAGGAAGGAGGGAGGAGGTCTCAGCCCGACCCGGAGGAAGAGGAACGAGGGAGTGCGGGGCGTGCGGCCAGGGTTAACCCAGTTCAACCAGTCCGGTGGCTGAGTCAAGTCAAGATGCAGTCAGATGGAAAGCTCCAGCCCACACCCCTGCTTTCTCCCTGAGAACAGAATTGTCTGCAGAGCCTGAGGGAGCCTGGAAGGGTCAGGGCACCGCCCGCAGCCCCAGGCCCCAGGTTGCTGACCAGGGGCTCCTTTTTCTCTCTGTTTTTCCTTTTTAAATTTGTGTATGTTTATTTATTTTTGAGAGAGAAAGACGGAGCGCAAGTGGGGGGAGGGGCAGAGAGAGACGGAGACACAGAATCTGAAACAGGCTCCAGGCTCCCAGCCGCCGGCACAGAGCCCCACGCGGGGCTCGAACCCACAAACCGCGAGATCATGACCTGAGCTGAAGTCGGACGCTTAACCGACTGAGTTCCAGGCGCCCCTGGAACTTTTTTTTTTTTTTTTTTTTTTACGCTTTCTGCATTTTCCTATGTTTCTACAACTGGCATGCATCCCTTTTATATGAAAAGTTTATAAAAATTAAAACGCACACATATGACTTCCCCCCGGGTGTAAGGAACTCCTCTCTTGCTTCCTCCGGACAGCTGCCTCCTGGTCCAGTCCTGGTGAGTGACCCACCTCGTCTGTTTTTTATTTCCTCTTGGCAAAATGGACGTCATAATCCTGGCCTTTCCCAAACCTCAGAAGACGGTTGCAAGTCACTCACCTCCTGCTTATAAAACCCCAGGTGAACACTAATGAGTGTTATTACTAACACACTCAAGCCTCCTGGGAGAGGTGAGTCATGGAGACTATGACATCACTATTGAGACTCACACGAGGAAGGAATCGTCTCCTGGGACAAGGATTCCCGCGAGGCCGCCTCTTCCCGGACACCTTCCTCTTGCGTATGTTTCCAAGAGGGGCTGGAGGGTGGACTCGTGTGTCCATAAGCTACTGCTGGGACCGGACGGCTGCAAGCCTTGGCCACATACCGCTGAGCCTCTACTCAGACCCCGTGGAGCAGCACGGTTTGGCTGACGTCGGCTGGGATCAGCTGGCTTGGGCTCCAGGCTGCAGTTTGGGTCCGGGTCTGGGCCACATGTCTCTCTTCCTCCGGGGACCAGCGAGCTAGCTGGGGCACGTTCTTCTCACGGCGATGGCAGAGGCACAAGAGGTCACACCCCGTCGCACAAGCGCATCTCAAACCACTACGTGCGTCACATCTGCTAATATTCCCGGGTCAAGCCCAGAGTCGCAGGGCAGTAGACGTGTTCCTCTTCGAAAATTGTCGGAGGATCTGCAAAGTCACACGCAGAGGGTGTGGATGCAGCGAAAGGTGGAGAATGGAGGACAGGGACCCAACCCTGGACGAGGAGGGTGGGGAAGGACGTGAGCGAGGAAGCTGTTGGCTACCTGACCACCTGGACTGGGGGAGGGGAGAGATTGGAAGCGGGGGGGGGGGGCTGCACCGGTTGGAGATGGCTGGGAAATTCCTGAGCCGCACCCCTTCCCTTCCTCACTCCCGGCTGATGTGTACAGGGGGCTCGGCTTGGAGCTCGGTGGGGCTCTCCCCTGGGTCACGGTAGGGGGGAGAACGAAGGCAGGACTCCATTCCATGCAGCTGTTTTCCTAATCTACTCTGTTTCCAAACCTGCTGCCTGTAGCCATATTTTACATGCTTTTTAATTGGCAGCATTCCTGCCTCTTGTGTTGCCATGGTTTTGAAAGGTTGTGTGTATTTTTATCATCTCAAGACCACGTCTCAAGCACTTCTCTGGCGTGTAAACATCTCCATGATTGGGGTTCTCCCTGGGAAGATCGAATGGGTGTGTCCCCAGGCTGGCCTGTAAGGATCCACCTAGCGGTGTGGTCTCTCGCCTGGGAGGTGGTCCACCCGCCAGGACGGCACCTGGGGAAGGCCGGGAGGAGGGGCGGCTTCTGCAGAAGTGCATGTGCAGGGCTGGGGAGATGCCTCCACAGAGACAGCAGAGAGGGACCGTTGCAAGGGACAGAGCCCGGCGGTAGGAGCCGGGAGGCAGCCGGCCATGCCGAGACTCGGGCTTCGGGGCCCCCCAGCCTTAATGGTGACAAACAAGGCCAGGCAGGAGGGCTGAGGGAAACGAATGCAATCTGGGACCCTGAAATACGGGGCCTAGCATCGACCAAGGGCCTCTCACCAGCAGGGAGCCTGGGTTAGGATGATTTCTTTTCACTGGAACCAGACGACTTTGGCACAACTACAAAAAAGGGGTATCCTTTGCCTTCTGAAAAGAAACGGAGACGTGTAAGAGAAAAAGGCCTCGCGTGGAATTCTGCCCAATAACGGCAGGACCAACATGGATGTCCCTGGCGCGTTTATACCTGCTTTGCCAGAACTCGCCGTCACTATCAAAAGTCAAGGGTTGAGTCCCAGTCTCATTGTGAGAAAAATCATCAGATACCTCCCCAAACACCTGACCGGCGCTCCTCAGAATCATCAAAGTCGTCAAAAACAAGGAAGTCTGAGAAACAGCGACAGCCCAGGGGGATCCTAAGGAAGCCTGAGGATTAGACATGATACAGTCCTGGACGGGACCCTGGATCAGAAGAAGACATTAGGTGAAAGCTAAGGAAATCCAAGTAAACTATGGACTTTCGTTGATAATGTATTAATAGGAGTTAACTATAACAAATGTGCCATGCTAATGTAAGATGTTTATAAATACTAGAAACAGGGTAAGGAAGGTCGTGGAACCTTCCGTACTATCTTAATTTTTCTGCAAATCTAAAACTGTTCTAAAAAATAAAGTCCACTTAAAAAAAAAATCAAGTCAAGGATCAAGAGCACGGACTTGGAAGCCAGGTTGCCTTGGGTCCAATCCTGGCTGTTCTGACCTTGGACAAGCCAGTTAGCCCTTCCGTGCTTTGGTTTCTCCATTGCAAAATGGGAGTAATCAGAGTACCTCTGACTGTCCTGGGGGCTGAACCCTGGAAGAGTGCCTGGCACTAGTAAGGGCTACACGTGCTTATTTAATCGCAAATAAAACTAAAAGTGTGGGTCCACCTCCCGTGTTCTATAAATCAAGAAAAGCACACATTAGCTGAGTTTTTGTTTTTCTTTAAAAAAAAAAAAAAGGAGGGGCGCCTGGGTGGCGCAGTCGGTTAGGCGTCCGACTTCAGCCAGGTCACGATCTCGCGGTCCGTGGGTTCGAGCCCCGCGTCGGGCTCCGGGCTGATGGCTCAGAGCCTGGAGCCTGTTTCCGATTCTGTGTCTCCCTCTCTCTCTGCCCCTCCCCCGTTCATGCTCTGTCTCTCCCTGTCCCAAAAATAAATAAACGTTGAAAAAAAAAATTAAAAAAAAAAAAAAACGAAACGAGTTTCCGTGAGGATACGGAGAAAAAGGAATGGCCATGCACTGTTGGTGGGAAGGCACACTGGTGCAGCCACTGTGGAGAACAGTATGGAGGTTCCTCAGGAAGTTAAAAACAAGAACCACCCTATGATCTAGTAATGCCAGTACTGGTTGCTTACCCAGGGAAACACTAACTTGAAAAGATTCACGCACCCGTATGTTTACTGCAGCATTATTTACGAGAGCCGAGGCATGGTAGCAATTCTGGTGTTTATCAATAGACAAATGGGCAAGGAAAGTGTGGTAAACACACACACACACACACACACACACACACACACACACACACTGGAATATTATGCAGCCATAGAAAAGGACGAGACAGTGCCATTTGAGACACGGATGGACCCAGAGGGTATTATGCTAATTGAAATAGGTCAGACTGAGACAAATACCATACAATGTCACTTATAAATGGAATCTAAAAAAACCCGAATAAACAAGGAGCAGAGTCAGACCTATAAACACAGAGAACGAACTACTGATGGGGGCAGGAGCAATTGGGTAAAAGGTGAAGGGGAAAGGGAGACACAGGCTTCCGGGGATGGAAGGAGGAAGTCGCGGGATGAAACAGCAGAACGTAAGGAACATAGTCAATGATGCTGTAATAGGGGTGTAACGGTAGCTACGCTTGTGGCCAACACAGCATCGTGTATAAACTTGTCAAATCGCGATGTTCGCACCTGAAACTGATGTAACATTATGTCTCAACTGTACTCAATCAAAAGAAAAAAAAGGAGCATGCTCAGGGTTCACTTCGGGCTCCACTGTCCTATAAACTCCGCCACCCTGCCCCCTCCTTGCAGCTTGGCCTGAGGTCAGCTCTTCCTGATCTTTCTCCTGAATGTTTCTCAGCCAGCTTCAGATGAGATGCCCCAGTCTGGAAACCTCCTCCAGAGCTGTTGTCGGCACGGGGAGATAGACTGCCTCCTCCTGCCCTGCCTCGTCCTTCTGCCCTCGGATGCCCTGAGCATTCTACTCAGTCCAGGATCCAGCAATATTCCCGGACACGCCCGGCCTCACTGCCCTCCCCCAATCCCACGGCCCTCCCCCGGCCCCACCGCCCTCCCCCACACCACCCGGCCACCTCTCTTGCCCGCACGGACATCCTTCCGGCTCAGAGCACCTTGGGAAGGAAGGGCGCGTCACCGCCCAACAGGATGCTCAGGAAACGCGTGTGTTCCTTATTGCTCAGGAAGAGGTCTCCCTGAAGAACAATCCTGAACTTTGTCCAAGCGGTTGAGAGTTTGACACAGTCATCTTCCTGTGAGCATCTGACAAAAGCCTATCTGCGTCCAAGCAGAATCGGACGCACACATCTGCCGTTTCCTTCAGTTGGGAGTTCGGGCTCGCGCAGCTCTTTCCGGCTTGCTCTCACGGCCACACTCCCTCTCAGGGGCCACTGAGTACAGCAAAAGCCAAACGCTACACTGACGAGGCAGTGGCTGCGGGTCTCCAGCCACAGGACGGGGCTGGATCTCCCAATGCTCTTCTCTGGTATGTTTCCTCACTCTCTGCTGAAGAGGCCTGTTTCTCGTCTACACCCCCAAGACACTGGTGAAGGGGGGTGTTCATACGACCCTCATGTTTCGGGCGAGGGGACCAAGGCCTTCGGAAGACAACGGAGATTTCAGGCACGTTTCCCGCTCGGAGAAGGGGTCACCGTACACCGCCCACCTTCCATCCAGGCTTAGCTCGTTTCCTTTGCTTTTCCTTGCTCTCCGTCATGCCAGTGCTTGGTGATGACCTACATAGACCACGTGCCTAATAATAACACGGGCTTTATTAGCACCTAACATTCGGGGACCACTGGAGTTTTGGCAAAAGCAATATTTACTAAGTCATCTGCTTGTTACAAACAAACCCTCCCGTCTCTGGGGCAGCCTTAAAAAGAAGAGGCTGCTGGCTGGGAGAACCCTACACAGCAGTCACTTTGCGACCGTTTTTTCTTCTCCATTTTTAAATATCAAATCCTGCCCGGGGCTCACTTGCACAGGGTTGATATTTAAGATCTACAGCAACTAGGGGCGCCTGGGTGGCGCAGTCGGTTAAGCGTCCAACTTCAGCCAGGTCACGATCTCGCGGTCCGTGAGTTCGAGCCCCGCGTCGGGCTCTGGGCTGATGGCTCAGAGCCTGGAGCCTGTTTCCGATTCTGTGTCTCCCTCTCTCTCTGCCCCTCCCCCGTTCATGCTCTGTCTCTCTCTGTCCCAAAAATAAATAAACGTTAAAAAAAAAAATTAAAAAAAAAAAAAAAAAAAGATCTACAGCAACTAATATGGCTCAGGTTTCGACCAGTCAGAATGGTTGTTGCCTAGGGTACCCAGCCAAGGTCTGACCCCCCACATCCACCCCCTGTTGGCCAGACAGCGCCCCTGAAGTTTCAGGATTAGAGGAAGGTCCAGGGAGTTCCAGGAAAGGAGTCTAGGTGGTCGGGGCAGTGGGACAATGGTTACACCAGTGACAGGAAAATGATTCGGTGTTTAACCAGCTGATTGTCAACCCTAATGCGTGCATATTCTCAGTTCCTAGAAAGCCCAGATCCATACCACATGGCTGACCATGGGTTTGTCCCTAAGCGTACCCAATGGTTGATTACAGCAGGCCGAGAAGCAGAGGAGTTTGGATTCAAGAGCCTTGACGATTTCATTTTAGTTCATCCCACCTCGCCTTTCGTTCACTGGAGCTGGAAGGGAAGTGAAGAGGGGTCAGATGAAAGGTTATCTGTAACGCACAGATGTGGGCAGTGGGACTTCAGTGGCAAATGATAGCATGCGATGGTCAAAGCTGGAGAAGCCCAAGAGGGTCCCCAAGCCCAAAGGACGAGTGTAGAGTTAGACTTGAGAGACAGGACCAACAGGGCAGATGCTGGGAAGATTCTAGTACAGGAGGGTCAAGGGGACCAGAGCATAGTGAAGCAAAGGAGTCCAAAACCATTGTCTCAAAAACCCCACCATCTTTGCCATGGAAAGCTTAGCTGTGGTTCAGTGGAAGGAAGGGGCGGAGCTACTCGATACTTATCAGCTCTTATAACCCTCTTGTAAAAAGATTTTCCTCGTGTTTGCAGCCGGCTCATATAGCAAGTTCTTTCTGGAAAAGCTGTCCTAGATGCCAAAGCTGATACATCAGAAGGACCTTCCTCATTCGAAGACTTAACTTCCTACTGGGAAAAAACATGCTTTGGATGAGTGGTCTTTTCCAACAGAGTCCAAAATCTTTATGACTTCGGCAGCACAGTAATTCTAATATAGCCATTTTCAAAGTGGGCTGGAAGGCCACCAGTGGGATGCCAGAATTCTCTGATGGATGCAAACCGCTCTCCAAACGTGTGAGTCCTGACTTCTGCTCGTCTGAGTGAGTGCCACCCAATCCCTCAACTGTCATTTGTGGAGAACTCATCGCTTCTTACCGGTAACTTATTAAGTGAATCATTAAGGATGACTGAATTTGGAATTTGTGAACCAGAATTTCTGTGTGACTAGAATACTTTTACTCTGCCTTGTATCCTGGATCCTGTCATCCATGTGACATGTGGTGACTTGCAAAGGTCCTGCTGTGCACGCGTGACTGTAGAAGGTCACAGTGCCCACACTTTGGAGGAAGCAAGCTTTGTTATCTTTCATCAGTTGTTGCTACTATGGTATCCGTGTACTGTAGTTGGTTATAGATGATCTGCTCTGCTCTGTGATGCTTAGGATTCCATAACCGCCGCATCAGTATTTGGGTCCTGTAATTTTCTAATAGCTAGATGGGAAGATGTGCATCCACTGTGGCTCAGATAGGAATCACGGGTACCCCTATTGCAAAAGCAAGCGTTTACATAATACCCGCCCCCCCCCCCCCAGAAAGCAAGCTACTTGTATGATAACAGTTTGCTATCGAAGATGTCTTTGCCCCACCTAAGCGGCTTGGAGTAAAAGTCTGAAGGTTATTGGTCCTCTCTGGGAAGGTTTTTTTAAACGTTATTTTGTTGTTTTTTTTTTAAATGTATCTTAGGGGTGCCAGGGTGGCTCAGTCGGTTGAATGTCCAACTTTGGCTCAGGTCGTGATCTCACAGTGCATAGGTTCGAGCCCCACGTCAGGCTCTGTGCTGACAGCTTGGAGCCTGGAGCCTGCTTCTGTGTCTCCCTCTCTCTCTACCCCTCCCCTGTTTACACTCTGTCTCTTAATAACAAATAAACGTTAAAAAATTTAAAAAATATATATGTATATATATATTTTAAATTCCTGTGATTCAAAAGTCAAAGCAATACTAAAAGGTATAATTAAGAAGTTTCATTCCCACGGCTCCCCAGTCTCCTTGGTTGTCCGTCCCTCCCCCTAGAAGTCACCACTATCAGTGTCTTATAAACCTTTACTTCATGCAAATAGAGAGTATTTTCTTCAAAAAGAGAGGTTTTAGATATTTCACTAGTGCACAGAGCTCCCTTGACCCCACATTTAAGGTAAAGTTAAGTAAGGTCGATAAATTCAGAAGTGACCCCAGGAGGCTGAAATTGCTCTGAGGTTTCTCTTCCTATGACTTTCAGCAGCAGCGACCTTTTTAAAATATACCTGGCTCTTGGGAAAACAATAGAACAGTTTTTTCCCGTCTCTGTGTCTCTTTTATACCCCTCTGCCTCCTCCCAGGTCAACAACCCCACAAGGGTCTCTGACAGAGGCCCGCCTCCAGCAAACCCACCTGTCTAGGGGCTCATCACATCAGTCCCCGTGGGAACGGATGAATGGGTTGTAATATGCACACAATCTTCAGGGGAGAAATGGCTGGCTGATTCAAATCAAGTTTCCTCCGACTGGAGACGGTCCTTCAAAACGGATCCAGTGGAGAAACTTGATCCCGGAGGATGTCCCAAACACGCAACGTCCGGCCTCTTTATGGAGAGTGTATCACGGGCCGGGTGTTACGGTAGGTGCCAGGAGGAAGGGTGGGCAGGGCACAGTTCCTGCCCTCATGGACCTCACAGTCTCGGGTGGGGTACAAGACGTTGTCTAAGAGCTGTGAGGAAGGCGCCCTCCCCCCCAGGGGGGAGAGCTCAGAGCCTTCGTGGGGGAAGCCACATCTAAGCTGTGACAAGAAAAGCAAGAGGCTCAGCCAGCGAGTGGGGGTCTGAGGTGGCATTATGTGCCAAGGCCTCGGCATGAGCGAGTCAGAGGCCTTCCTCCTCTCCAACTGGGACCTTGCAGAGAAAATCCTGGTCATCGAAGGAGTGACTTTAATGGAGGTGCAGGGGCAGCGGGAGTTGGAGGTGTCTGGGAGAGCGTGGGGGTGTGGAATCCCTCCCATCACCGCACAGGGACGTGCGCCTGGGCCTGGGCGGTGGGGAGGGGGTGCCAGGCAATAGCCATGACATCAGATGCCTTCTCTCCCAGGGATCTTCAAGTTTACGCCGGGTACCACCCCATACCTTGCTTTGGAAACCTCAGAAAATGTCATAGCAATGGGAGCTCGGAGGGAAAGGTCTCAAAACGTCAGTGAGTCAGAAGGTGAATCAATCGGGTTCCCGACAGAAAGGCAGATGGCACATTCATAGTAGGATGACCTGGGCAGGGATTATTTAGCAAAGTGTGGGCGTGTGAGGGCACGACCGGAGGCAGAGCGACCGGTGCCTCACCCCTCTTAGGCCCGAAGGAAGGAGAACGGAGATAGTCACGGAGATAGTCTGTGGGGAGACGCTGTCTCGTTAGGCTCCTGGGCCTTGAGAGGGGCAGCGGCCTTCGGCAGAGGTGGCCTTTCAGAGAGAGCCAGGCCCATAAATTCCTCACCCTCGCTCTCCTTCCTTCTGGCAGGCCTCCCATGTCGCTGAAGCTGGCCCAAGCCGAGGGCCCGGGGCCTGCCCATGAGGCTCCAGAAACAGACCAGCTCGGGGCAAGGATCCGGAGGGGCAGCGGCGTCTGGAAGACAGAGGGAACCCCCGCGTCCTCACTTGATTCAGGGCGGCGGGAGAGGCTGGACAAACTTTCTTGTCTTCCTTCTGCTTTTCTCTCTTTTCCTAATATTCTCAAAATGAGCAAATGTGACTCCTGGCATTGGAGAAAATGTGATTTTTCGATTTAAAAGGCCAAAACACAAACCACATCAACAGCCATGAAGTCAACAAAGAATGTGTACCAAGGAGGCCCCACTGTGCGGTGCAAATGCCTTTAGTAATTAGAGCAGAAAAGGGAGACCTCACAAAAACATTCCTTCCCACTCTGAAAAGCCGGCTGACCCTTAGCCACAGGCCACTGACCACAAGCAGAGCGAATGCAGCTCGCCCTCTCAACTGAGCCCTCGGGAAGCGGAGTCACCGGGCCCTGAAGAGAGTGACCCCCAAGCCCCTCTTGCTTCTCTGCCGCGAAGCTTGTGTAGAAGGAGGGCGTCATAGGGGAAGACACTGGGCGTGCCAGGGACGTGGGTTCCGCCCCCCGCTCGGTTGCTTCGCCGTGGGGGCACCACAGGCAAGGGACTGTGAGCGTTGCTCCGGCACCTTCCGTCTTGAAGGCATCGTGAAGGCTCCTGGCCTTGCAAACTGCCAGAACCTCGGCAAATGAAGGAGCGGAGGGCACAGAAGAGAACAGCCACCATGAAAGGCAAGAACAAATGTCCCAACTGTCCCCTCTGTCACGGCCCACAACATGTAGGAGGCCTGCAGCACAGACAGCCCTTAGGCAGAAAGAACACACTTTCCACTTGGGTGAATCGAGGAGAAACTCACATGGGCCAGAGGCAGGTGCGATCGATTTCTCTATTGTCCTTTTTTTAAAGTTTTTAAAAATGTTTATTTATCTTGAGAGAGAGAGAGAGAGACAGAGAGTGCGATTGGGGCAGGGGCAGAGAGAGAGGGAGAGAGAACCCCAAGCAGGCTCTGCGCTGTCAGCCCAGATCCCAACGCAGGGCTCGATCCCACGAAGCTCAAGATCATGACGTGAGCCGAAGGCAAGGGTCGGATGCTCAACTGGCCGAGCCACCCAGGCGCCCTTGTCTATTTTTCACCAGATGGCCTTTCTCTCTGTCTGTCTCTATCTCCTCTGCCTTCTCCAATCCTCAGCTCCCGGGACTCGGGGTCCCAGAACCTGACCAGGAGTTCTCTTGTGCAGCCCTCTCCCCACCTACAGGGCAGAGGTGGATTCCCAGGTGTGGGGCTTTCAGAGACCTCAGAGGGTAGAACTTAATGGCTACCTTGGCTGCCTTTGGCAGCGCAATTTCAGTGTGTGTGTGGAAAGTCCCGTGTCCCATGAGGAAGGGACAAGATGGATGAGGCCAATGGAAACCCTATCTCACCTCATGAGAAAAATCAGCGCCGAAGAGGGTGTGAAAAGAAGGCAAGATAAGGAAATGGGAAAGTCACGTAAAGACCGCGTGAAGCCTGAAAATGTGATCGTGTTCTGTCATAGCCCTCAGTCCCTTTGACATGTGACATACTCACAGCTGGAGCCTGAAGGTTTTAGGGCCAAAGGGAAATGCGGGGGCCAAGGAAAACTCTCGTCAGAGGCTAGACCTTCCCCAGACCCTTCCCGCCTCTCAAGGCTCCCACCACAACCCGGAAGAGAAAAGTAGCCACACCATCAGGCACCCCCCTGTTGCTTGGAAACCCTGAGCCTGTCTTCCTCCCTAGTTTAAACCACGTGAGCTGACTCACAGCTCCTTGGTACTGGGAAAGGGTGGGTGCTGGGAACAGGGACTCTCGGAAGAGAGCAAGGTATGAAAATGAAGCACTTGTCCTTCCTGCAGGATGGGGTAGTGGCTAAAAGAACAGATTTGGAGGTCAGATTGAGAAGGTCCAAAGCCCATCTCTTCCTTACCCATTTGGCCCTCTGATCCGCCGCTGTAAACGGCGATGCAACGCACAATACACAGCCCCAACTCGGGGCTTATTGCCTTAAAACATTCTTGCCTTAAAACAACTGATCTTGAAACTAATCGAGGCTCTGGATCTCTAAAGTTTACCGGAAATATAGGGATTGATGAAGAAATTCAGCAGCACCGTAAAGACACAAGCAGCCCAATCCAGAATGTGGGACGTTCTACCAGCTAAATGACCTGGTGTCCTCAACAAATCAACATCATTGAAAAGGGACAACGGGAGTGGAAATTGTTAAAGAATCAAAAAGACCCAAGAGATAGGAACCGTCAAAAGCAATGCCCGAGCCTTGCTTGGACCCTGATTTCAAAACAAAACAAAACAACCCTGAGGAGACATCTTTAAGAGAACTGATCGAATAATAAGGATTGACTGTTAATTTTGTTAGGGCGAATCATGGTGTGGTGCTTGTATTTCTAAAAAGCCCTCACCGATTACAGATGCACCCTCAAGTATTAATGGCTGAAACGACACGGTGTCTGGGAGTCACTGAATGAGGGAGTAACAGGGGACAGAGTTCAACGGTCGGAGCTGGGTGACGAGTGCCTAAGCTTTCATCACACCCTTCTGTCCTCATACATGTTTTTTTCTAGCAAAACGTCTCATAAAGGCAGCATCACATGACTACAGATCGTGTCAGGTGCCGGATCGGACCCCTTTGGTGCCACCTCAGCAGCTGTTGGGCTGACCAGTGTTTGCATCCCTGGCTGGGGGGGACAGCTCCCGCAGCTCTGACCTGCCCCACGTCCGGACGGAGACGGGGGTCTCTCTGGCTTGGGGCCGGGGATGCCAGCTTGAGGGTGCTGAGGACATCCCCGCACCCCGCAGGGAGGAGCCCACGAGTGCAGGGGAGTCAGTGCCCCGGGGGCAAGAAGTCCAAGTGCCTTGCTTTATTTTTTTAAGTTTATTTATTTTGAGAGGGAAAGAGAGTGAGAGAATGAGCGTCCGAGAGCACACACGAGCCGGGGAGGGGCAGAGAAAGACGGACAGAATCCCAGGCAGGCTCCCCACTGTCAGCACAGAGCCTGATATGGGGCTTGAACTCATGACCTGAGCTGAAACAAGAGCCGAAGCTAAACCCACGGAGCCCCCCGGGTGGTTCTCTCCCTGCCATTTTGAGAGAGAGAGAGAGAGAGAGGTGTCCCGAGGGCCTGGCTTTAAAGGTGCGTAGGACGCCTTCATGTCAGCTGGCCGGTGACAGAGCCGGACTAGGGGTTCTGTCTGGACGGCTTCCACAGGGCTTTGCCCACAGCAGGCTCTCTCTCACTAGGGATGTTTTGCATGGTCAACTAGAGACCGAAACAACACAACGCAATTAACAGTCGAGGCTTCGGAAAATAGATCTTTTTTTTTTCATGTGGCTGATTTTAAGATCCCAAAGTATCACTTGAGAAAATGAGTACCTACCGAGGAAGACAGGCTTTTGTGCCCCAGCAATACCCTTCCACACAGGTGGTAAAACACGAGACTCGCCGTCCCTTAGCTCCGCCTTCAACGTAACGAATCCAAATGTCCACGCGGGTAGACGTACGTGCAAACAGGTGTTGGATGCTGCATCCTGCTGCAGATAAAAATAGCTTGGGAGCTTGGAACAACACTCTGCTTTAATTCCAGGAATTAAAAAAAAAAAAAAAAAAAACAACACCTTGTCGCGAGGCACAGAATCTCAGTTTTGAAAATAATGGGCATTTCCCCCCGAGCACGAATATTTTAAACATTAACAGAAGCAAGATAACACGCAGGGGCAACTCCTCAGGCCCAAGTCCTTGTGACTACAGGAATTCGTTCTTTCTCTCCTCTTTCCACTCGCTCCTGGGGCTTTCAGGGAGCTGCGACAGAATGCGTGCGATGGCCAAGGTTTAAAAAATAAGCAGTTTGGCGATCAGGTAAAAAGACGCAAAAGATACCCAGACCGTCTTTTGTGTGTGTGTAGAGAGCAGGGAGATATTTTTTATTAGAAAACTGGCAAGAAGAAAGCTAGTCGAGGGAGGAAGCTTCCAACTGCGTGGCTAACCTGTTTAGCCAGGACCAGATGGTTCGGAGGGCTGGTGATAAGATCCGAAGTGTTCTCTATGTAGGTCAGCGTTGAAGCCAGCCTAGGTCACCAATAACACGGGGTGGGGGGGGGGGGGTTTGGCCAGATGTGTATTCAGGGGCTGTTGGAAATGAGATAGTGTCTTGAGACACAGACACGTCTGAATTCGGGTCTAATTTATCGCCTTTTGGGGCAGGTTTTGGTCCTGACTTCTCAGATGGAGTTGTCACGGAAGGAACGCTTTCTGTATAGGATAGATCTGCAACTGCGGTTCGGTTCTTTCTCAGAAGATTACAGAATGTCTCGACTTTCCAGAACTTTAAAGAAAAACACCGTGTCAAGTATGAACCAGAATGCAGGGGATAAAATTATTACCGCTTTTCTGCAGATAAATTGGACCAAATGTATCCAAAAACCCTAAAAGTTGCACAGTACTCCACTTTCCAGAGTTTATGCTAAGGAAATAATCAAGGATGTTCCCTAAGATCTTATTTATATTAGTAATGAAGACAAAAGTAACACTTAAAAAAAAGGGGGGGGGCCATGAACTTATCTCATTGCCCCAAAATAGGGGATTTTTTAAAATGATGGTGCAATGTAACATCTTCAACTATTAAGAGCAATATCGCAGAAACGTATTTTTTGACACAAAAAGACACAAAGCTGGTTTTTAAGTAGTCTGACCTCACTTTTGCTTCTCAAAAGCTTAAAAAAAAATTTTTTTTAAGTTTTACTTATTTATTTTGAGAGAGAGAGACAGCATAAGCAGGGGAGGGGCAGAGAGAGGGAGAGAGGAATGAGCCCAAGCAGGCTCTGCACTGTCAGCTCAGAGCCCAACGCAGGGCTCGAACCCACAACCTATGAGATCATGACCTAAGCTGAAATCAGGAGTCATACGTTTAACCAATTGAGCCACCCAGGTGTCCCTCAAAAGCTTTTTATACACACGGGCATATGCACATGCTTAGAAAGATACACGAACACAGTAATCTCTGGGTCATGGAATAAGAGGCAACTTTTCTTTCCTTCTTTCGAGTTACCTCTGTTTTCTAAACTTTTTATAATGAACGAGAATTTACTTTCACATCTGCTGTGGAAAGGCTAGTTAAAAACAGAAAGCAGGAGCTGCTTGGGAGGATTCTTTGTAGTGGCCCAAAGGCAGGACGGTGGAGGTGTGGTCCACGGAAGGAAGGAGGTGTGCAAAGGGGAGGCGCGACCAGACTCTGCTCTTTCAAGGGAGATGTGATTCCAGAGCACTGAGTCCCAGGCTCGCGTGCAATGACCCTGCCGTGGAGCCGAGAAGGAGCCTCTGTCGATCTTCCCTAACAGTGGGGGGCTGTCTATGTGCCTTACAACTGCCGGGCTGCCCCCAGCACCCAAAGAAGAAGCCTTCCACAGGAGGAAGAGGATATGGTCGAAGGGAGGTGGGGGTGGGGGGCAGTTGCCAGGCAGGAAAAAAACCAGGCCACCAGCGACCTCCTTAAAAGTGACTCTTGGGGCGCCTGGGTGGCTCAGTCGGTTAAGCGTCCGACTTTGGCTCAGGTCACGTTCTCACGGTCCGTGAGTTCGAGCCCCGCGTCGGGCTCTGTGCTGACCGCTCAGAGCCTGGAGCCTGCTTCGGATTCTGTGTCTCCCTCTCTCTCTGATCCTCCCCCGTTCATGCTCTGTCTCTCTCTGTCTCAAAAATAAATAAGCATTAAAAAGATTTTTTAAAAAAGTTACTCTTCTTAGCTTATTCCTTCCATCTATTTACACATGTAATTTCCTAGTCCCTCAAGAGAGGTCTTAGAAAGTATGGAAGGACCAAGAGAGAACAGAGCCAGCCAAGGGAGGATTTTTTTTTCAGTTTTCCCCATTCAAGGTGTTCCCTTCTACTAACAGATGTCTCAGCCCTGCTCCGGATGGATGTGCCTTCTCCCCTTTGCCCCTCTGAGGTCTGGCATAAGCACCCTCCCACTCTTAGCACACGCATGTGAAAGGGCAGACCTAGGCCGGCTGACTAGTGACTATGTCCCCGACGTGGCCGCAGAAAGAAGTTCCCGCTCCAACCTCAGACCACGCCTCCTCCCCTTGAGTAACTGATGTTTTCTAAGAAAGCAGGCTACCGATTGATGCATTCTTCCGAAGTCTGAGGGGGGAGGAAGGGGAGTGTGAGAGGCGTGGAAAGCGTGAGTAGAAGAGGGAGGGCTTCTCTCAGGTAGGGGCCGGAGGCAGGAGCCCTCAACCCTGTCCAGGCTTAGAATGACCTGGGAGCATTTTAATAACTGACCCCTCCCCAAACCAATTAAATCAGAGTCTCTGGGGATGGTGTTTGGTGCTAGGTATTTATATAGCACAGCATAGGTATTTATATAGGTATTTATATAGCTAGCTATTTATATAGCCAATGGTTCATAGGTGACCAGTGAGAAACGTTCTGGATACACTGAGGCCAAACATGTTAGAGACCCTCAGACACAGTGGTTCTTAACTTCAGGTGCATCAGAATCTCCTGGAAGGCTTGTTCAAACGCAGATTGCTGAGCCCCACCCCCGGAGTTTCTGATTCAGTGGGTCTGTGACCACCAGGCCCAACATTTGCATTTTTAACAAGTTCCAGGTGACGCTGATCATTGCTGATCTGGGACCACATTTTGGCAGCCAATCGGCTGAGGCCACGACCCTTCCCCAGCCAATCGGCTCAGGCCATGATCCCTATGAAACCTTTGTGCTTTTGAAACTCGCTCTCTCTCCGGTATCTCACCGCTGCGTCAGTGCAGGTAGGAGATTGAGCTCGAGCTAGCTCGAATAACGGCTCTTTGCTTTTGCATCGGACTGGGCTCCCTGGTGGTCTTTGGGGATCACGAATTCTGGGCATAACACATGTCCTCAATTAAAGTGGGGACAACAGCAGGGCGCCTGGGAGGCTCAGCCGGTTGAGTGTCTAACTCTTGATTTCAGCTCGGGTCATGATCTCAGTTTGTGAGATCGAGCCCCACATTGGGCCCTGCAGAGCCTGCTTGGGATTCTCTCTCTCTCCCTCCCTCTCTCTCTGCCCCTCCCCTATTCCGTCTCTTTCTGTCTCACAAAAAGTGGGTACAACAGCCCAACCTCGGATGGAAAGTCCACCCCAGAACGCTCACATCAGCTCCAACAGCAAGCAAGGCAGCAGCCCAGCCAAGGGCTTTGAGCTTCCCAGGTTAAAGCGGCTTCGACCTGAGGGGCCCCTGGGCTCTGCCACGACAGACTTCAGATGTAGGAAGACATGTATGTTTAGAGGTGATGGTGCCCAAAGCTGAGAGACTGACACAGCCACCCCTGGGCCACACTCTACTGAGCGCCTCTGGGTGCTAGAGAGGACGGGGCTCTGGAACCACACAGAGTCGATTGTGAAGAATTTGGAGGCCAAAGGCACAGTGTATGGAGCTGCTTTGGATCAGTGACATGAACTCTTGGAGTTGTAGTACGTTTGTTTGTCAAGTGAAAATGACATAAACCCAGGGAAGTTGTAAGTGTTAAATGAGACAATTGGGCCAGAGGGCCTAGAAGAGTGTCACAGAGATTTGTCGTGTGGGGCTGGGGAAGAACACCCAGAGTCCTAGCTTCTGACTGGTCTTCCTGGGGACAAAGACAGCTAATCATCTACTCCAATATCAGCCTTCCCTGCTTACCTGGGCAACAGCTCTCTGGAATAAAGATCTCACTGCCCAGCCTATCCTGTAGCTAGCTGTGGCCATGGGAAGATGCTCTGGGTGGGACATTCCATTTATATGGGAGTGGCACATGCATCTGGTGTTACTGGGAGGACTGGGCCTCTGCACCCTCTCTTCCCCCCCCCCCCCCCACCGGGGCCAGAGCGTAAACTAGCTGGCTGAACCCGAACTAGTCAAATAATCGCATCGGCCTGGAGGACGGCCGTGATGAGGTGGAAGGAGCCTGGGTCCCTGACAGCTTCCCAGAGCCCAGACTCCCTACCTCTGGATTCATTTACAGGACAGCAAGATAAACTTCTGTGTTGTCTGAGCCACTTCTGTTTTAGATTTTCGGTCATACACGGACAGGTCCGGTCCTAACTTCAACATCACTCGTGCTGTATTTAAAGCTGTGAAAATAATGATTAGCAGCTTACCATCTTAAGAGTCGCCTCTCCTGGTGATATATGCCTCCCCAGACTCAGTCTCTTATATCCCACAGTCCCCCACTGGCCAGGCTCTCTTTTGTCTATAGCAAGTCACTGTGCACCCAGAAGGGTTTTCCAGCTAATTCAAGGAACAGGGCTCTTCTGTGGACACCCAGCACAAGAAGACCCCAGAGTCACTGAATCAATTCAAACATCAAAGTCAGATTATGTTCATGAGAGGAGGCAATGCACATCCACAAAGTGGGGGCAAGGGGGTGAGGCCTTCTGAGGTATTCTGAACGCCTTAAATGCCAACACTGCAGGGACCTTCTTAAAGATCCAGAAAGACCCACTCATAAACTTTTAGGGATGATTTTTTTCTTGAAAGATTTACTTTCATCTCCCATTTCCTGTTTCTCTCTGTTTTACACGGAACCCCGATACGATACAAGGAGCTTATTTTGTACTAATTTTCTTTCCTAAAGATTTTTGTGTCTTGATAGTGTTTTGTACCAGAAAAAAAAAAAAAAGTTATTTTCTTGACTATAGGTTCTTTGAGGTGGCTTATTTCCTTGCCAGAAAGAATCCCATGGTTTGTTTTGGTGGTTGCTGATGGTACTTGGCTGGTTTGTTGGGTTATGTGTGTGTGGTAAAATATACATAACATAAAACTTACCACTTTAATCATTTTTAACTACACTGTTTACAGACATTAAGTACATTCACATTGTTGTACAACCATCACCCCCAGAATTTTTTCATTTTCCCAAACTGACACTCCGTACCCATTAAATAATTTCCCACTCCTTCCTCCCCTCTGCTCCTGGCAACCCCCATTCCACTTTCTGTCTGGATGAACTTGACTTCTCTAGGAACCTCATAGAAGTGGAATCCTACAACATTCGTTCTTTTGTGTCTGGCTTATTTCACTTAGCATAAAGTCTTCAAGGTTCATCCATGATGTAGCGTGCGTTAGAATTTCACTCCTTTTTTTAAAAATTTTTTTTTTAATGTTTATTTATTTTTGAGACAGAGAGAGACAGAGCACGAACGGGGGAGGGTCAGAGAGAGGGAGACACAGAATCTGAAACAGGCTCCAGGCTCTGAGCGGTCAGCACAGAGCCCGACGCGGGGCTCGAACCCACGGACCGTGAGATCATGACCTGAGCCGAAGTCGGACGCTCAACCGACTGAGCCACCCAGGCGCCCCAGGATTTCACTCCTTTTAAAGGTGGAGCAATAATCCTGTGTGGCGTGGCTGCATCACATTTTATTTACCCACCCATTCTTCTGTGGTGGCCACTTGGGTTGCTTCGACCTTTTAGCTACTGTGAATAACACTGCTACGAACGTGGGTGTGCAGAGCCTCTGTATTGCGGGACCTCCATACCGTCAAGGATTCCTTCGGAGGAAGAGCATGTGGGTGTAGTTTTTCCAGTAGTGGAGGAAACTGTGTTTCCAAAACTGAATTATGCACCACAATTACCCGGGAACTCTTACACGCAAAGTCCTGGATGTCCCCCTGTCCAAGACTATTAAATGAGATTATCTGGGGGGGAGCTGGGAATCTGGAATTTAACACAAGTTTCTCATGCCACTCATCTGCTCCAGCAGCATCTACTACACACACCCAAAGAGCGACAAGCTTTGTTAGACACGGGGTCCCGGGTTGCCTTGCCCTCCACTTGCGGCAAAAGCTTCTTGTAAGGAAGCGAAGGAGTGAGCAAAGCCATCTTCCTGTCTGGTGAGGAACCAGAGCGACAGCTTTCACTGCTCAGGACTCAGCTGCTTACTGGCCTGATTGTCCTTGTTAATCTGCCAGGAGTGGGCAGAGGAACTTCCTCGAGGAGTGTTTTCATGCACTCTTCCACACACAGGATCTGATTGGCCCTGTTTTTTCACTATCCGATATCGAAGGCCCTTATTTGACAACGCCTTGGGTCAATCTTTCTCAGAGGTGGTTTGGCTTCCTTCCACCTAGCCTATCGGAGCTTGATTCAATGGGTTGTGCCAGAGTGGCAGGATCACCTGACGCATGGTTTGGCCTCTCCGCCGATGGCATGAACCTACAGGAGTGCTCTTAGGGGTCTGTGGGTCCTCCCAGAAAGGCACTATTCCCCGAGGAATGCAGTGAGCATGGCTTTCCTCCTTTGAGCACCTGATTTTTTCTGACCAGTTTTTTTTTGAGTTTGACTTCGTGGTTTGTTGTAGCATCCTTCATCCTGAGCTTATAACATTTGGAAACTGCGGGAAAATGGAAGGAAGGAGGGGGGAAAATCACTTCTAATCGCACCCCCCAGAGTCTACCATTTTTGTGAATTCCTTCCTGTCATTTTTTTGGCAGAGTTGTTTCATGTGCTCAGTTATCACATCACATAAGTGTTTTCCCGTGTTATTATAAAATCATCCACGCATTTCAGTGGGTACATGTATCTGCCATGGTTTACTCAATTCTTTCCTTACTTTTAAGCATTTTTTTGTTGTTTCCAACTTTTCTCTATTGAAAACAGTACTCCAATGAACATCTCTAGACAGATTGCCTCTTACAATATTTGCCCTTAAGGCAAAGTCCAAGAAATAGGATTATTAAGTCAAAGTCCTGAACATATGAAGGCCTTTGATATGCAGCCCATCTAATTTTTGAAAGGACTGGTTCCAAATTACACAACCATGAACCAATACAAGAAAGGGGCACCATTACCTAGATCCGAGTCTAGTTGTTCACAACGCTGAGTGATTTTGCCCCCAGGGGGCACTTGATAACGTCTAACATCTTTGGTTTTCGCAATAGGAGGGATATTCCTGTTGGTATCTGTTGAGGAGAGGCCAGGGACTCTGCTAAGTGTCTACAGCACATATTGCAGCCACATACAACAAAGAAGCATCTGGCCCAGAATGAGAATGGGGTCAAGGTTGAGAACGCTACTCTGTTGTAACCATGGCTTGGACCACAACCCATTCAGGGAGAAAAACACAGAGTCTTATCAGTTCAATTTCAGGGCCCAGCTGTCAGCTGCTGTTGCTTCTGTCAGTGCCACATGATGTTAATGATTAAAACCAGTCTAAACACCAGCTCAGTGTGTCTTTGTCCACTATTAGCACCCTGCTCCGAAATCAGATTTCACTTTAACCAACCCAGGGCACTACCTGAAGCACCTTTTACCATGGGGCCCTGACAGTTCTTACCAGTCAGCTGCCCGTGGTTCTCAGTCCATTCCACTGCCACGCGGAAGAACTATTCTGACACAATTCAAAATGGGGGATCCAGGGGTGCCTGGGTGGCTCAGTCGGTTGAGCGTCCGACTTCGGCTCAGGTCATGATCTCACAGTCTGTGTGTTCGAGCCCCGCATTGGGCTCTGTGCTGACGGCTCAGAGCCCGGAGCCTGCTTCAGATTCTGTGTCTCCCTCTCTCTCTGCCCCTCCCCCGTTCATGCTCTGTCTCTCTCTATCTCAAAAATAAATAAACGTTAAAAAAAATTAAAAAAAAAATGGGGGACCCATATGTTCTAATTTTGAGAAATTTTCTGGGATCCTATGCGAATTTACCCACCCGTCACCCCTTCTCAAACCTGCGTAACAAACCCAAACCCTGGGACTCTGAAGACACGATTTCAGAGCCACTCATCTAATCTGTGGTAAAGACAGCTAATCCTTCCCAGTATCTATCCTCCTGTTCCTCCATGGTAATAGACTCTCCAATCTTTAGCTAGTCAATGGCTTCTCCGAATAAATACCGCATTTCCCAGACTTTCTTGCAGCTATCCAATGGCTTATAAGTGGAAGTGTTGAGTGTAACTTCTGGTGGCATCATTTCAGAGGCAATGTGTCCTTTTTTACTGATGCTATAAATAAATGTGGACATTCTGGCTTGATCTAAAGCAGCCATCTTAGACCAGGAAGTGGAAGTCAAGTTCAGAGGATGTCAGAGCAACAAGATAGAAGGAGCCTGGGTCCTTGTTGATCACGGAGTTACAGTCCCAGCCCTGTAATCTTTACTGCCAGGCTTCACCATGTGGGAGAGAAACAACCCCATGTTTAATTTAATCCACTGTTATTTTGGTCTCTGTTACAGCTGAACCTAATCCTAAGTGACACATAATCCAACTTCCTCATTTGAAAGAAAAATGCAGGCCTGAATGGACTATATCAGGCTTGGTTCGTGGTGCCTTTTCTGCCAGCTGTCTGGGAGTTTGCTGAATAAGAAAAAAAAATGAATCATTTAAGAGAAATGGTGTATTTTGGGATACCTTATGAGGTTGATAACACAAAAGAAGATAAAAGACTTGAATTTGGAGGAAAGCAAAGGCTTCGGAATATGTGAGATGAGATTTGGGGCACAGTAAGGAAAGGGAAAATAAAGCATCAGCCCTCATTTTTCAGGGTTAGATCTCCTGAATCTGGGAGTAGTTAAAAGTCTAACGACACTCTTGTTGATGTAATGATCCGTTTTTAGCAGTCAGCATGTCTGAATGCAGAGACTGTTTATAGAGCGGCGTAATTAATAGATACTTCATGGAAGTGATTGTTGCTGGTTCAATTATTCTTCAAGAGATTGGACAGATCAAGAGAGTGTTCTGGAAGGAGAATCAACCTTTCTTTTCTCCCCTTCAGGATAAGTGAGCACTCATAATTTATTAAAATTATCCCCTTGGTTTCATTTCACTCACAAAGGAAATATATGCACCTTCTTAAAATATACAGATTTATTTCCCCTAGAATCTAGCAGGTAAAGAGAAAGAAAATCGGCATCCCATTGAGTTAGAAGAAAGCTGTGCCTTCACATCGCCTAAGCAACCAGTCACTCAGGACAATTCTGCCAAAACACCCGTCGACTGTGTGAAAAATCCCTCAGCCTGGTTATGTGACATCCCACAGCCTTCTGTTTGCCCTTCCCAGATCAGGTAACTGAATTTTTTATTTTCTCTTGCCAGTATTGGCGTCCCAAGGACACTGCTGCGGGTAGAGCTTTGACTTCATAGAGGAAGTCATCTATCTTTAATACTCCCCGCAGGGTGACTCCCCTCATGACCATCAGAGAGTGCTCTGCACAAATAAGGTTCCGCCGCCCACTGGGGCTTGAAGGGTCAGATGAAGTCCAGTCTCTGGGACAAGCAGAAACAATTAGAAAGATGATCATTAATTGGCCTTCCCCCTTTTCTGCTTCTCAGTGCCCAGAAAATGGTTTTTCTTGGCTCTAGGACTCTGTGGAGTGAAAACCTAGTCCAGATTTGCTTGGATCCTTCTTCTCTAAGCGACGAATCCTTGATGGAAAATATGCTTATATCACATAGGCCCACACCAAAAAGAAGGGAAAGCTTCCATTTATCCTGTCTTTTTGATTTCAGTTCAGCCCCTGGAGGCAAAGTCAGCCCAGGCAAGTACTTCACGGCCCAGAAAACAGTCGGGTCTGGCTGGCTGCACTGTTATCATAGTGCAACAGAACATTGGCAGCAGCCTCTTGAGCAAGTTGCTGTGTCTCTGAAGGCTGTTTGCATCACAGGAGAGTAACTCTGAGCTGCACCAAGACTCCACCTACGAAACATGTGGGTGACCAACCCCGTGTACATCCACTTTGCTATGCTATTGCTCTTCTCATCTGTGACCGGCCTACTTTCCTACCTACTTCTCTCGTAACCCTTCTAGCCAGTTCCAGCTTCACTTGAGCCGCCACAGCCTGGTTCTGCTACTTTAGTCCCTCTCTTCAACCAACAGTGGGCTGGAGCCAGCTCCCATTGGCTTAGAAAGCCATGTGTGCATAGCCCTTCACAATGTCATGTTCAATAGCATCACATCGGTAGCTTGAAATCAGGCACAGTAAAGGTAATTACACCACAGAAATCAGCAAAATCTGCAAGAAGAGCTCTCCCACCCCAACCCAGGGAGCCAGCTAAACATTTACTACCACATGCTGGAGATATCTCTTTTGAAAAGGGCAGATATATGTCCGTCTATCACAATCAATGTAAATAACACACTAAATTAAAAAAGAAGAAGAAAAAAGAAAGAATTGTAGGCCAACCTTAATTGGATTCTGGTTTGAACAAACTGGATGTAAAAAATGTTTGGAAAAATTTGAAACCAAATACAGATAATATTAAAGAACTCATGTTAATTTTCTTAGGTGGAAAAAGGATATCATGGTGAAACAGGGGAATTTCCTCAACCTGACAAAGGACGTCTACAAAAAACGTATAGCTAACATCGTACTTGAGAGAAACAATGTTTTCCCACTAAGATCATGGACAAGGCAAGGATGGTCCCCCTTCTCTTCAGCATTATGCAAAAAGTCCTAGCTAACGCAATAAGACAAGAAAATGAAACACAAAGGGTGGATACATATTGAGAAGGAAAATAAATCTGTGTTTATTTATACAACATGGTTGTCTGTGTAGAAAATCTGAAAGAATCAATAAAAAAACCTTCTGGAACTAACCTTCGGCAGGGTTGCAGGATATAAGATTAACATACAAAAGTCTATCACTCTTCAATACGCCAGTGATGAACAAGTGGAATTTTAAATTAAAAACACATTATTACTTGTGTTCATTATACTTAAATAAAAATATTTTAAAAACCACATTTACATCGGCACCCCCCAGAATAAAATACTTAGAGATAAATCTAAACAATGTACAAGATCTGTATATGAGGAAAACCACAAAACTCTGATGAAAGAAATCAAAGAACTAAGCAAATGGAGATATTTCATATCCATGGATAGAAAGATTCAATATTGTCAAGATGTCCATTTTTCTCAACTTGGTCTATAGATTCAATGCAATCCAATCAAAGTCCTAGCAAGTTATTTAGTGGATATCAACAAACTGATTCTACAGTGTATATGGAATGTCAAAAGACCCAGAGTAGCAGCACAATATTGCAGGAGAACACTCAGAGGACTGAAACTACCTGACTTCAAGACTTACTATAAAGACATAGTAATCAAGATTGTGCGATTAGAGAAAAATAGATGAAAGAATAGACAAATAGATCAACGGAACAGAATAAATAGTCCAGAAATGGACCCACATCAAAGATCAACTGATCTTTGACAAAGTGGCAAAGGCAATACGATACAGGAAAAGATAATCTTTTCAACGAGTGATGCTGGCACAATCAGAAATCCACATTAAAGAAAAAGGTATCTAAACACAGACCTGACGCCCTTCACAAATTAACTCAAAATGGACCATGGACCTAAATGTAAAATGCAAAACTATAAAGCTCCTAGAAGATAATGCAGGAGAGAATCTAAATGACATTGGGTATGGCAATGACTTTTTAGATACAGCACCAAAAGCACAATCTATGCCTTACAATCACTGAGAAGCTGAACCTCATTTAAATTAAAAACTTCTGCTCTGTGAAAGACTGTCAAGAGAGTAAGGAGACAAACCACAGGCTTGGGAGAAAACATTTGCAAAAAGCTTATCTGAGGAAGGACTGCTCTCCAAAATAAAGGATTCTTTTTTAAAAAAAAAAATATTTTTAACATTTATTTATTTTTGAGAGACAGAGAGAGACAGAGCATGAGTGGAGGAGGGGCAGAGAGAGAGGGAGATACAGAATCCAAAGCAGGCTCCAGGCTCCGAGCTGTCAGCATGCAGCCTGATGCGGGGCTCGAACCCACAGACTGTGAGATCATGACCCCAGCCAAAGTTGGACACTCAACCGACTGAGCCACCAAGGCACCCCCAAAATAAAGAATTCTTAAAACTCGACAGTAAGAGGGGCGCCCGGGTGGCGCAGTCGGTTAAGCGTCCGACTTCAGCCAGGTCACGATCTCGCGGTCCGTGAGTTCGAGCCCCGCGTCGGGCTTTGGGCTGATGGCTCAGAGCCTGGAGCCTGTTTCCGATTCTGTGTCTCCCTCTCTCTCTGCCCCTCCCCCGTTCATGCTCTGTCTCTCTCTGTCCCCCCAAAAAAATAAACGTTGAAAAAAAAATTAAAAAAAAAAAACTCAACAGTAAGAAAATGAAGAATCTGATTTTTAAAATGAGCGAAAGATCTTAACAGATACCTCACTAAAGAAAATATACAGATGAAGCATATGAAAGCATGTGAAAAGATGTTCAACATCCTCTAATCATTAGGTAATTACAGGTTAAAACAACAAGGAGATACCACCATACATACACCTGTAAGAATGACCAAAACCCCAAACCCTGACCACACCAAACGTTGTCAAGGGCATGGAGTAACAGGAATTGTCCCTCACTGCTGGTGACAATGCAAAATGGTACAGCCACTTTGGAAAAACAGTTTGGCAGTTTCTTATAAAACTGAACACATTGGGGCACCTGAGTGGCTCAGTCGGTTAAGTGTCTGACTCTGGATTTCAGGTCAGGTCATGATCTCTCGGTCCGTGCGTTCGAGCCCCGCATCAGGATCCGCGCTGGCAGTGTAGAACCTGCTTGTGACTCTCTCTCTCTCCCACTCTCTCTGCCACTCCCTGCTTGTGCTCTCTCTCAAAAATAAATAAATACACTTACAAAGAAAACCTAAACATCTTTCCACTGTACAGTCCTGTAGCTGTGCTCTTTGGTATTTACCCAAGTTAGGTGAAAAGTTATGTCCACACAAAACAATGCACATGGGTATTTATGGTAAAGCTACCATATGGTAAAGCTATTCATAATTTCCTAAACTTGGAAATCGCCTAGAGCTGCTGTCCTTTAGTAGGTGAGCAGATAGATAAACTGAGGTGCATCCAGACGAGGGAATATTATTCAGTGCGAAAAGGAAATGAGTTACCAAGCCATGAAAATACAGAGAGAGACCTTAATTCATATTACAACGTGAAAGAGTCTAATCTAAAAAGGCCACATACTGTGTAATTGCGACTATATGATATTCTGGAAAAAGCAAAACTGCGGAGACGGTAAAAATATAAGTGGTTGTCAAAGGTGAGAGAGTTAGATGAAAAGGCAGAGCACCGAGGATTTTTAGGGCAGTGAAACACCCAACGTTGTAAGGGTGGATATGTGTCATTGTACACGCATCAAAACAGAAGGCGCAACACCAAAAGCAAACTGTGATGTTCTATGGCCTTCGGGTGATCATGGTTTGTCAACGTAGGATCGTCAGTTTTAACAAATGTACCGCTCTGGTGACGGATGTTGATGATGGAGGCGTCTATACATACGTGGGGGCAGGCGGTGGGGGAGCCCTCTTGTACTTCCCACTCAATTTTGCTAAAAATCTAAAAGTGCTCTTTAAAAAAGTAGTCCATTTCAAAAGAAACTCCCAGCCATGAAAGCTCTGGGTTGGGCAATCTCAAGTAGCACTGTTCATTTCCGTCCCCTAAAATCTGGGCCCGTACTGCTCGGAAAGTTGTAAACCTATCGATATGTTATAGTCCCAGGGAAGGCCTGTGATAGCACACGTCTGGATATCGCAGAGTCCGCGGCAAGCCGGGGCTCTGCCTGCCCCCGTGTGTGCGTGGGGATCCCCCAGGTTAAGTCTGCAGTGGGCAGAAGGGGGAAGTCGCTGAGGGCAGGCGTTTCGGGCTTTCTCGGTTAAGCTGGAGGCAGCTGAGGGCAGCACACATTTCACCGGTTTACTTTTGTGCTTTTTGCAACTGTATAGACTGAAAACAACTGTTTTGCACCAACCCCCATAAGAGTGACACCCCCCTCCGTTTTGTTCAAATGCTTTGGTTTCGTCTAACGGCACTTGGCATGTTAGACTATTCTCTGAACAGCAGATACCATTTAATCAAAATAATATTTTTTGAATCAGTATTTTCTTGTACTGATGCCTGCCCCTTCAAGGGGAGTGCTCTAGTTTTGGGGAGTTGTAGGGATCTTATTAATGAGAAGAAAAGGAGTTAATCCTTAGCTTCTAGCATCCAAACTAGGATTTTAGAAATGTCTTTGGGGAAGGGGTTTTGTAAGTCCCTCTATCCCTACCCTTTAGGGAGAACGGCAGTCCTGGTGGACCTGGTGAGCCCAGCCCTTTAGGTCACAGAGCCCCATTTAAGCAGGAAGAGGAAGGGGGCCAGGAAGGGGGAAGCCAGTGTCGAGTGTATGTCCTCAACATGGCCTCTGGGCTCGGGCAGTGTGGCCGGGTGAATGCAGAGAAACTGGGGACACCATTTCTGCCCGTGTCTCATTTGGGACCCTGGGAGGAGATGACCCCAAGAGCTCCCCACACCGACCTTCCCTGAGAGGCCACATCGGAGAACGCTCAGAGGCCCCGTGATCTAGCAGAGGGAGTTTGGCTCTTCTGTGATGCGGAAGGCACCCTACAGTTGCCGTATACTCTCCCGGGGGACAGCGAAGCCGAATTGAGAGGCGCTGGGCCTGCCGGGAGCCCCTGGTGGAAGGAGAGGTGGCCTCAGAGCAGAGGAGCGTGGGACAGAAACTCAGAAGACTCTCAGGCACCAACAGAAGCAACGCTGGGCCAAGCCAACCTGAAAGAGACCAGTCTGTGTGCGACAGAAGCGGTGGAGGACAGCGGAGACATCAGCAGGACAGCAGACCCAGTGGCCAGTGTCCACGGAACACCCCCAGCCAGCTGCCGCACGGCTGAGGCTGGCTCTCACATCTCCCCAACCATCCCCCCCTCCCTCTGACACCACAGGGCCACGTAAGACACAGCGCTGTCCCCTGTATTTACAAGTCACCTCAGAGGAGCTGAAAGTCGAGCGCTTTCCCCGAACGACCTAGGAAGGCCGTTTAAATGACTGCGTTCAACCCAGCACGCTGGACCTACGTGAACATGGCCGGTCCTGCCCGACAGAGTGGACTCTCCTGATGAAGAGTAGACCAGTGGGAGAAAAAGTGAAGACACTGCATTTTCTTTGCTCACCTGAATGCTAGGTGACAAGATCCAAATCGTGCTACAGCCGAAGTTTTTCCCGGGACACATCCTTCTCCCAAGATGCTCACGTGACGAGAGTCCAATGACCAAATGCATCTGTGGCCACCTGGATCCTGGGTGCCCCTCCGGGAACTGTACAAGGCACCTTGACATATTGAGGGTCCCCAATGGTGTGCAGTGAAAAACCTGTTGAATCTTTGTTCATCTCAGCCCCGTGCCTGGCCCCCGCTTCTCCCTTCGGATGACCTCCATTAATGTCCCAAGTACGTGTGTTCTCAGGAACACACTGGAATCTTGTTCAGTGGAAAAGAAAGTTTGCTGGGCTCACCGAGGAGAAGCCACATTTAGGCTCCAACGGGCAGGTGGTCTCAGTTCCCAGGTGGCTCAGGCACAGGATGCAGACCCTTTCCAGCATTTCCAGCCCCTTGTCGACAAGCACATTCGTGTGATTAGGGTCCGGTGTATCCTACATGCAGGACTTGTCTGTAGCTGATTGACGGTTTTCATTTTGCTGCCGGAAACAAATTGTTGAGACACACATATTTCTGGTTTTCCTACACAAACCATTTACCGAGGTGGAAAGAACAGTGGACTAAGGAATGTAGAAAACCCCGGGTTTGAAGTTTCTGTTCATGCACTAGTGGACTACCAGCCCCAGCTCAAGTGTCAACAAAACCGTCAAAGGCAAATGGAAGCAGACTTGGAGCCTTCACCGAAAACTTCCCAGAACAGGATGTGGGCTCCTCAAACTCCTCAGGAATCCCTGCCAGTCACTCCCATGGCCTCCTTTCCATCTTAGCCCTCCTGGTACTTGTCTGTAAGACCGAAGCGTCCTTGATTGCACCTCGTGTTCCCGGGGCCTCCTGAAGAGCCCAGGTCCCCACTTCCCTCCTCTTTCCCTTGACCAGCTGTTGATATAGGGCTTTTCCCTCTCTCCTGCTGTGGCCTGATGACTTCGAGAGAACCACCGGGCTGAGATCAGACCGTCTGTAGCCTTGGACATCCCACAGAGTCTCAGCTTCTTTCCATAATGATATTAACAAAAGCCACCTGTTTTCTCCGGCTTTGCAGGGCCGTTGTGGGATCGAAGGAATCAAAGTCTACCCAAGTCTGAGGTTCACTGGAAAGCCCAATGCAAATGCTCCTTGTTGGGGCCCCTGGGTGGCTCAGTTGGTGAAGTGTCCGACTTAGGCTCAGCTCACGACCTCACGGTTCGTGGTTCGAACCTGCATCAGGCTCTGCTCTGACAGTGAGGAGCGTGCTTGGGGCTCTCTCTCACTCTCCAGCCCCTCCCCCACTCGCATGCACGATCCCTCTCAAAATAGATAAACTTTCAAAAAATCCTACAAATGTCCCTTGCTATTCTGTTCTTATATAACTTAATTTTTGATGTTACACACTATCTCTAGTGACTCTCCAAAGAGCCAGCGTTGCTCTCTGTTTTCTCGTCTAAAGAACAAAAGGTTTAGTGCAGTATTTTTCTACCCAGAAAACTTTTAAATAAGGAAGGAGGGACCAGTGTCCTCAGATACCTCCCATGAAACGCCCCTGCGAGAGGATGCTTGGGCCCGCACAGATAAGTGCCTCCTCGACCATTTCCCGCTCCACTTCCAGTTTCTATTCGTATGGGAACTGCTGACGCTGAGTTTTGCACTGGCTTCGATTTTCTGTTGGCCTTCGTTACTTCCTTCCTCCCTCCCCGGCTTCCCAAGCTTTTGTGATGTTGAAACCTTTGGCATACAGGGCTGCTGACATACCTTTTGTACACCAAGCTGTTGTGCTCTACTTTTAGAAGTAAACACAATCACATGTTGTTTTAAAGAGCTTCTGGAAACCTCTGGGGGAACAGCGTCTATCCAGCTCTGACAGATTTTGAGCAGAAAATGTCCGGTTCTTCCTACCCTATTAGTGGAGTATCTGTTCCAGGTCTCAGTGTCGACAAAACCATCAAAGGCAAATGGAAGCCAAGCCTTGGACCCTTCACCACTTTTTTCACACAGAATGTGGGCTCAGATATGCTGAACCAGTCACATTTCTGGCAGCAAAATCAAAACCGTCAACCGAAAATCATGTTGGGGAAGCTGAAGTAAGGGCAAACCCCCTGAAGAATACTCTTAAATCACTGAAGGTGAAGGGGATATATTTTAATACCCCAACAACCCCTGGATTATTTCTGAGCCAAGTGAATCACGGTTGCATTGGATTTCCAGCCGTATCGGTTTCCCCACGCAAGTATTGCGGTCCTCAGCGAGACATCGACCAACAAGGACAAATCCAGGGCTGAAAGTCAAGGTAGCTCTCACTCTGTTGGCAAGTGAGGGGCTTCCTAAGGAAATCAGAGCCAGAGTCTGAACGTGATTGGAAAACTCCATCACCCCCAATATTTGGTCGTCTTCTTGTCCCTGTGTCATTATAAGATTAGATTCTATTTGGTGAAGCCTGTCATCCAGTCGACCTTGGGATTTCCATTTGTAAATCATTAGCAATCACAAATCGTTACCCACCCCCCCCCTTTCCAAAAGGTGAAACTCTCATGTGTGGGAAGTGCTCACATATAACATTTTCTGTTTGCATCCGTTCTCTAGTAAAGCCTCACTGCAATCCCACGAGGATGGGGCAAATATTACCAGTCTCATCTTATGGTTGAACAAACTAAGGGTTGGAAAGTTTGAGGGTGCTCCGCCACGGTCCTATTGCTGGTAATGACAGAGCTACTAAGTCTCATGTGCTTTCTTTTCATTCAGCAGCTTCTTAACCTAGAGCCTTTTGTCTGTCTTGGAGAGATCACCTGGAAAAACTTATATGTACATGGACTTTTCTAGAAAGGGGATCTACAGCTGTCATGGGATTTCCAAAGAGATACAAGCCTCAAAAGTTGTTAAGAACACACTATTTTGTTTGGCCGAGAGAAGATGTTCAACATTTGCATGCAGAGTTGAATTGAGGATGGGTGGGAGTGGGGGTAGGGTGGGAAGATGGGTCTCAGAGGGCTAGCCCTCTGTTTATCCAGAAGAGTGCCCTGTGGGGAATGACCTCAGAGCTGCCACAGTTGAGTTCCTGTCATGGTAACTCAGAGAATACATGCAGAGGTTGGGGAGCAGGCCAGGACAATTTCCAGATGGATATATAGCCCAGAGGCCAGGATCAACCAAACTCACCTAGAGAAGAAATATCCCTAAAGAAGTTTATAGAGAGGACACTATTGAAAGAGAGAAATCACCATCAACCCCTCTCCTGGACTTGGAGTCTGGGGGCCAGTTTAAGGATTCCTTGGTCTTTTCTGGAACAAATGGACCCTCCAGAACTTCCCTAAAGCAGTAAAGTAATGAAGGAGGAGGTTCCTGCCATCCAGCTGGCCCAAGGCTCATTACAGAGTGAGACAAAGTCAGGGTTGAGCTTCCCAACCTCATGCAGAGAAGATAAATGAGTATGAGGCTTTGGCAAAGAGCTGAAACAAACATGGAGATCAAGGAGTGTCATTGTCAAGCCAGTTGTCATCTTGGCAACTGGACCAGCTTTTGCTATACTCATTTGGGCATCTTAAAGAACTAGCCATGTATCACGGTTTGGCATCCATTCAGCGATACGAAGTAAAATCAGGACATTTTTGTCCTAACAATAGAATAGTATGCCCCTTCTTGGCTAGCAGGACACATGCTGTTAGAATGTGTAAAATCTGATTATATTGGGCAGTAAGAAGCAAGCATAAGAACCCCAAGTCAGCCTTCCAATTTGGACTCTTTTGGTCTTTGTATTTAACAGGATGTGTTTAGAGGAGAGATTTCCGTGGCCACTGAAACACAGAGGAACTTGGTGCCCAAAGAAGAATGAGGGGAAACAAGAGCCTGCGTGTGTGTCCCATGGTCAACAATGAGGCCGGAAGCATCCATCTGGAAGGCAGTCAAAAAAAACAACTGCCCGCTGAAATGCTGGAGTACCAGTGCTCTGGAAATGGAGCACCTCTTTAGCAAAACTTTGCTGGATGACAGATGTAAAAGGATGGGCATGTGAGAACGAGTTGTATAGGAAAAAGTTGGGAGCGAGGATTTTTAGCAGCCAAATAGGATGTGTTTGTGTGTGAGAGAGAGAGGGAGAGAAGGAGAGAGAGAGAAGGAGAGAAGGGAAGGGAAACCCAGATTCAGTTGTTGGAAATGCTCTATGATTAAAATTCAGCCCGCAATTCATCTCAGTCCCTTTCAGTGGAGTCCTGGCACTAGACTTGAGTTGTGGCAGCTCCTTGAAGGATCCTGCGTATAATAGCATGGGAAGAAATACATGATATGTTTCCAGATCCTTGAATTCTTCTTAATCAAGTTACGATGAGGGGGAGAGGCTCAAGCAGCAGTGCTGGCATTATTTTAATTCACCTAGTGGAAAATTATTGAAGCATATTTCATATAATTAGGGTCAAGAATGGATTTGGCATCATTTGAGGCAAATGCCCTAAACACAAAGCCGATTCAGCTGGCGTGATTTCTAGCCTAGAGAACAGCAAGTCTGGCAACAATTAACCAGGCAAGAGGAAACTGTAGAGAAATCTCTGTTTGGCCACCCTCTGCACAGACCAGGGCGAAGAATTATGGAACTCTAGCAATTAGCAGTATAAGGGACCCACTGGAACACAGCAACATGTTGTGTGTAATGGCTTATGCCTGGAACATCTCAGGAAGTTTTATGAATGTTAATTTAGTTGTGCAATAGCCCAGGGAAGTAAGTGGTACTTGTGTTACAAACACTAGGCTTGCTGGGAACTGGGCTTCCTTGAGACTCACAAGTGTCCTGGGATGAGTCGACCCTAGACCCTGATATATTTTTTAAATATATGATGCTGATATATTTTTTAAAAAGAAGTGAAGACGTAAACCTACATTGTTAATCATACAGCTGATGAGCAGAAACTAGATTTGGAACAGAACCATGACGCTCAGCACAGATGCTTCTATTCGGGACCACAAAAAGTTGTCCTGAGGCTTTAAGCTATCAGCTGTGTACAAGAAAGGATGGCAATGAAATCCCCAAGCCATCATTCTTAGACCATAAGTGTCCAGTGAGCTTGGCTGCCGGTGTGCGAAAGTCTGGGGTTCAAGTGTGGTAACGTCTTGGCTTGTTGGTGGATGCTATGAAGCCAGAACCAAAAGTCACACATGGCATCATTGTGATTGTTTCACTTCCCCCTTAGGCTGCTCCCAGTGGATGCCTTGGGGATAAGACGAGTAGGCTTGTCTCTGGGAAAATTTCAAGGGGAATATTGGGAGGAAAAGTACCAAATTCTATTACATATGGCAGAGCTTATAAATGGGTAGATAGAAAAGGGAAGCCTCAGAGACAGAGATGACATAACGTAGGAGAGATTCAAATAACAGTGTCTTAAACAAGATGGAAGTTACTTCTCTCTTCTGTAACAACCTGGACATCAGCAGTCTAGGGCAGGTCTTATGGTGTATGATGGAAGGACCCAATCCCCTTCAGTCTAATTCTCTGCTGTCCCGAAGGTGCTGCCCTAAATGGTCTAAATGGTCATCTAAATGGTCCAAGAGGACTCATCACCACCATGTGTACATTCCAGCAGCAAAGGAGAAGAGGAGGGTACTCCTCTACCCAATAGGAGAGTAGCCTGGATGTTCTGCAAATCTCTTCCCATTGGTCAGGAGACAGCCATGTGGCCACACCCACCTGCAAGGGAGACTGGGAAATGTAATTTTTTTTTCCCCTAGGTAGCCATGCACCCAGCCAAAAATTGTATTTCTTTTGAAGCAGGAGAGAGGCAGTCTCAAGGCATAAGGTGTGATGGCAGCCACATCTTTGGCTCCCTGTTAGAAACCTCCCACCTCATGCTCCTTCATCAGTTGCCCCTCCTCTTCCTCCTCTACCCCAGCATTTCTTTTTTTTTTTTTTTAATTTTTTAACATTTACTCATTTTTTGAGAGACAGAGAGAAAGCACAAGCAGGGGAGGGGTAGAGAGAGGGGGAGACACAGAATTCGAAGCAGGCTCCAGGCTCTGAGCTGTCAGCACAGAGCCCGATGTGGGGCTCAAACCCACGAACTGCAAGATCATGACCTGAGCCAAAGTCGGATGTTTAACCGACTGAGCCACCCAGGTACCCCTCCCCCCAGCATTTCTTTTCCCGTGCCCCACATAGTACTTCGACTTCTTTTTCACACCCTCTTCTCGTGGGTGCCATGGCCCCACTCAGAACTCTCTTCTTGTCCTCCTCTTTTCATTTTCTCTTCTTCCCACAAACTGGAGAAGCTTAAAAATAAGGAAAGACAAAGTCACATCTTGCAGGCACATCTGGCAAGCATTTTTTCCTGGCTGTAACTCCGTGTATTATGTTGACCACTTTAAACAATTACCTCCCTAAATACAGTGGAGGCCTTCCATAAATAGGAAGGGGCGCTCACATTGTGCTACGTGTGCTCAAAAACACTAAGTAAATTTCAAACACACGAATTGAGATCTGCTTTGTTCTGGGTGGTGGTGACATGGATGGACACATGTGAGAGACCAAATAGCAAACAGACGATGGCCAGACCACGTAGGACAATAGAACTCTGACTCGCATGAGAAGCCCAGGGAGCCAAACCACAGCCTCTGCAGCAATTGGCCCAGAACGGAGTCAGGGCTTCGTCAATAGCTGCCAGCTTCCCCCACCCCTTTTGTTTTTGCCACCACTGCCCCTACAGCCTGCTTCTAATTCAAGGCCAACCGGAAGAAGCCAAATGTCAAATACACTCCCCTCACCAATCACATAGGATGCCTGCTTCTAGTTAACAGTCTCCTGCCTCCAATCTCTAATCAGGAGACTCCTGAAGCCTTCCCTTTCTTCCCACCATAAAGCTCTCTCACTCCTCTGCCTGCCTTGGAGTCTCTACCAAAGGCACGTGCTAACTACCTTGCTATAGCAACTTCTGAGTAAATAACCTCCGCTTGTTCCCATTTGTTTATTTTATTCATTTTTACACTTGCAAAAAACGTACTGAGCTGAACATTTAAGATCAATGCTCTTTGTGCTGTTTGTATGTCTTACCCACCAAAAAATTTAAAACCTTTACTTTGCTCAACCTTCTGAGTAAAGAAAAAATGAACAATATTAAGACAAGTAAAGGAAACGTAACGAATATGGTAAAACAAAATATGCACCATTGGTTTCATTGGGCAATATGAGAACCAAGAACTTCTCATTGCCAGTTCACTTGTGATGCCACAGGCAGGCTTAGGAATAGCGTCTGGTTTTTATGAAAAGGCCATAATCGCTGTGCTAAAAAGGAAGATTGAAAGAAAAGATCCATAGAGGTTGTACATTCAGAGGGTCCCGAATGTATGAATTTTGGGGGCCCTGTCCACTCCCTAGAGTGCTCATGGAGGTTGGGAGAAACGAGACCACTGCTAGCCCTAAATATTAAAGCTTCAGTGGGCATAGTGGGGCACCCAGGTGGTTCAGTCAGTTAAGCTTCCGGTCATGATCTCAGGCTTGTGGGATGGAGCCTGCTTAAGATTCATTCTTCTCCTTCGTCTCCTTCCTCTCCTTCGTCTCCTTCTCCTTCTCCTTCCTCTTCCTCTTCTTTCTCTTCTTCCTCCTCTTCTTCCTCCTCTTCCTCCTCCTCCTCCTCTCTCCCTCTCTCTCTCTCTCTCAAAATTTTTTTTACTAACAAATTCATGCACACACACACCATGCCTCTGTTCTAGTGACACGCCTCTCAGTAATGGTCTATTTCGTCTTGGGGTATAACTTGTCCCACCCGATGCCCCCTGGGGGGACCCACTAAAGGTTGGTGGGATTGTCTTCCATCCTGGTCCCCAGTAGCTCTCAGAATATGACAAGAAAAGTTCCTCAGTTCTCTGCCATGGGGCAGTGGAGCCCATTATGCAAATTAAACCCAAACAATCAGGAAACCAAAAACTCCCTCACCAACAAACTGGTGTTGATTGTTTTATATTTTGAAGAATTTAATTCAGTGTAGTTCTAGGAACAAAATGGAACCCCCCCCCCGTGTTTTGCCTGACTTTTTGACATCAGTTGTGAGGCATTAAATATTCAAGGAAGTCAAGTATAAAGAGTGAGAGTGAGGCTCAGGATTGGGGGCGAGGCATCTCTGAAACTGGGAGAACCAACAGAGCCGTTGGTGACAGGACCACAGGCTGTTCTTCCAGATTCCCAAGCTGAACTGCAAATGTAGAGGATAAGCCCTTTCGTTTGTACTGCAGTGAAAGTGAGGTCGACCAGGGGAAAGCAAGTATAGATGACTTGACATCCAGCAGGGATCTCTGGGGCTCCCAGGACCTGAGCTCACAGCTCCCACCAGGGCCACAGGGATGAGGGATGAAGAAAAACATTGCCACTAACAGACGGTGGGCGTGAGACACAACTCAGTGATGTTACTGGGTTGCAAAGTAGAAGACAGGACATTAAATAGGAATGCCAGGGGCAAACTAACTCTCCACAAGTCCCGTGTGCAGCACGGACTCCTCACCTTCCAGGGGGAACGTTACCTGTTGAGCGTCACAAGCCCTTCCTTGCTTTCTCAATTAATTCCTGGCAGCCCTCCAAGGGGTCTACTATTTCCCCCATTTAAAACTGTCTGCAGATGTCCTTAGGCTGGCACCAAATGTGGTGTCAATGTCACCCCAATCATCACCTCTTGAGTGACAAAGCTTGGCATGCTCCCACACCACCCCTGCCCAGGACGCTCTTGAATTCTCACCACTGAGGCCCGGAACCTCCCCCCCCCCACCCCAGCAGTCACGTGTGCCACTCACGTGCAACCCCTCCTTTCCGAGTCTCCTGCCCTCCACTGCTCAGGTCCCTGAGCTGGCAGCTTTGTGCCCCAGCCTCTGTCCTCTCCTGCTGCCAAGAGGCCCCCCACTACCTTCCAGACTCGACCATATCCCCCAGCCTGACTCCCAGAGCCCTCCTCCTTGCAGCCCAGCCCTCAACCTCACTTCCCTGACAACCTTGCGGGCGCCTTCTTGGCCAACCTTATGTGCTCTCGCTGATTCTGTTTCGTTTTCCCCTTTTATTTATTTATTTATTTATTTATTTGTAATTTTAATTTTTTCTTTCCTCCTTTTAAAAAAAACATATTTCGTTATGAGATAGAACATTAAAAAATCCCACGTAGGATGTAGACAGCAACAAGAGAACTTCACTCACCTGTCCCCTACGCGCCAACCATAATCTACAGAGGCCCATCAGAGAACTAAATTCACAAGGAAACCAGGGGAACTAAATTCCGAAGATGACAAAACCCTTCAAGGAGGTAAGGGACACATGTACTGGTCCCCCTTTGGCAGAGCAGGGACAGGTGAGGTTCCTGTGGGCCACTATGAGACACAGCATAAAAATAGGAAAATAAAACATTCCTGTAGAGCGTCATGAATTACTGGAGAGTGAACACTTGTATCATGGCCACCCAGGGCGACTGACAGGTCTCCACGTTCCCTCCCCTCCCAGGAAGAACAGCACTCTGGTCTTTATGGTACAGGCTCCCTTGCTTTTCATCATCCTTTTACCACGAAGTGTGAGTCTCTAAATCACTACCGCTGAGTTTGCCTTTTTAAACTTTATAAAATGTAGCCCTACCATAGGTTTTCTCCAGCAGCTTCCTTCACTCAGCATTGGGTGTGTGAAGCTCTGCCACGCTGTGTGGGACTCTAACTTAAGCCCGTGGGTCTTTGCTCCTGACTCCTCCTATCTAGAAGGTCTATCCCTCACTATCCCACCCCGTGCCTACATCCACCTGCCAAATTATCACCTGCCCTCAGAATTCGATGCAAATGCCCCTTCCTCCTCCAAGAAGCCCTCCCTATAGCCCCGTGTGGACACCATGCCTGCCTGTGTCTCCAACACCTTGAACTTCTCCGCCAGCTCTCTCACCTACCTTGCTCTGCGTGATGGGTCCTTGTCCCGAGATTACACCATGTCGTAGTGTATCCTCAAAACCAAACACCTGGACTGTCTGATTTATCTGGGATCACACAGGGGCCTTGGCACTCAGCCAGACACAGAGTAGATGAATTCAATACATGGGTGGATCTGCCAAACTCTGCCTGCATGAAACAACAGCGTCACAGACTCCATTGGGCCAGAGCGTGGCAGAGCCCGGAAGTTTTCCTCCTTACTGTTTGTCTCACGTGGTCCTGTAGACTGAGGAGTGTCAGAAACTAGAAGCAAGGCTGCTGCTGGCTCTGGGGACAAAATCCCCCATTCCAACCATTTCCATCATATCTGCTACTTAGAGAAGCGACGTGTAGAATACCATCTGCCTCTTTGAGCTTCCTTATTATTTAGGTTTGGGATACACAGGAGTTTCCTTTATGGCTTTCTAGGGTTGAACCGGTTGGCTGTCGTTTTGGTTTGAGTGGAAACAGAGCTCCTTCCCTGACACTGCATCTTGAGAACTGCAAACTGGAAACATGGTCTTGGTGCACCTTTCATGACCCATGGCAGAGGGAGAAGCGCTTGGGAAACCTTAGGAGACTTGCCTCTGTGCTCCGAAAGGGACATGTGCGTGCAAGCAGAATGTGAGAGACGTAGCAGCCAAACAATAGCCCAAAGCAGCAGTTCCCACGACAGTAGCCGTGAGCACCCAGACTCTTGCCTAAGACGGGAGCAGCATTCTCCAGGGTCCCTGTTGCCTAGTAGGGTCCCTCTGCTTGGGATCTGTGTCCTTTACCTCTACTATTTTTTGTCCTTCATGGAGTCTGGAAGGTGAAAACACCTGTAAGCTAGCTAAAAGGAGGAGGAAGAATTTGCCTCCCTCAAAAAGGTCAGCAAAACCAAAGAACAGTTATCATGACCCAGCTATATATTAACAGTGGTTGCTGTTGGCATATGAGTTCATGGTGGAGAATGGAAAGGAATCTCTTTCGGTATCTCATCCTTCTGAATTGCTTAAACTCTTTTATAACATGAAAATATTTGATAAAGGAAACCCAGTGAAGGTATAAACAAAATAAAGGTACAATACTAGTTACTTAGCAAGCATGGAGCCATTCACCTGCAGACTCTCCCCAACCCTAAGCCCCCACTTAGTGCTGTGGGCCCACCCAGACCAGATGTCCAACGTCTTTATCCCACTGGTGGCCATTTTCCTCTTACCCTCTCTGCAGCGCTCTGCAAGAAACCCTTGGCTTGCCAGGCCTGGGCGATAGCTCTCCTCTGCTGCCCAAACCTACTCAGAGCACATTCTATTCCACCAGCCGAGGGGCCTTCCCCGGCTGGCTGTCACATTTGATAGATTACCTCATGGCCAAGTATCAATGCCTGGGCTAATGCCTATATTTCCCACACTATGAAATGGTATTTAGAGTTACAAGCCTGTTCCGCCCCATTTTATGCAATGATCTCACTTCTTGGAATATATTCCAAAGAAATCACCCAAAGAGGGTGGAGTGGGGACTGCTAGTGCCCCACCCAGACCCCCTTTACAATGCCAGCGCACTGTTCCCACCCCTGCAAATAGCAGACAGCTGACCCTTCCCTAAGCTGACTTGCCCAGGATGTTATGTGCCCTCCTCCACCACCCAGGGCAGCCCTCAGCCCATAACTGACTGAAGTCCCTTTGCCTCAAGAGGGGATCAGCTCTGTGATACAGTTCACACTCCAGAGCTCTCCACGGGATCAGACCCCCGGCCAACTCCAGTCAAGAACCCATGTTTGCTCAGATCCTTCCCCTACTGCCCTGCTCCCCTCACTCCTGGCCTCCTCACGCCTACCCTCAAAAAATTACATGCAGCCTTTAATTTAAAGTCTAGTCTGTCTGCTACAAGTATGGCTACTCCAGCTTTCCTTTGACTTCTATTAGCATGATAGATAGTTCTCCATACCCTCACTTTCAATCTGAAGGTGTCTCAGGTCTAAAATGAGTCTCTTGTAGACAGCAAATAGATGGGTCTTGTTTTTTTATCCATTCTGATACCCTATGTCTTTTGGTTGGAGCATTTAGTCCATTTACATTCATTGTTATTATTGAAAGATATGGGTTTAGAGTCATTGTGATGTGTGTAGGTTTCATGCTTGTAGTGATGTCTCTGGTACTTTGTGGTCCTTGCAACTTTCATTCACACAGTCCCCATTAGGATCTCTTGTAGGGCTGGTTTAGTGGTGATGAATTCCTTCAGTTTTTGTTGGGAAAACCTTTATCTCTCCTCCTATTCTGAATGACAGACTTGCTGGATAAAGGATTCTTGGCTGCATATTTTTTTCTGTTCATCACATTGAAGATTTCCTGCCATTCCTTTCTGGCTTGCCAAGTTTCAGTAGAAATCAGTTGCATTCTTATACACTAATAATGAAGCAACAGAAAGACAAAGAAACTGATCCCATTCATAATTGCACCAAGAACCATAAAATACCTAGGAATAAACCTAACCAAAGATGTAAAAGATCTGTATGCTGAAAACTATAGAAAGCTTATGAAGGAAATTGAAGAAGATATAAAGAAATGGAAAAAAAGTCCGTGTCCATGGATTGGAAGGATAAATATTCTTAAAATGTCAATACTACCCAAAGCTATCTACACATTCAATGCAATCCCAATCAAAATTGCACCAGCATTCTTCTCGAAGCTAGAACAAGCAATCCTAAAATTTGTATGAACCACAAACGACCCCAAATAGCCAAAGTAATATTGAAGAAGAAGACCAAAGCGGGGGGCATCACAATCCCAGACTTTAGTCTCTACTACAAAGCTGTAATCATCAAGACAGCATGGTATTGGCACAAAAACAGACACAGAGACCAATGAAATAGAATAGAGACTCCAGAATTGGACCCACAAAAGTATGGCCAACTAATCTTTGACAAAGCAGGAAAGAATATCCAATGGAAAAAAGACAGTCTCTTTAACAAATGGTGCTGGGAGAACTGGACAGCAACACGCAGAAGAATGAAACTAGACCACTTTCTTGCACCATTCACAAAAATAAACTCAAAATGGATGAAGGACCTGAACGTGAGACAGGAAACCATCAAAACCCTGGAGGAGAAAGCAGGAAAAAACCTCTCTGACCTCAGCCGCAGCACTTTCTTACTTGACACATCTCCAAAAGCGAGGGGATTAAAAGCAAAAATGAACTATTGGGACCTCATGAAGGTAAAAAGCTTCTGCACTGCAAAGGAAACAATCAACAAAACTAAAAGGCAACCAACGGAATGGGAAAAGATATTTGCAAATGACATGTGGGACAAAGGGCTAGTATCCAAAATCTATAAAGAACTCACCAAACTCCACACCCGAAAAACAAATAATCCAGTGAAGAAATGGGCAGAAGATATGAATAGACACTTAAGACACCCAGATGGCCATCAGGCACATGAAAAGATGCTTAACGTCACTCCTCATCAGGGAAATACAAATCAAAACCACACTCAGATATCACCTCACGCCAGTCAGAGTGGCCAAAATGAACAAATCAGGAGACTATAGATGCTGGCGAGGATGTGGAGAAACGGGAACCCTCTTGCACTGTTGGTGGGAATGCAAACTGGTGCAGCCGCTCAGGAAAACGGTGTGGAGGTTCCTCAAAAAATTAAAACTAGATCTACCCTATGACCCAGCAATAGCACTGCTAGGAATTTACCCAAGGGATACAGGAGTGCTGATGCACAGGGGCACTTGTACCCCAGTGTTTATAGCAGCACTTTCAACAATAGCCAAATTATGAGAAGAGCCTAAATGTCCATCCACTGATGAATGGATAAAGAAGTTGTGGTTTATATACACAATGGAATACTACATGGCAATGAAAAAGAATGAGATATGGCCTTTTGTAGCAATGTGGATGAAACTGGAGAGTGTTATGCTGAGTGAAATAAGTCATACAAAGAAAGACAGATACCATATGTTTTCTCTCTTATGTGGATCCTGAGAAACTTAACAAAAGACCATGGGGGAGGGAAAGGGGTAAAAAAAGTTACAGAGAGGGAAGGAGGCAAACCATAAGAGACTCTTAAAAATTCTTAAAAACTGAGAACAAATTGAGGTTTGATGGGGGGTGGGAGGGAGGGGAAAGTGGGTGATGGGTATTGAGGAGGGCACTTGTTGGGATGAGCACTGGGTGTTGTATGGAAACCAACTTGACAATAAATTTCATATTTAAAAAAATCACATGCAGCTGAACCCCATGTCAGGCTCTGCTTTTGAGGAACCTAAGACACAGGGGAAAGTTATACTCAGGAAAAAAGTTACCACAGAGTCATAGAGATAGAGAAAAGCTAGGCAGATGTCAATAGGAGAGATTGCCAGGAGGAGTTGGAACTGGGGTAGGAGACTTGCTTTTCACCATCAGCTTTTCTGTTATCTTTAATTCATTACTAGGAGTTTGCCTTACCATGATTCAAATATATTAAATTTAAAAACAAAAAACACACATCCACATTACCTCCAAATGAAGTAAGGGGTCTGCATTTAATGGTCATCCAGATTGCCTTTTGGAAAGTCAAAATACTTTCAAAAGTTTTGCTGGGCCTAGAATGAAATCTGTATTCCAGGTGAATTTATCTCTTTATCTGCAGGTGGCTAGAAGGTTCACATCATTTTTTGCTACAATTTGACTGTTTACTGCAAGTAACCAAATCCTGAATCAGAGTAGAGTGAAAAACAAAAACAAAAATGGGGGCCTTGGTTATTTGTTACTAAACCATAAGATGTTAAGATTATTGTAATACCATCCAATGTCAATAACACCCAATGCGTTCTTCAGTTAAATGACAAGGAAGGAGAATTTGAGAAACAGGATAGTTGGCTGAGTGGAAGCTCTGAAAGGTACTGGTCCTACAGGTTCCGATCCAAAGGGAAGACAGCTTCTGCCTCTGGATGGGGAGTAGCACGGTTCAGGAGAAAGGCAAAGTCCTTACTGCAGTGAGCAGGGGACAAGGAGGTAGGGGTCCCAAGGTCTGCCATGTGACCGAGTTGGCGGCACTGTGGTCTGAGACTGGGATGCCAGCTGATGGAGGCCTGGAGCAAGGGATGGGGTCCACAGAAGCCAGTTCATAAAGCATTCGTGCAACAGCGATTTGATGCCTCCTCTGTGTTGGGGACCATGAGGGATGTCGGGGACACAGAGGAGAACAATCGAAAGAAATGAGATGTGTCAGTCAAGGACCTTGATGGCAGGCAACAGAAACAGATTTTGTCCAAAAGCAGCAAAACTGACTTTATTGAAAAGATAATGAGCGACAGAATCACAAGAAGGTTACAGAAGGGCCCTGGAAACAGGCAGGAAAGAAGGCAGCTCCAGTTGGAGGGGTTTACATGGCTCCTTATTCTTGAAGGAGTAACTTCGTTGACGGTGTGACCTCAGGTCATGACGTCTTGGAATGCGGGGAATTGGCCTCTCCTTAGGCTGCTTGCAGAGCCTGGGTGGGGAAAGGCCTGATGAGGCCAGAAGGGCCATTTTTTTAAATGTATATATTTTGAAATTCCAGTATTGTTAATATACAGTGTAATATCCGTTTCCGGTGTGCCACATAGTGATTCAACCATTCCATACATCACCCAGTGCTCATCACAAGTGCACTCCTTAATCCCCGTCATCTGTTTCCCCCATTCCCCACCCATCTCCCCTCTGGTAACCATCAGCTTGTTCTCTAGAGTTAAGGGTGTTCCTTGGTTTCTCTCTCTCTCTTTTTCCCTTTGCCTGTTTGTTTTGTTTCTTAAATCCCACCTATGAGTGAGATCATATGGTATTTATTTTTCTCTGACTTATTTCACTTAAGTGCTATCATCTCTTGCTCATCCATGTCATTGCAAATGGCAAGATTTCATTCTTTTTTGTGGCTGAATAATATTCCACACATACATAAATACCACATCTTCTTTATCCATTGATCTATCGATGGACACTTGGGCTATTTCCATAATTTGCTATTGTAAATGCTGCTGCCATAAACATAGGCGTGCATGTATCTCTTTGAATTACTGTTTTTGTATTTGTTTGGTAAATACCCAGTAGTGTGATTATTACATCATAGTGTACTTCTAGGTTTATCTTTTGGAGGAATCTCCATATTGTTTTCCACAGTGGCTGTGCCAGCTTGCATTCCTGTGGACGGTGCACGAGTGTTCCTTTTTCTCCACATCCTTGCCAACACTTGCTTCCTGGGTTTTTTATTTTACCCATCCTGACAGGCGTGAGATGATATCTCACTGAAATTTTGATTTGCATTTCCCTGATGATGAGTGGTGTTGAGCATCTTTTCATATGCCTCATGGCCACCTGGATGTCTTTGGAGAATGTCTGTTCATATCTTTTGTGCATTTTTTTAATTGGATTATTCATTTTTGGAGTGCTGAGTTGTATAAGTTCTTTATGTATTTTGGATACTAACTCTTATTAGATATGTCATTTGCAAATATTTTCTCTCATTTTGTAGGCTGCCCTTGAGTTTTGCTGATTGTTTCCTTCACTCTGCAGAGGAAATAAGAATAAGCTTTTTATTTTGATGTAGTCTCAATAGTTTATATTTGCTTTTGCTTCCTTTGCCTCAGGAGACAAATCTAGAAAAATGTTGCTACAGCTGATTTCAGGGACATTACTGCCTATGACATCTTATAAGATTTTTATGGTTTCAGGTATCACACTTAGGACTTGAATCCATTTTGAGTTTATTTTTGTGTAAGGTATAAGAAAGTGGTCCAGTTTCATTCTTTCTCATGAAGCTGACCAGTTTTCCCAAAACCATTTGTTGAAAGGACTGTCCTTTTCCCGTTGGATATTCTCTCCTGCTTTGTTGAATAATAATTGACCATATAATTGTGGGTTTATTTCTGGGTTTTCTATTCTGTTCTATGGATCTATGTGCCTATTTTTGTGCCAGTACCATACTGTTGTGATGACCACAACTTTGTAATATTACTTGAATTCTGGAATTGTCATGCCTCTAGCTTTGCTTTTCTTTTTCAAAATTGCTTTGGCCATTTGGGGGTCTTTTGTGGTTCCATATAAATTTTAGGATTGTTTGTTCTAGTTCTGTGGAAAGTGCTGTTGGTATTTTCATAGGGATTATATTAAGCGTGTAGACTACTCTGGGAAGTATAGACATTTTAATCCTTGAGCATGGAATGTCCATTTCTTTGTGTCTTCTTCAATTTCTTTCATCAGTGTTTTATAGTTTTCACAGTACAGGTCTTTCACCTCTTTGGGTGGGTTTATTCCTAGGTATCTTATTGTTTTTGGTGCAATTGTAAATAGGATTGTTTTCGTAATTTCTCTCTCTGCTGCTTTATTATTAGTGTATAGAAATACAACAGATTTCTGCACATTAATTTTGTATCCTGTTACTTTGAATTCATTTGTCAGTTCTAGTAGTTTTTTGACAGAGTCTTCAGGGTTTTCTATATATAGACTCATGTCATTTGCAAATAGTGAAAGTTTGACTTCCTTAGGCCCTTTGTTTCTTTATGTTGTCTGATTGTTGTGGCTAGGACACCCAGTACTATGTTGGACAACAGTCATGAGAGCAGACATCCCTGTCGTGTTCCTCACTTCAGGGGGAAAGCTCTCAGTTATTCTCTATTGAGTATGATGTTTGCTGTGGGTTTTTCATATATGGCCTTTATTATGTTGAGGTAAGTTCCCTCTAAACCTACTTTGTTGAGGGTGTTTATCATGAATGGATGTTGTATTTTGTCAAATGTCTTTTCTGCATCTACTGAAATGATCATATGGTTTTCACCCTTTCTCTTACTGATGTGATGCATCATGTTGACTGATTGATGAATATTGAACCACCCTTGCATCCCAGGAATAAATCCCACTTGATCGTGGTGAATGGTTTTTTAAATATGTTGTTGGATTCAGTCTGCTGATATGTTGTTGAGGATTTTTACATCTATGTTCCTCAGGGATATTTGTTTGTAGTTCTCTTTTTTAGCGGGCTCTTTATCTGGCTTTGGTATCAGGTTAGATGCTGGCCTCATAATGAATTTGGAATATTTTCTTCTTCCATTTTTGGAATAGTTTGAGATAGATAGGTATAAACTCTTCCTTAAATGTTCAGTAGAATTTGTCTGTGAAGCCATCTAGTCCCAGAATTTTATTTGTTTGGGGAGTTTTTTGATTACTGATTCAACTTCCTTGCTAGAATTTGAATCCGTTCAAAGTTTCCATTTCTTCCTACTTCAGTTTTGGTAGGTTATTTGTCCATTTCTTCTAGGTTGTCTAACTTGTTGGCATATAGTGTTTCATAATCTTCTCTTACAATGGTTGATATTTCTGTGCTGTTGGTTATTATTTCTCCTCTTTTATTTGTGACTTCGTTTATTTAAATCTTGAGTCCTTTCTCTCTCCCCACCTCTCTCTTTTGATGAGTCTAGGTAGATGTTTATCAACTGTGTTGATCTTTGCAAAGAACCAGCTCCTCGGTTTATCGATCTGTTCTATTGCTCTAGAATAGTTTAGAATAGATATAGTTTCTGTATCATTCGTTTCTGCTCTAATCTTTATTGTTTCCTTCCTTATGCTAGTTTTGAGTTTTGTTTGTTGTCCTTTTTCTAGCTCCTTTAACGTGTTAGGTTGTTTATCTGTGATTTTTCTTGCTTCCTAAGGTAAGCCTATTTTGGTAGAAACTTCCCACTTATGACCACTTTTGCTGCATCCCAAAGCTTTCAAAGCTTTTCGTTTTTATTGGTTTCCATGTGTTTTCTAATTTTGTCTTTAATTCCCTGGTTGAACCGTTCAGTTTTCAGTAGCATGTTATTTAATCTCCACGTACTGGTGCTCTTTCCAGATTTTTCCTTGTAATTGATTTCTAGTTTCATAGCATTGTGGTCAGAAAAGATGAATGGTATGACTTCAATCTTTTTGAATTTGTGGAGGCTTGTTTTGTGGCCTAATATATGATCTCTTCCGGAGAATGTTCCGTGTGCACTTAAAAAGAATGTGTATTCTGCTGTTTTAGGATAGAATGTTCTGAATATATCTGTTAAATCCATCTGTTCCAGTGTGTCATTCAAAGCTATTGTTTCTTTGTCGATTTTCTGTTTGAATGATCTGTCCATTCATGTAAGTGGGGTGCTAAAGTCCCCTACTATTATTGTATTACTATCAATTAGTTTATTTGTTTGTTATTAACTGTTTTACATATTAGAGTGCACCTATGTTGGGTGCATGAATATTTACAATTGTTACATCTTCTTGTTGGATTGTCCCCTTTGTAATTATATAGTACCCTTCTTTGTCTCCTTTTACAGTCGTCACTTCAAAATCTATTTTGCCTGAAAAATAAAATAAAATCTATGTTGTCTGATATAAGTATTGCAACTCTGGCTTTCTTTGGACATCCATTTACATGATAAATGTTTCTCCACCCCCTCACTTCCAATCTGCAGGTGTCTTTAGGTCTGAAATGTGTCCCTTATAGGCAGCATATAGATGAATTTTTTTTTATCCATTCCATCCCCCTATTTCTTTTCATTGGAGTGTTTAGTTCACTTACATTCAAGGTAATTATTAACAGTATGTATTCATTGCCATTTTGTTACTTGTTTATGGTTGTTTTTGTAGTTTTTCTCTGATCCTTTCTTCTCCTTCTCTCTTTTATGGTTTGCTGGCTTTCTTTAGTGATATACTCAGAGTCTTATCTCTTTATTCTTTGCATATCTATTACTTGTTTTTGATTTGTGGTTACCATTAGGTTTGTATATAACATCTTCTGCGAATAGCAGTCTATATTTAGTTGACGGCCACTTGACTTTGAACTCATTCTTTACTCTTCTCCCTCCCATGTTTTAGGTATATGGTGTCATGCTTTACATCCTTTTATTTTGTGAATCTCTTGACTGATTTTTTTTTACAGAAATATGGGGCACCTGGGTGGCTCATTTGGTTAAGCATTCGACTCTTAATTTCAGCTCAGTTCATGATCTCACAGTTTATGAATTTGACCCCTGAATCAGGCTCTGTGCTGATGGTGCAGAGCCTGCTTAGAATTCGCTCTCCTTCTCTCCTCCCCTTCCCTGCTCTCTCTCTCAGTCTCTCTCTCACTCAAAATAAATAAATAAACTTAAAAAAAGAGAAATATTTATTTTTATTGCTTTTGTGTTTCCTACTTTTCATACTCTTACTTAGGGTCTTTCCTTTCCACTCGAAGAGTCCACTTTAATCATTTTCGTAGCGCTGGCTTCGTGGTCATGAACTTCTTTAGTTTTTGTTTGTCTGAGAAACTCTTTATCTCTCCTTCTATTCTGAATAATAGCCTTGCTGGATAGAGTATTCTTGGCTGTGGATTTTTCCCTTTCAGCACTTTGAATTAATCATGCTGGCCCGTTCTTTTTTTTTTTTTTTTTTTTTTAATTCTTAATGTTTATTTATTTTGAGAGAGAGAGAAAGAGAGAGGACAAAGCACGAGTTGGGGAGGGGCAGGAGAGCGGGGGAGGACACAGGATCCGAAGCGGGCTCCATGCTGACAGCAGAGAGCCCAATGTGGTGCTCGAACTCGTGAACTGTGAGATTATGACCTGAGCTAAAGTCAGAAGCTTAACCAACTGAGCCACCCAGGCGCCCCCAGCAGGGCCGTTCTCGAAGGTGCTCTGTGTTGAAGAGCTGCAGCGGGGGAACCGTTGCTCCCTGCGGTGAGCGGAAGGGGTCGTGGAGGTACGGCAGGGTGAAAGCCAGAAGGCTCTTGCTATAATGGAGTAGAGGCGAGACAAACGCCAAGGGGGTGTGGAACTGAGGCTGGCAGACGGATCGGCCACGGCAGACCTTGCCATAAAGTAGAAGGATCCACGAGGACAGTTTCTGCACGTATCCAGCATTGCAGAGCCTCTATCTGGGTTTCCCGTTGACATTTTAGCCACAGTTGGGACACCCAGAGGTGGAGCAGGTCACATGTGCAGAGTAGAGCTTAAAGATCTACTTAAGACCCTACCCCCTCTGCCCTTTTCTTGCCCTGTTGCCCTGCAAATATCACATTGTTTGTCCAGGTCTCCTTGAGGAGAATTTCCTTATCCACCTGTTTTGGACATCTGTGGTTTGACTACTAAGAATCAGTTTCTTTTTGTCTAGTAAGACCGTTGATTTCTGTGTGGGGGTCTGTCCTGTCTTCATTCTTCAGTAGTGGAGCTCATGCCCCTGGCAACAATGATTGGTTCAGGGACAGACACACCCTAAGCCAGTCCAATCAGGGTGAATCGCGTGGGAAGTTTTGTGGAAGTCACTGGAAGAGTTGTTTATTCTTTCTCACTGAGTGAAACCCTGGACAGCCATCCAGCCCTTAATAGAGAGACAATGGAGCTCAAACGTGGAGCCAGAAATGGAGGGCAGAGCTATGCAACCAAGGCGAAACAAGTCCTGATGACACTCATGCAGCCCCTAGATCAAGCTACACCTGAAGCCAGGGAGAGATCCCTGCATTTTCCCATTACATTTAAATTCTCACATAGGTTTCTAGTTTCACCCAATAGAACAATAGCAACAGACAAGCTCTGCAGATGCTGAGCTCTCAAATCAACTCCCTTGACCCCAGGCCAGAGTCCGGTTTGTGATGTCTTTCTCCAAGGGACTTGTTCCTTTGCGGCAACTGCCCCTCTGGGCAGCGTGTTCAGCGGTCAACGCCATCCTCAGACACGCCCGTGCTGGCCCACTGAAGCTGGCGGTGAGGAAATGGGTGGGCTCAGCCCGGCCCCGGGAAGGCTTGCAGGTGGGCCCTGCCGCGTCTGTGCCAGCACGCGTGTGCTACCGTCACCTCTTAAAGACGTGTCTCTCCACAGGAGGTGCTGTGGAGGCTTGTGATGTTGCCGCGGAGGAAATGGGAGGGGCCAGGAGGCAGGAAAGGAGCCCCGTCCTCGCGGAATGCAGTCACGAGGGCAGAAAGACCTCTTTGCCTGGGGTGGTCCCAAGGGGTGCGGACTGGGTGTGTGCTTGGGGTGCTGGAGCCAGCCCCTCCCCAGAGGAGCTCGCGCCATCCACGGGATCACCATCACCGGGGCGATCCTTGCACCTGCACTCACACTCGCCTGGCGATGAAGGCTTCCACAGGGCTTTGGCCCGCACTCCTATGCGCTTGTCAGTAGTGCACAGTAGGTGGGCACTGGAACCGGGAGGCGGGGGTTGGACACGGGCAGCTGTGTCAGGATGGGCACGGGGCTTACCCTCCACGCCTCGGTTTCCCCGTGTGTCGGATAGGGAAAGCAACAGCACCGGCTTCGCGGGTAGGTACGAGGATTAAGTGAACGAATACGTCCAGGACTGGGCCTGGCTTAAGAGCCAGGGCCGCAGGTCGATGGGAGAAGCATTCTTAACAGACTGTGTTCCGCTTACTCGCGAGGCTAGGCCTCGGACCCGGTCTGTGGGCTCAGCCAGGGACAGCAGGGTGATGCTCACACATTCCAGAGTTCACGCGACATGCCCACACCCCCGGGGTGCAGAAGCCTCGAGTCGGCTCTCTGTGAGGTGCTCCATCTGAGTCGATGGCACAAGAGGCACGTTGCCATTAATTATACTCAAAGCGGGGGGGGCGTCAAGATCCCGGGGTTCCACGTCTGCAATTGCAAACAGCCAGGGAAGCTGACCGGAGCTCACTGTGTATTTCTCAGGGTTCGGTGGGCACTCCCGCTTTCTCAGCCCCCCAACTCAACTTGTGGCTGCTTCAGTGTCAAGGACAGTGGGCAACCGGGCTTTCCGTTGAACATCCGACCTGATTTCTGGTGGCAAAACTCGAGTCTTCTTCGTCCGCTCGGCATGAGCAGGGTCTTGGGTGGGTGACTCCTAGACTGGGGGTCCTCGTGTCTGCAGACGCACCCTGGCCTCGTCTAACAAGCCTCAGGACCTGTTGGAGATGAGAGGAGATGCATTTTCACTGTGCCCGGCTGGCTCTGACCCTTTGGGGAGCCCTATCTCTCAAGCTGGGGTGGGGGACATCAGGGCTTAGGTGAAACATCGGTCACCCTGAGTAATTCTCCACTCAGCTTTGGGGAAGGGCAAGTTCCAGGCAAAGGGGGGCAATTCCTGTCGTGTGACAGCAGCTTGTTGGCCGGACTGGTGCCATAGTTTTCTAACCGGAGTCTAGCCTCCTGTCGTGCCCCCTTCTGACCCATTCCCACTGGCCGCCGGCAGTTTTGAGCTGCGTGAAACGCGAAGCCACCATTCGCTTGCCTAAAACCCTCCTGTGATTCCTGTAGCCTAGAGCCCCACTGTTCAGCAGGACTTTCTGTGATGACGGGAATGTGCTACATCTGTGCTGTCCGAGACGGTGACCCTAACCGCGTGTGGCCGTCGAGCACCTGAAATGCGGGCAGTGTGTCTGGCGAACGGAGCTTTTAGTCGCATTTTATTTCAACTCACTGAAATTGCGATCGCCACATATGGCTGGGGGCTACAGAGTAAGCAGTGCGGGTCCAGAGAACAAAACCCCAAGTGCCAGGCGTGTCTCAGCCCTATTTGAGCAGCTTCAACTTTTTTGCCAGCATTCATTCAAACTGGGAATTCCGGCCATAGCAAGTGACGTACAACTCCCTAAACCTTGTGCCCACCTCACACCTCCGTGCATTGGCATCCGCTGTTCTCTCTGCCCGGAAAGTTCTCGTCCTCTGCCCAAACACGCCCGCAAGCTGCCCGCCGGCCAAACAACGCCCCTTCGGCACGCAGCTTCGGTGCTACCTCTCCTATCAAGCTTTATCAGCCACCCCCGCCCTCCCCGTGCAGAATCAACCTACTGTCACTCTTTTGGGACTTCTCTTTGGTGTGGCCTCGGGAGTCAGGGGAGTCAAAAGGGAAGATCGTCCTCTCACTGCCCGGCCATCCTTCCAGAGAGTGCGAGGGATGCGGTGACGCCAGGGCAGATGGAGGTCATGCTCGTCATCTGTGCCCACTGGTCTGCCAGAGCTCCGAGACGGGCTCTCCAGCATCCGGTCAAACATGGGAAGCCCCGATTTGCCGAGAGCTGGCTACCTCTTGGTGGTCGGCCACCAACTGGCCCTTAGTAGCAGTCATGCGGAGAGCTCCCAAGGCTACGGAGCCCCGTGGGAGGCGAGACCGCGTTCTTCTGTATGAGAATCAATGGGTGACCGGGCTGGGCTGTCGCCACACACAAGGCTGAGGCTGAAGCCTAAACAGAGGACAACCCCCTCCCCCAACGCCCCAGGCAGGCGACGGGGACCCACCTGGCACCAGGAGGAGGCGTAAGTGACCATGCCAGGAGTCTGGCCCAGGCCGGGAGAGCACAGCACCATCGGCTCCAACAAGAGGGACCGGGACAGCCGGGTAACCGTGTGCTGGGCCACCCCCTGCACTGACGGAGAAGTGGGGGGCTACCCGGAGACTCCGGGTGGTGCTGAGGAATTGTTTTGATAGGGACTGGGAAACCGAAGACCGCAGTGCCACCGGCAAGTAGTTGTGACCGGGTTTCTCTTCTTTTCAGTAAACATCCCTTCAAATACGCCGTGAACCAAGAAGTGCATTCGTCCCCTCGGCGAATGTTACGAAGGGCCTCTTCCTTCGCACAAGGTACCACGCCAGCCCTCTGTCCAACCTCAGGGCCTTTGCCCGAGCTGGGTCCCCTGCCTGGATTTCTCTTTTTGCTCCGTCCGAACGGCTCTTACCCATCCTTCACACTTCGTTTGAATGTCGCTTCCCTGCAAAAACTCTCCTTCATGCCCAGATGAGGTCTCCTGGACCCCCGGACCTCACCATGTAGCACACGTCAGTGCTATGCTTGTGCCATCAGTTACTGGTGGGGTCATTTGAAGAAAGGCCCTCTCCTTTGCTGCGTGGCGGGGCTCTAGGAGGGCAGGCACAGTGCCTGTCCTGCCACAGATGCGTCCTCCGCCCGGCACACCACAGGGCCTGACGTTCGAGAAATATTTGTTGAACGAATGAACAAAGGAAGGGAGGCGAAGAGGAAGGAAGGGAGGGAGGAATGAAGGGTTGCCGCACTCCCTCCCGGCCCTCTCGGTGACCACAGTATGATATCGTCCCCACTTCTGTTCTTTACCCTTTGAAGAGGAAATACTGGGATGTGTGCAATACATTCCTGCTGTTTATACGCTGCCCAGTCCGTGGTATTTTCTAGCAGCCAGAAAGGACTTAAGGCACCTACTACGCCCCACTTCAGATGCGAGGGCTATAGATATTTGATGCTTTATTCTGCAGCTCAAAAAAGACCAGATAGTATAAAGGCCACATTTTCTTGTTAGTATTTTGCTCATAAGACTTGGGAAGAAAGGAGACTTACAAAAACTGAGCAGTAAGTCTAGCCAATGTCATACCCTGGGTGGGATCCTGGACCAGGAAAAGGACATTAGGGGAAAAACGGGAAATCTGAATAGACTTTGTAATTTAGCTAATGGTGTTGCACTGGTGTTCACGTCTTGGTCTCGATGAGTGTTCCACAGTTATGTAAGATGTTGACATTGTGGAAGCTGGGGGAAGGGTACCCGTGAACTCTGTTTTATCCTTGCAACTTCTATGTAAATCTAAAACTATTCCAAAATAAAAAGTTTATTCAAGAACAGTTTGCCCAGTTTCTTATTTCGAAGTGTTACAAAATACAGATTTCTGAGCAGAAAGGTGATGGGTGGCTTCTATCGTCTTTACTACGCCTTCTCTGTGTTCTACAATAGCATGTATTGCTTTTCTAATTAGAAAAGAAAGTGTTTTTAGTAAAAAAAAAATAATTAAATAGCTTGGTTTAGAAAATATTCAAGGGCGTATAAGTTTTTTTGGGTTTTGTTTGGAGAGAGAGAGCGTAAGTGGGGAAAGGGGTAAAGGGAGAGAGAGAGAGAATCTCAAGCAGGCTTCAGGCTCAGCACACCCCAACAGGGGGCTCGATCCCATGACCCTGGGCTCATGACCTGAGCTGAACCCAAGAGTCCGACGCTCAACCAACCGAGCCACCCAAGGCGCCCCCTGTAGGCACCGTTAAGATCAGAGGGTAAAAGATACACCCATCCATCATCTGACTGCGACAAAAGCGGATTCTCAGTGGCGCACGAGGGCGCGTGTGAACCTCATGCCCGGAAGCTGCCCTGGCGCTGGGCCCTCGGGTCCGAAGGCAGGTGCCGCTCGAGTTTCCTGCGGGGGCAGTCAAGGCCGACGGCGTGGGCGTCTCAAAGGACACTGCTCGAACTAGGCTGCCAATCGCGATCGCGTGGAGGTTCTTCTGGTCCCCTCGGCCCCGTCAAGACCGCCCATCACTGTCCCGGCGTGTGTGGCCCGGGAGGCCAGGCGGGACCCGGACGGGGGTGTGCCGCCGGCTCCCAGAGCCAACCCTGCGCCACGGGGCCCAACCTCAGCTGCCTCCTCGGGGCGGGGGAGAAGCGGCCTCAGAGGCCGGAGACGCCGAACGGCTGCCAACGAGCCTGCCGCTCCGAGGCCTTCCTGGACCCGACGCTGGAAGGCGGCGGGCGGCTCCGTCCCCCTTGCAAAGCGAAGCCAGAGGCGACTATTCGCGGTCACACAACCGGAGGCTCCGGCGTGAGCCCGAGGGCCGCGGTTCTGCGGCGCTCTGCCCTCGCCGTAGCCCGCGCTCTCTCCTCATCGTGGCCGCGATCATCAGCTGTCTCTTCCAGACCTCTCGAAGACGGTGCGAGCTGGTCTGGATCCCGCTCAGTGAAAGCTTTCCTCTCCCGAGTTGGAAGAAGTGCCATTTCACACGAAGGAGGCTGTGCAAAGTGACGCCGGTGGTGTTTCTCTGAATATCCTCTGCTGGCCCAATAGATGCGGAAAGCAGCCCTCTGTCCCCTGCAGAGTAGCCGCAGCTCTGGACCCCCTGTCGTCTGGGATCATACCTCTGTCCCAGCATGGAGGCCGGAATGACCTCCCCCCCGCTTGGGGCAGTGTGGCCTGGCTTGCGGGTTCCAGGCCCATCCCTGGGTCACTGGCTGCTTCTCAGACGCCTATGCCTGCCCCGCCCCCACCCCCGCCTCCAGTTCCCGCCCCATGTTTATTCTCCCCTCTCCTTGCTGCCGGGACACAGGGCCCCTCCCCAAAGCTAGCAGCAGTTGCAGTGGGACCAAGTGCCAGTCCTCAGCCTGGCATGGGGGCTCCCCCAGGCTCTCCTGCTGCCAGACAAGTCTCCCTCGCTCCCTCGCTCCCTCGCTTCTACCCCTAGACATCTGCCCCTCTTTTTCTAAGGTCCTCCCTGCTCCCACCGAAATTCTGCCCATTGCCTAGCCTGACTCAAGTCTAGCCGTGTAGCGGGGCCCAAGGACAGACATCATCAGGGTGTTAAGGACACAGGATGCTAGGACCACCCGGACCTTCAGCCACACAACTGCACCTCCGCAGGCCTTTGAATGATTTGTATGTGCCTTACGACGGGAGAAGAAACTTTTAAATGAAATAGTCTCCAAGCGTGGGCTTGGGACCATCAACAACGGCAGAATCGCCGTGCCAGAAACGCAATGTCCTAGGTCCTACCCCAAACATAAAGGAATGAGAACTTCTGGGGGTGAGACCCCGGAATCTGCACGTTTGACACCCTGATGTGGTTCTTCTGCGTTTTCCTTATAAATTATAAGTTGTATAAATACAAATTACAAATCCCTATAATTTTAATAGTAATTTTAATAAACGATTTCAATAATAACTTAAATTATATTAATTATAAATTAGTATACATTGCTATAGACATTGGGTATTAAATAGGAATGCAGGTTATTCGTCACTGTATGTGATGATTTTTTACTTTATACTTGAAATGCATTTAGCAAATCAGAATCAGGGATAGGGCTCCCGCCCCGTTCAGCCACTGTATACTCTGTGGCTGTCCTGTTTCCAGAACAACATCATTGTATTTACACACATGTACACATTCCTAGGGAAACCGCATATGATTATTTTGTTCGGGATTTTACACAAATGGTATCTTTTGTGTCATTCTGCCACTTTCTTTTTCATACTCAGCAATATCTTTTGAGGAACTTTCCATATTAGAGAGCAGTGGGCCACCTTGTACAAGGACCACCAACTATTCCCTTGTATATATATTTTGAAGCCATTAGCGGACAGTTGGGTTATTTACAGTTTTTTGGTAGTGCTACAGGGAACGTTCTTGAACATACCTCCTGCACCAGAGCGTGTAGGTTTCTTTGGGGACAGAAACAGCAAAAAGCTGAAACGCGGTTGGTAATGCAGGGATGGGCATTTTATTATTTTTTTATTTATTTTTTTTTAATTTTTTTTTTCAACGTTTATTTATTTTTGGGACAGAGAGAGACAGAGCATGAATGGGGAAGGGGCAGAGAGAGAGGGAGACACAGAATCGGAAACAGGCTCCAGGCTCTGAGCCATCAGCCCAGAGCCTGACGCGGGGCTCGAACTCATGGACCGCGAGATCGTGACCTGGCTGAAGTCGGACGCTTAACCGACTGCGCCACCCAGGCGCCCCTTTTATTTATTTTTTTAAGTAGGTTCCACACTCAGCATGGAGCCCAATGTGGGGCTTCAACTCAGGACCCTGAGGTTAAGAGTCAGGCCCTAATCAACTGAGCCACCCAGGCACCCTAAAGGATGAGTATTTTATTTTGTTGACGTCTATTTATTTTTGAAGGGGAGCGAGAGACAGCGTGAGCTGGGGAGGGGCAGAGAGGGAGGGAGACGCAGATTCTGAAGCAGGCTCCAGGCCCTGGGTCAACACACAGCCCGATACGGGGCTCGAACCCACCAACCGCAAGATTATAACCTGAGCTGAAGTCGGCCGCTCAACTGATTGAGCATTTTAAATTTTAAATGCTCTTACCCAAGCCCCTGGGTGCTATAAGGGAGTGTGTGAAGTGTCATTAAAGGAGGGCTCAAGCGCTCTGCACTTTCAAGTTTAGTCTCTTCGTTTTGGGGTTGATTTCACACGAAGTCTGGAGTTGAACATTCTGTTATGGCATCTAAAGATGCTTGCACTTCCCAGGACTAGTACAGCTGGCCCGGACTGAACCTCCTCTGCACTCTTCACGGGCTCCCTTATTTCATCCTCAAATCGCTGGTCCTTTGAGGCAGGTACTCCCAGAATACCAATGCCAGACCGAAGCCCTCACCAAGCCTGGAAGGTAGTGAAGCAGTCCTTGCAAGGTTCAAAGCCAGTGTCCTCTGCACTCCTTGGCGGTGGCTGTTCAGATTCTGGGTAAGCAAGGGACCCACGGGACCTAAATGCACATACTTGGACTGAGGCTTCTTCAAAGGCATATTCAAAGTGGACTCATCTCAGGAATTTACTAGGAAATGACCCACACGGAAAAGCCGATAGGACGTGCAATGCGGGTGATGCTATAGTGGGTAAAAGTAAAATTCAGATCTTCATCTGGATGCTGGTGAAAGACTCCCTCCGAGTTGCTGCGGCAGAGATGGAAATTTGGGGGGAAGTCATCATAAGCACTGTTACAAACAAAAGAAACCTGGGCAAACTTTGCTTTTGTCCCACGGGCTGGGCATTTCTCTCTACGCTCTGAGTCATCTCCGTGACTGGGAACAAGACGCTGACCTCATGTGCCTTCAGAGGGGAGCTTTCTTACAGTTCTCTGGGGCTGTCGTGATAGACACTGAATTTAACAACAGCCCCAGGCCTCGGGCCTTCAGGAGCACAATTGCAGTCTGTCTGTTTTTTCTCTTTGACACTTTTTACAGAGAGAAAAATGTGTGGCTTTTCTTGATGAGCAAACAGCCAAAGGTGTTCGGAAAGGTCTATCATTTTTCTGGTGGCAAGACACCCTAAACTAAATTCATTAGCAGCTCTTCTGTTTGGAATTTCAAAATATTCCCTGACCTACATAAATTCCTTGTTGTGTCCTCTACCAACGTAAGAAGATTAGCTGACATACACCGGGGCCAGAGAGCAAAGCTGTAGCGTAGCATAACAGAAAGGGGCTTGGAGACTGTCATTCCGTGGTTGAAGACATCAACACCCATGCTCTGGCCCTGCTTCTTCTCTTCCTAAGATTTTTCTTCACGTCTATAGTTGTGTGAAAAGTGGATTGTAGATACCGCTGTTCAGACACGAGACTTCTCCCTAGTTCTGCATGTACCTGTCATGTATTCACGTCTCTATATTTTCCTACCTTTTGGAAAAATATCACAGGAACACCAGGACAGACATTTGGCTATGTTTTATGAGCAGCTAACAGTAATGAGTCATACGGGCAAGTGCTGAGCTGGTGACCGCCGACTCAAATAAATCAGTTCCCTTCTCTGCTTCTCAGTTTTCTTTCCCTAAATGAGCATGACACAGTATACCCATTGGTTCATCCAGTGGACAAATATTTATTGAGCTTCGTCTGTGCTTTGTACCAGTGCAGGGTGCCAGAGCTACAGTGGTCAACGAAATACATAAGGTTCCTGCCCTTACGGAATTTAGATATCGGTGGATATCAAAACCTTGCAAGGACAAACACTCCGTATCAGTCAAAAGCAATACGCGTATCTGCTTATGGAAACATTCTTTTTTCCCCGTCTCTAAAACCAAGGATCCAGCATGTCTCCGCTATGCACTGGCCCTTGACGACACTTTAATGGCAATGAACTGTAGTTTCCTCAAGGACAAATGCACAGCTTTAGAATTTGCATGTTCCTGATGCTCGGGATGGTGGGGTAGCTGGCCCTGAGCCCCGAATGTGGCCTCAGGCCCAAGAGTCCCTACCCTTTTTCCTTTCCTAAATGGTCTTTCAGCTGGGGCAGGCCATTGTAGATGTTGAATATATGATCACCATGATAATAAAACTGGTATTTTCCTCCACAACTAATGATGGGTGAATCTGTGCAAAGATACCTTTGTTAATATTAATGATTTGAACAATTCAGTCCTGAGTGTGTAGACGTTCAGGACACTGCATTTCATGTTCATTAAACCTCAACTGGTTGAGACTAATGATTTCCCTCCCTGGTTTACACCCATGACTAGCCCCTGAAATCTGATGGAGGTCATTTTGGTCGATTTCATTTGGTGTGGAGTTAGACTTAGCTCACTGATTATAAAAGAAACCATCTTCTATCTTCACTCTCAGTTTGGATTATGATAATTTCTGGCCCTTCTCTTGGCTCTGAACTCACACAAATACTCCATTAGCTTGAGTAACTGCAAGTTTACTACTTAGGAAGTATGGGGGGTTCTCATGAATAACCCACAGCCATCCTCATTGCAGACTGAGATCTAATTAGTGTCAGGTCCAGGCAAAGGCCCCCCCCCCCCGGGAGGGCCCCAATGCTGATGGGGGACCAGAGTTTAGTCAGCTCTGGTGAGTCAAGCCCCTGGGTGCTATAAGGGAGTGTGTTAAGTGTCATTAAAGGAGGGCTCAATTCTTGCCAGCGTCTGTTCCTTTTACCACTACCTATGCCCCCAACCCTCCTCCACTCAAAGGGGCAGAACAGAGGACTGTATAAAGACAAGTAAAACCTCAGGCTGGCCATTCCAGGAGTGGCTTGAGAGAGAGAGACAGAGAAGAGAAAGAGAGAGAGGCGTGGTGGGCACCTGCATAACATGCCCCCCCCCGCCACTTCTCCCATCCAATCTTTCCATTGCTTTCTGAGGACTAGGTCCCTCCCCTTTTAACAATGTTCCTTTAAATTAAACTTTGAGGACAAAGGGTATTTGACACCTTAAGAAGTAGGATGCCCTAAATTTAGAGTCTCAATTCTGAACTTTTGAGTCTTGAAAGCCACTCATTCGACTACTCGTATAATTACTGAACAGATGGTCACTGAGTAGCTCCCACGTGCAAACACTGGGGATACAATGGTGAACACTTCCAGTCTCCATCTCGGAGAAGCTTATAATCTAGAGCGAATGTAAGCGATTATTGTAATTGTGTGTCGGAAGGGTCATGCCACATGGCCTGTGATGTGTTATGGGAACACAAAGGAGGCCACCCGACCCAGACTGGGGAGGAGGTAAACCAGAGGCTATAACCTACATTGCAGCTAAGACCTGAGGGACACAGAAGTAAGAAATGAGGATAGGACGTGCATATTCAGTTTACCTTTCCATCACTGTGATTTGTAACTTTGGGGGTATCAGAAAAAAGACAGGTCTTTCCTGAAGGGGGTCCGAGTGTAGCACCTGAGTATGACCTACCAAAGGCTGCCTCAGAGTGGTCATCGAGGCTCAGAGCAAACCAAGGTTAATATCAGTTAGGAGTGGATTGCTATGTATACCACAGTGCCCCTGACTTTGGGATCAAAATTCAAGAAACATTAAAGATATTTTCTGGTTTCCTTTTCTTGACTCAGCAAATTAGAGGCTAGAGGAGAAATAAAGGAAGAGTTACTAGCTCTGAAAACGTGGGTGCTAACGATTTCATGTATTGTTACCAGTTTTAAAAATAGTGCAATCTTGTCTATGTAATATAATTACTTATCATCTCCCTTGCTTAAAACAAATTGGAGTGATGTCTTCTAGGAAGATACAAGAGTGTCATGACAGAGACACTATGAATTTGTTGCGAGAGGTTGGGGGTTGAGGGAGCATTGGAGACGGCACATTTGGCACTGATTTTTGGCCCTTGATTGAGATTTAAGGAGGGGATGGCTCAGAGTCTGGTAGAAGACGTTGGACAAGTCATTACAAGTCAATGGAAAGTGCGAGATGTTCTGGCAACATGCAGGAACAGAATGGAGAAGCAAGCTGGGTGTCCCACGCATGGGTGAGAACACTGAAGGCATGCTAGGCAGGACTAATGTCTCTGAAGTGCCTCTAACATCCTATGCTTTCAAGTAGCCACACGACATTGTTTTATATCCTAACTTTGCGATGATAGCATTTATTTCGGCTTTAATGAAGATAACCTCATGAAGGAAAGGAAACAGAATTTAGGGACATTGACAGGATTGTTCTTTTTTTTAAATTGCTTTCTCATTTTTGTTGCTGTTAGCATCTAGAATGCAGGAAAATCAAATTAAAATAGTAATATTTTTAAAAATTTTATACAAAATGTTCAACCATACATAAGAGTGGAGAGCAAAATACAACAAACCCTTTCATAGGCTACCGGATTTGTCTCTGTAACCTCCGCCATCACATACACACAATTTTTGTCTGTATATTTCAGGAGGTATCTGTATCAAAGAATAACTTCTTTAAAAACAACCACAGTGGCACCTGGGTGGCTCAGTCGGTTAAGCGCCCAACTTCAGCTCAGGTCATGATCTCTCGGTTTGTGAGTTCAAGTCCACGTCGGACCCTGTATTGACAGTTCAGAGCCTGGAGCCTGCTTCAGATTCTGTGTCTCCTTCTCTGCTCCTCCCCCACTCACACTCTGTCTCCGTCTCTCTCACAAAAATAAGCATTAAAAACAAACAAACAAACCCAGAATGCAATTATCATGTGAGGTAATACCCAGAACATACCAAATTTTCCTAAGCTCCAATAGTATTTTTATAGTTATCTCATTCAAACTAGGATCCAAATAAGATCTACACATCATATTTGATCGAAAGAACACTTAAGTCTCTTTTACTCTGTAAGTTCTTCTCCCCTCCCTGTTTTCATGCCATTTACTTGAGGAAGGGGAGAAATGAGTCACTGTCCAGTGTAATATCCTACCTTCTGGACTTGGCTGACGGTTTCCTCCTCGTGTCATTCAGCCTGTTCTTGTATTTCCTGTAAGCTGGATTAGATTCACAGATGCTGTGGACTTTCTGACGTATTACATCACGAGGTACATGATGTCTGACTGTCCCACTTTTAGAGATGTAAAAATTGATCAGTGGGTTCAGGTGTTATCAGCGTGGCCCATCCAAAGGTTCCCTGTTGACCTCTCACCTAATACTTCCTGACGGTGGTTGCCTGGATTCCTCATTTCATCATGTGTTCCCGCGTGGGGGTTTTCTAACTGTATCATTCCTTCTGTCTGTAGTAACTGGAGTTCTTCTCTAAAGAACTCCTTATTACCTCTTTGGTTGCTCTGAAATACAGTTCATACCAGAAGGGCAAGGTAAGTGCTTGGATAAGTGCCTTTGTCCACTCTTAACTCAATTTAATCCCGTGTAGACATTGTTTTCCAATGTTCCAATTGTCCCCCTCCTTGGCCAGTGAGGTCTCCTCTAGTCGGCTTCTGTGTCGTTTTGACCTGACCCCAGCAGGACTCGATACCTCCCGTGCTTTTGAGAACAAGCTTCTACAAATTCTGATGAATTAACTAGACTTGGAAAATCCTTAGGTCCCCACCACTACCTTTTTTTTTTTTTTTTTTTTTGCCTGTCTATGACAAGAATGTACACTAGTTGTCTTGGTTAGGAAGGCTTTCAGCTATAAGTGAGCATAATGAACAAACGAGTTTTCAATTTTTTCATAGAACACGAAGTCTGCAGCAGGCAGCTGTTAGCATTTGTTCAGCAGCTCCTGAGGTCCAGAGCCAGCATTGCTGTGATTCTCTTGGCCTCTCCTTCCTGGCTGCAAGATGGCAGCTCCCATTCCAGGCATCATGCCCAATTGGGGCAGGAAGAAAGGGGAAGACCGGAGCCAGCTGCAGCTGTCCCTTTGTATCAGAGAAGCAAAAGCTTTCCCCAAACCGCCATGCCACCCCCCTCCCACCCAGCTGAATTCTACTCAGATCTTATTGGCCAGACTGGATTGGATGGACACCCCTATTTGCAAGGGAGGCCAGGAAAGTGAGCACTTAGTTTTGCTGGGTTCCGGGGTCCAAGCAAGCAAGGGAGTGGGGGCTGGGAGCGAACAGAGGCTACGAGTTCTGGGAGAGCGGTCCTGAGTCCTGAATCAATGTTCCGTATCTTTTTTTTTTTTTTTTTTTAATTTTTACAGAATGTCTAATATTCCTTGTTTTGGAGTCGGTGGGACAACTGAAAACAATTGTGGGCTAGAAACGAGTGGAGCTTTATTTACACGACCGCCCTAAGGAAAGGAGTGTCAGCTGTTTGGACAGCCCTGCCCTAGCGGCTCAGCTCAGCCCTGTTCCGCTGAGATGCCAGCTCCCGCTGCAGGGTCTATGCTGCCAAGTGTCCCTCCTCTTCCCGTCTGTAAGGGGACAGAGCGGTCTCACCTTCATCAAGACAGACACCTCATTTGAGCTGTAGTGGCCCGTACGGTGCCAGAATACCTTGCGGCTAGTTTCACAGAGGCCACTCAATCGTCACACTGTGAAGCAAAGAGCAGAGCTAACACGCAGCCAGCACTCCACCGACACCAAAACCCTGAGCTTAGTCTGCAGAGACTGACTCACAGCCATTGCCTGCAGCCTCCCAGTCCCGTGGCCGGGCCATCCCCTCTCCTCTCCCACCTGCCCGTGACCTCCTTACCATCCAGTAACTGAAGGCTGAAGCCTGGCCTAGCAGGGGCCCCTGAGACCCTCCTCCCACCAGCACTAGGCCATCCATTCTGTGTCCATACATTTACGGGCCGTTTAAAAAGGATTCTTTTACTGGGACGCCTGTGTGGCTCAGCGGTTAAGCGTCCGGCTCTCAGTTTCGGCTCGGGTCACGATCTCATGGTTTGTGAGACGAAGTCCCGCACCGGGCTCTGCGCTGACGGTGTGGAGACTGCTTGGGATTCTCTCGCCTTCTCTCCCTCTGCCCCTCCACCACTCATGTGGTCGTTCTCTCTCTCCAATGAATAAAACTGTTTTTAAAAATTATAAAAATAAAAATATTTTTGGTACGTTCCATGAGAAAGAACATTGTTACTATTCTTCCTGGTCATTTTTCTGGACTGTCCATGGCTGAAGGGCAAATGGGTAGTTAGTGATAACTAACTCAAGGAATGGAAGTGGATAATTTCATCGCTGACAATCTTGATTTCCTCAAGGCTCATAAGTCTTGTGTTAGAAAACCTGAGTTGTTCTGATACCGGTTCTATTTTTTCTTTAACATTCATGCTGCAAGCAAACGAAGCCAGACTCAAAAGAACACACTCCATTTCATTCCATTTTATAGTAAGCAACGCTATAAGAGGTCACGAGTGGCTACCACTGGGGGAAACACTGAGAGGGGAAGGGCACAAGGGCCTCTGGGGTGCTGGTTTTGTTCCTTTTCAATATCTAGGTATTGAAACTGCCAGTCACTAACCCAACATCCATCTTCCTTTCTCCTTTCTGTAAGAACCTGATTTCCTTGTGGGAATGGGGATGGCACGTGAGGCGCTGAAAACCCCATTTCCCGGCCTCCTTGGGAACTAGGGCTGGTCATATGACACACTACAGCCAATGAGATGCATGTGAAAATCAACGGGACTTCCAGGGAATCTCCTTTAGGCAGACAGGCTCTGTGCGCCACACCCAGAACTCCTCCGGGAGTGCACTAAAGGGTATACTGCCCTCAACCTCACTCATCCCAAATGTCCATTCACGCACCCGTAGCAAAATTCCCCCATGTCACTGGGTCTGTGGTTTGGTTCATTTATTCAACAAATACTTACTGAGCGCTCACGACAAGTTGGGCATGTGCTGATCAGGTGTTCCAGATTCAGATGTCCCGTGGCCAGGCCAGTAATTAGAGATGTAGGCCTGGGGTGAAGGACCAGAGCAGACGAAGGAGAAGCGAGGCCCTGGCTAACAAGGCGGGTGTGTGTGTGTGTGTGGGGGGGGGGGGGGTGGTGGCAGAGAGCCACTGCTCAGCTCTAGCAGGTGGTTTGACATGGGAGAAATTCAAATCTCAAGTTGCAAGATCCCATTTTGCAAGAGGGGCCAGAAATCTTGATTTTAGTTTTTGAAATTAAGTCTGCCATGTGGGTGGACTTCTAGCTATGGCAGAGTAAAACGGGACAAAGTATATTAGTTTTCTACTGCTACGTAACAAATTATCACAAATTTAGCAGCTCAATCAACACATATTTGTTAACTCACCTTCTTGTAGGTCAGAAGTCCAGGCAGACTCAACAGGGCTCTCTTGCTCAGTGTGTCACATGGCTCAAATCAAGGCATTAGTTGGACCAGGCTTCTAACTAGAGGCTTTGGAAAAGAATCCACTTCCAAGCTCGTTGAGGCCAAAGTCATCACATTATGCCACATGAACATAAACAAGGAAATCAAATCCAGCAGCATGAGACAATGACCAAGTAGAACTTACCTTGGGATACAAGGTTGTTTTGGCATCTGAAAATAAAAACAATGTGTCATATTAATGTAATAGACAAAACCTACATGGTCGTGTCAATACATGCAGAAAAAGCATTTTACAAAATCTAACGCTCATTCATGATGAACCTCTTAAACTCTGAATGTAAGGGAACTTCTTCAAACAGATAAAAAAACCACCTAAAAAAACCTATAGCAAATATCATACTTAGTAGTGGAAGACTAAAAGTGTTTTTGAGAACAAAGCAAGAATATCTACTCTCACCACTTCTTTTTTTAAAGGTTTTACTTTTATGTAATGTCTACACCCAACATGGGGCTCAAACTTACAACCCCGAGATCAAGACTCTCCTGCTCCACTGACTGAGCCAGCCACGCATCCCAAAGAACTATTCAATATCACTTCTATTCAATATCATACTATAAGTTATAGGCTGTCAAGAAGATAAGAAAAAGAAATTAAAGGCATTCAGACTGGAGAAGAAGAAATAAAACTCTCTTTATTTGCAGATGATATGATCCTATATCTGGAAAATACTAGTGTATCTGAAAATACCACCTAGAACTAATAAACGAGAATGCCACAGGATATAAAAATCAATATTTCTATATATTGATAGTGAACAACCTATAAAGAAAATAATGCAGTTCATAATAGCACTAAGAAGGAGAATATTTAGAAATAAAGGTGACAAAAGACGTGTAAGACCCAAAAACTACAAAATACTGCTGATAGAAATTTTAAAAGATCTAAATAAATGGAAAGATACACCATGTTCATGAATTGTTAAGATTCATTACTGGTAAGATGGCAATTCTCCCAAAATAGATCTATATATACAACTCAACTCCAATAAAAATCCCATCCTCAAAAAAAAAAAATTGTTTTGGATACTAGCTCTTTGTCCGATATGTCATCAGGAAAATACAAATCAAAACCACACTCAGATACCACCTCACGCCAGTCAGAGTGGCTAAAATGAACAAATCAGGAGACTATAGACGCTGGTGAGGACGTGGAGAAACGGGAACCCTCTTGCACTGTTGGTGGGAATGCAAACTGGTGCAGCCGCTCTCGAAAACAGTGTGAAGGTTCCTCAATAAATTAAAAATAGATCTACCCTATGACCCAGCAATAGCACTGCCACGAATCTACCCAAGCGATACAGGAGTGCTGATACATAGGGGCACTTGTACCCCAATGTTTATAGCAGCACTTTCAACAATAGCCAAATTATGGAAAGACCCCAAATGTCCATCCACTGATGAATGGATAAACTGTGGTTTATATACACAGTGGAATACTACGTGGCAATGAGAAAGAATGAAATACGGCCTTTTGTAGCAACGTGGATGGAACTGGAGAGTGTTATGCTGAGTGAAATAAGTCATACAGAGAAAGGCAGATACCATATGGTTTCACTCTTATGTGGATCCTGAGATACTTAACAGAAGACCATGGGGGAGGGGAAGGAAAAAAAAAAAAAAAGAGGTTAGAGTGGGAGAGAGCCAAAGCATAGGAGACTGTTAAAAACTGAGAACAAACTGAGGGTTGATGGAGGGTGGGAGGGAGGGGAGGGTGGGTGATGGGTATTGAGGAGGGCACCTGTTGGGATGAGCACTGGGTGTTGTATGGAAACCAACTTGACAATAAATTTCATATTAAAGAATAAATAAATAAATAGTTTTGGTAGAAATTGACAAGATGATCCTAACATTTACGTGGAAGTGCAACATACTTCCCATAGCAAAACAATTTTGAAAAAGGACAATATAGTTGGAGTACTTACTCTGCCCCATTTTCAAAACTTACAACAAAACAGGGGTGCCTGGGTGGCTCAGTCGGTTAAACGTCTGACTCTTGATTTCGGCTCAGGTCATGATCTCACGGGGTTCGTAAGCTCAAGTCCCAGGTTGGTCTCTGTGCTAACAGTGCAGAGCCTGCCTGAGATTCTCTCTCTCTCTTTCTCTCTCTCAAAACAAATAAGTAAACTTAAAAAAAAAAAAAAAACAATAGTCAAGACTATGTCACAATTATGTAAAGACAGACACAGATCAACGGAAATGAATAGGAAGGTAAATTGATTTTCAATGAAGGTGTCAAGGCAATTCAATTAGAAAATGACACTCTGACAAATGGTTCAGGGGCAACTGACTATCCACATGCAAAAAAACAAATCAATGACAAAATACATTGATAAAATAGATCCTTACTTTACATCATGCATACAAATTAACTCAAATTGGATAATAGACTAAAATGTCAAACTGAAAACTATAAACTTGAAAAGAAAACACAGGCAAAAGTCTTTTGACTTTGGCTTAGGCAAAAATTTCTTAGATATGACAGCAAAAAGAAGATTCATAAAAGAAAAATTCGATAAATTGGTATTCATCAAAATGCAAAACTTTGGCACCTCTAAAGATATCATTAAAAATATGAAAAGACAAACCACAGCCTGGGAGGAAATACTTTCAAGTCATATACCTAATCAAGGACTTGTATCTGAAATACAAAAAAAAATTCCTAAAACTCATGAAAACAAACAACCCAGTTAAAAGTGGGCAAAATATTTGAATAGATCTTTCACCAAAGCAGATATATGAATGGCTAAAAAGCACACAGACAGATGATCAACATCATTAGTCACCGGAGAAATGCAAATTAAAATCAGAGTGAGATGCTTCTACACTTTTATTAGAATAGCGGTAACCTAAAAGCCAAATAATGCCAAGTGTTGCCAAGGATGCAGAGAAACTAGAACCCTCATATATTGCTGATGAGAATATAAGAAAGTAAGTCACTTTAGAAAATAATTTGTCAGTTTAAAGTGTACAGAGTTACGACATGACCCAACAACTCCACCCAGCAATATACCTGAGAAATGAAAACATGTCCCCGTGTAGAGTTTATGTAATTATTCATAACATTATCCACGATAGCAAAAATTTGGAAATAAAGAAAATATAGTTTATCTGTATCATGGAATAGTATTCAGCAATAAAAAGGAATGAATTGATACAATTACATGAACTACAACGTGGATAAACCTTTTGCTAAGTGAAAGGAGCCAGACATCAAAGACTACAACATTGTGTTATTCCATTTATGTAACACTTCTAGAAAGGCAAATCTACAGAGATGCAAGACAAATTACTGGTTGCCGAGGACTTGAAATTGGAGTGTGATTGACTGCATATGCACGTGAGAAGACTTTTGGGGAGAGATGGGAACATTTGAAAAGTGGGTTAAGGTGATGGCTGCACAACTTTATAAATTCACTAAAAATCATTGAGTTTACCATGTAGTCTGAGTGAACTTTATGATCTGCTAATTAGGCCTCAATAAAGTGGTTAAACATGAAAATTAAATCTCTCAAGTTTAAATGTTCACGACTAATTCAAATTCTTTTGGGGGGGGCAGCTGTTGTGTCAGCACATAGCTCAACGTGGGGCTCGATCCCACAAACAGTGAGATCATTACCTGAGCTGAAGTCAAGAATCAGACGCTTAACTGATTGAGCCACCCAGGTGCCTCACACATTAATTCAAATTCTTAAAAGACCTTTGTAAAAAAAAAAATACCCCAAGTCTGTGGTGTGAGCCCTTGGGCTACCCTCTTGAAATGTCAGAGCCGAGTGGCAGGAATAGAAATCTGAATGAACTAAAATCCTCATCTCCTAAGAGTTGAAGATCCAATGACAGAAAATGGAAAAGTAAACAATTACAGCACCCAATGATAAATGCTGTATGTGGGATTTGCAAAGAGGTGTGGGCCCAGAGAATCCTTGGCTCTGACCGGGCGGGGCTTGGGGCACACCACAGAAGAGGCTGGACACTGCAGTTAGGTTTTGAAGCATTAAGTAGGAATTCGTGAGATTCGAAGTGCGGAAAGCGGAGAGAAAGGGTGGGTGACACTTCCATGCAGAGGGAACAGAACTGGCCAAGTCTTGGAGGTGTGAAAAAGCGGTTCCCTTTGAAAACTGGGGAGGATGGAGATATGGCGTACGTGGAGAACGGAAATAGCAAGAAAGGAAGGTGGGAGCCCCATCACGAAGGGTTTGGCAGGCCATGTTACAGTTTTCGGATGTGGGATGAAGGAGGGATTCACTTGCTGGAGGACACGGGCAGGCTTCTTCTGGCCTAAATTAAACTTGGTATAGCTTGGCAAGATCATATTGCACTCATCTAAAAATATTCATTAATATATCGCTTACTGTGTACCAGGCCCCGTTTTAATAGAGAATTTGCATTTTGATTCAGTTCCCAGAACAAACTGATACTGCTGGTCCAGGGAACACAATTTGAGAACCACTGCTTCCTACCCATTTTGTAAGAAAGGTATCATTATCACTACCCTTCCCCATGTTACGGAGGAGGAAACAAACAGAAAGCTAAGCAACCTGCCCAAAGCCATACAGCCTTAAGTGGTGGGGCTGGGATTCAACACCAGGCAACGACTGCCATGTCTCCTAGTTCACAGGTTGCAAAGAAGCAGAGTCAAGGGCTGGCATTTTCGATCTTTGTTTGCCACCATCAAAAATGTATTACACACACACCACACATTGGCCTTAACTGACACCTGAGATAAAAGAGTTAAACATGCCAACTGATGCCAAGGGGGCGGTGAGGAAAGTCTTTGAGGAACTCTGTAAGCCATTCCAATGGAGTATTATTTTGCTCCTACTGGGAGGAAGCCAGGATTTAGAGATGCACAAATATCAATGTACAAAATGACTAATTAAATATGGAAAAGAAAAATCTTTTAAATATCACAACTCAAAATTGAACTGTACATGAGTATTCAATATCTGTTGTTTTAAATAGATCTATTTTAAATTTTTTTACCAATTATGAAAACCAACAATATCTAGAGAAGAGAACACGCTGCTTTTGCAGGGGGGTAGCGGGGAATGTCCCAAGATGAAAATGGCAATTCTTCCGTGACTCTGCTTGCTTTTCGCATCTTGATCTAATTTATAGCATCTCCCTGGTTGCCTTCCAGTAAACAACTTCTTCCTTAAATTGGTGGCATTATGTTATGTGTGAGATCTGAATCACAGAGACTGTAATGCAAACCTGCGTGTTCCATCTCGTCGTTTTGTAGAGTGCTGTATATCTAATTAAAGCTTCTTACGGGTCCATAAAAAGACCTAACATTAAAAAAGCAGTCTGTGTTGGAGAAAGCCCCAGGGCAGACTGGAGGAGGGGCTTCTTCATTAACAACACACCTATTTGCTTCAATTCAAAGTTAAGTCATAATATATTAATTTGTATTTGTAGATTTTTAAATATTGCCTCAGCATCAATCAGATCACGTTACCAAATTTACGGTGTGGAACTGAAAATGGGTCATGTTCCTGCCAGCAGCTCTCCAGCTTCCCAAGAAACACTGGGGATGAATAAATGATTTGCCATGTGGCCAGCATTGACTGCATCCTTGACTTTATTCAAATCAATTTATTATTCTGTTCTTTTTTATTTATTGTTTTGCTCCTCTTATGCCCTTGTTACACTTACAGATTTTATTCAAAACCTGAGCTACCCAGCAACAACATAAATACTGTTTTCCAAGAGCCTATCTATTATGGCCATTGTTTTGTGGTTACTGTTACATCTCAGGGGCTATAGGCCTGGTGGCAGAGGCCATCAACCACTGGAATTCTCTTGGGAAACCATTAGTGTTGGTGGTCCCCCCCTCCCCTGACAGGGTTCTCTAAATAGTGTATCTCCCTGAGGGTAAAAGTGCATGGTTTTCCAACTTTCTAGTAACAAAGGACCAAATTCCACAAGCCAAGTGATGAGGAGCTATTGCTTAACATACAGTTAGAGTGACAACGTCAGTTTCAAAGTAAGATTTTTCTTTCATATTCTTTCTAAATCAGAGTGATCCCAGCGTTGGGCTTTGACCCATCCTTAAGGAGCAGAGGCCCATCCAGAGGCCTAGAGCCTGAGGCTTTCCCCAGCCAATGATCCATCACCCCACACTAGGGCATTAGGAGGCCCCCTTCAATAGAAAACCTGACGTTACTACCCTGAGAATTTGCACCTCCCAGCAATCCACTCTTACTTCTCAATCATCTTCAGACATGCAAAAGTGCTGATGTGGAGTCTGGAAAACACAAAAAACAAAAAACCATCCCTGACATTTGCAGGTCAAAGAGACACTTGCTAAAGCCACATATTTCTCTTCTGCATCCAGTCAATGTAAGCAAATTTGGAACATCAAAGCAGCTTTTTAAAATTGATTCCTTCACTCATTCTTGTGTCCTTCTTTACTAGGCGTCTTCTATTGGAAAGGTGGAAAGAAAGGAGAAACAGAAAGTGAAAAGCATATTGGAGAAACCTGGCATCTGGTTTGATGGCTCTCTCTTTTTAGGAACCTCGGAGCTGATCGCCATTGCAAGACAAGCCTGCAAGGGTAGGAGTCAGGAGATCCTCCCCCCCCCCCCCCCCACCCCTCTCCAGCCTTGGCTAAGCTCCCTTTCTGACCCACCTGGCCTGGTGACCATGTCACTCAACCATCTAGTGCCATGGTTAATGTCTGCTGTTTTGAATCCCGGACTTCGTGTGCCTTCACATTTTCCACGACCTTTTGCCTTTCCACCCAGTCTGCAGTGGAGACAGCTAACTGATGGGGCCAGGACAGGGTCTTCCCGCTGACCTTTAGCCAACGCTGCATTCAGATGGTGGGCTTCTCTACTTTTGTTTAAACAGCAATAAAATCAACAAAATTCCTTCAAATTGGGTTCCCAGAAATAAAACTGTCGACACGAAAGTGTATATATACACATGAATGTATATTTGGTTTTTTCTCTCGCCTTGCTTAAACTTGGGCGGGAAATGCGGTGAACCTTTAAAAGGGTAAAGTACGCGCTGCCCTCGGCCCCCTGCCCCAGGACGCAGTCAGGTGCGCACGCAGTCCCTTCCCTCCGATTTCCCCCGACAGCTCGCGCTACTTTTCTCGGCCATTGTCCCACGTCCCTGGAGCTTCTTCCTTCACCGTCCCCTCTCCTCGGGCGCGCCTCGCCTGCTTCCCACCGCCGGCCACAGCCCGGACTCGCCGCGGTGGAGGCGCCGTCAGGACGCCCTCCAGCAGACCGCACGCCGGGGCCCGCAGGTGCTCCCGGCCCCGCCCTTCCCGCCGCCCCGCCCCGGCGCTGCGTCACAGTGACGCGCGTCCCGCGCAGGCGCAGCTCGGCCCCACCCCCTCCCCGCGCCCGGCCGCCCGCTCGGTATTATGATTTGCGCTGGGTGCGGGGATTCGGCGGCCGGGAGGGAGTCGTCGGCGCCGCGGCCGCTGCAGACGGACGCCTTCCTGCCGGCTGAGGTAGGGACAGGCGCGGAGTGCGGTCGGGCGCGGCGGCCGTGGACCGGGGGTGCGGGCTGGCCTCCGCCGCCTGGTAGCCTGCGCCGTCGCCGGGCTGGACGTCCGGGCCGGGGCGCCCGCCGCAGGCGGAAAGTAAGTTGCGCGCTCCGCGCTTCCCGCGCCGGCCGCAGCGCGGGCCCGGGAGGACGCGGAGCCCCGACTGCGGCGGCCCGAGCCCGCGCGGCGGCGGCGGCGCGGCCTGGCGGCGGGGCGGCGGCGGCGGGCCCGGCGGGAGCCGGCACTGCGGCGGCCGGCCGCGGGCTCCCGGAGGCCCTGCCCTTGCGGCCGCGGCCGGATTGCGGCACCTCGGGAGGCGCCCGCATCCCGCGCCCCGCCCCGAGCCGGCCGAGTGCGGCGCCGCGGGGCCCCGCGCCCCGGCCGGGCTCCCCGCGCCTGGCTTCTCTCGTGGGGTGTGTGTTCTCGGAATGTGTTTCCTTTTTCAAACGAATCTGGAAATCTGGCCGCAGCGAGGGGCTTCCTTGGTAAGACTGCAGGCTTACAATAGAATGGGGATATTGTTGTCTGTAGAGAAAGGGCATCGGGGTAAGGAAGGAGGAGCAGTGCCCTTCCCAGGGGAGAGCGAGAATATTTTTTTTTTTTTTTTTTTCCGGATTGGGAGAGCAATCCGTTCTTTACCATAGTCATCGCCTGTTGAATTCTTTCTGGACCATTTTGCAAAAACCTTCCTGCCTTTAACTTGGACTTGGGATCTAGGAAAGTGACAGTCTGTTTTCCTGGTTGGGGTTGGGGGAGGGCAGTGGGGGGTTCTTGGAGCTGTGCTGTTCCTGACAGTTGGACCAGGTACAATCAGATAGCTTCTTGGCGAGATCGGTTTCACGCTCAGTATTTGGGGAGAATTTAGCAGTAGGGTTCTTTATAGAGGTTTGAGGATATAGGACCTTTCAAATTGTCAGGTTACTTTTTTTCTCTTTTATAAAATTGAGCGCGTTCTCAGTCTTAGGAGCGGGTGGTAAAGCTGATTTAATGCGTTTCCCATCTTACCAGGTTTTAAGGTGAAGCATGGCTTACCAGTGATGGAACTGCAGATGTTGAGTATCCTGCTGAATTTTCACTACATTTCTTTCAAACATCAGATGCTTCAGTTCGGGTTCCTTGTACTGGGTTGGGACACTGTGTCTCAAATCAGTCTAATTTATCAGCATGTGTATTAGTGTGCTTTAAAGCCAGGAGCTGTCAAGGTTTATGTAATCAACTTATTAATTTATAATCTTATTACATTGCTTTCCAGATTTATGAAACCATTCCCTTAAGGAAATCTGTCTTCAACGTCTGCTTAAATATTTCTCTTGGAATTGGATTCCTGAGGAGGAATGCACTGTACAAGTGGTGATTTAAGCATACTAATTAGACAAGTTTCTGTAAAAAAAAAAAGAAAAAGAAAAATACGTATTGATTCTTTTATCTGACTATTGTATTGTCCCTATTTGGAAAATAGATGACATTTCCATTTTACAGAACTAGAAATGAAATTACATGACATTCCCAAGGTCACATATTGAAGCAGTGTAGTAACTGAAAAATTAAGTGCATGGTGCTAACTTTTCTTGCATCTTCAAGGTTTTCTAGGCAGGGAACTTTGAGTGTCACCTTTGTCTTTTTAAAATGTGCACAGTGGTTATATTATTTCAGGCACAGAAATGATTCTCACCCTCTTAATTTTTCACGATTAAGAGTAAACTTTTCAGTATTGTTGCAGTGAGATCCATTAGTTTAAAACATACAAGAACTCAGAAGTTACCCTAATTTTTATTTTTCTAGAACAGAAAGATAAATTGGACTTTGTATTCAGATTTAATCCCATAGTCCCAAAAGGAAGGTTTTTGTATGTCCTGAGTAAAGTTGAGGGGCTTTCATGATACTTTTACTGGTCACAGGAAATAGTCTTTATCTAACCCTTACCGTGGGTGTTGGTTTCTGTCATACGGAAAGTGAAACTAAATGGGAAAGAAGTTACTTGTTTTTGGAGATAATTAAACAGCCCTGGCTCTAGGTGTTGGTATAAATAAGGCCTGGTGTCTTTCCTGTAGCAGCTTGTCTGGGCCTAAGAGCTCAGTAGCCGCCCGGGAAGAAAAGGGAACAAGCGAACTTTCCGCATGATCGGAATTTTAGGAATTAAAAACATAGATGAGGAGCTTGCCCTGTTTTAACTGCATGCACGCTGTTTGCTTCACTAGGAGAAGACGGAGTTTTTAACCAAGATGCTTTTCTAATAAAACTGTTCTTCATAATTTAGGTATTTGTGTGTGTGTGCAGGCAAATTCTTAGAGCAACTTAGGTGGAAAAGTTACTTGAGTAGATTCTGGAAGTTTTGAAGGTAAGCTTAACCTATGCTATATTCACGGCACCTTTGCATGCGTATTTTCGCAGCCCTGGGTTCTGGGCAGCAACCTAAAATGGAGTAAAAACCGGTTCCTGCCTGGGGGAGCTTCCAGGCTGTCAGGGCCGCTGAAGTAAACGCTAACAGTAGGATCCAACGACTGCTGTGCCGAGGCTTAGGCACAGCTCTGTAGAAGCACAAAGATGGGAGCAAGGCACAGTCTGACTTGGGAATGCTTCACGGAGGAGGCGACGTTGAACCGGTCCTGAGGGACAGGTAGAGATCCCAGGCAGAGAAAAGGGGAAGGTGCTCAGAAGGTTCAGGGAGGATGAAAAGATAAGGCGGAGTGGTGGAGGAAGCACTGAGATCCGAGTGGGTGAAAGGGAGCGGAGGTAAAGACGGTTCTGGTCTTAAAGAATGTGAAAAGGACGGGAGAAGCGTGGGCCAGGAGCTCTGGGCCTGGAGAGGGAAGGGTTTTGGTCTTTTGTTTGTGTTTAGAAACAGCTGGGGTAAAATCTCCCCGGCTTAATAGCCTCGCAAGGCACTGGAAGTGTGTCGTCTGCTCTGGCTGATCTGGAGCTTCGTTGTTCACAGTGGATTGTTTCCTCATCTGTTTTTCTGCACATCTGCCCTGGGCTGAGGCCTCCTGTCCCGTGGGAAACCATTTCTTGCCGGTGGTAGGGGAGGAGCCTGTCTAAAAGAGGGTTCCTGCCGTACCTGCCGTGAACATTTATTTCTCTGCTGCTTCCAGAACCTCCTGAGATCCTGCTTTGGCACCTCCGGCACTTGGCCTCTGCTCAGGTAGGCTCTTCCTGTGACAAACCAGGCTGCTTTCTCTCTCCTCCTTGCACCCTCCAAAGTGCTGCCATGTGGCTGTACCATGGCAGTTACTTCAGAGTCCGTCACAGACCCCGTGCTGCGAGTTTTAGGTTCTGCAGCGTCTCTAGGCTCAAAACAGGATTGGGTCTATCTAAATACCCCCTCGGCTGTGTATTGGCCTGGAAATGTCATGAAGGTTATCAAGTCTGTGCTCCAGAAGCGTGGGTTACAGGTCATAGAGATGGTCAGATCATAGGCTCCCTGGGCCTCAGGGTCTCCTTGTCGACATGCAGTTACTTTTCTCAAACGGAGAAGACTCAGCTTCTGGAAGGCAGAGACCACTTCTTTGATTTCAGCCTACCCAGACCGAAGTAATGCCTCATGCATAGTCCGTGTACCCAAGTGGTGTCTTGATGAAAAAACTTCAAAACTCCAAACTTTAGTTTGTTGGTTTTTATCATCCTGTTAACAGCCATTGTAATACAGCTGGGCTAAATTTAAATTGTTTCTCAATCATAGAATTTTGGAGCTGAAGGCAAGTCTTCACCTGGTACCAGCATGTAGTACATGCTCAGGAAATGTTTGTTCCTGTCCTGCGCATTTCCCGTCTCAGTGAATGGCACCACTGTTGCTACCACTCTCCACCAGAACCATTCCGGATTTCCCTCTTTGCTTCCCCTCACCCCACGCATTGAGTTCTTGGCTTCTGCTTCCTGAATGGGTCTCCTCCATTACATCCTCATCATCACTGCCCACACATTGGCGGCCTTCATGTTTAGGTCAGTAAGCGATCATTTACCTGGAGACGTTTTCAGTAGTCCCCCCAGCTGTAGTCTTGCCCTGCCAGTCTGGTCGTCACTTTGCTGCCAGAGTGGTTTGTGTAACTGTCATCTCTGATTGTCATTCCCCTGCACAGGATTCTTCTTTGGCTTCTTAGTGCCAGCTTTCGTTTGTTCATTTAATAGTATGAATCTCTCTCTTTTGGGTAGATGCTATACTGGGCAGGCCCTGGAATACAGACCGGAATAAAACGGACGTGGGCCTTAACATGGACTGAAGTTCTCATTTAGCTGAGTGGAGATACAGATTGTTACTCATATAATCACCTGAGTAATTATAACCGCAGTTGTGATAAGGGCCCTGATGGGAAAGGAACGGCACCGTGAGAGGGCACGGGAGCTGGTGTGTGGGGGTGTGCGGAGGGCAAGGACACGCTCAGGAGGGTTGACCTTAAGCTGGGCCCTGAAGCACGGTAAGGGCTCACCAGACTTGAGGAACCGCGGCTGATTTGCTTGGAATACGAGGCCCTTTGGGTATCTGGCCCCTGCCTACCTGTCTGATCTCGTCTCCTATGCTCTGCATGCATTATTGCCCCGGTCACAGTAAGCTCTCTGAGGTTTCTCTGCTGAAAAGCCTCTTCCCCGTCATCACCAATTTCACTTCTTAGCTCAGATGAGAAAATGAATGTCTCTGAGACGCCTCCTGAATGAATTCTCCAAGGTAGCTTTTGGGAAAGGGACGCCTGTTGTAGCGTATCTGTCCCTGTAAGAGATTGCACAGACCTTGTGGCAGTGATCTTCCTGCTATGTGCAGTAGAGGCGTCTAGTTAGGGGGGTAACTAGGGTCTGTTAGGGGATATCAAAAGAAGGTGGGGAGCTAAGTATATAACCCCTCTCAGATGTCAGAGTCTCCTGGGAGGAAGGCCAGTTCTGAAAAGTTGGAGGAAAAACAGTGGGTGATTTTGATCCTACTCACATCCTGCTAATATGTATTATCCCACTTAACCTTCATAATAACTGTCCAAGGTGGTGATTATCTTTGTTTTATAGATTGAGATGTACCTATTCATAGAAGTTGAGTAACTTCCTGGGCTCCAGATTCTGTGGTACTCTTTCTGTTGCTATGATGCCGCTGCTCACATCTGCTGAATAAATGAATTTTGATCATTGTTGTTTTTTTTTTTAATTTTTTTTTCAACGTTTATTTATTTTTGGGACAGAGAGAGACAGAGCATGAACGGGGGAGGGGCAGAGAGAGAGGGAGACACAGAATCAGAAACAGGCTCCAGGCTCTGAGCCATCAGCCCAGAGCCTGACGCGGGGCTCGAACTCACGGACCGCGAGATCGTGACCTGGCTGAAGTCGGACGCTTAACCGACTGCGCCACCCAGGCGCCCCGAATTTTGATCATTGTTAAAGTGCACCTCTGTGGTGAGGATTATAAGAAGGTTGACCAGGGGCGCCTGGGTGGTTCAGTCGGTTACGTGTCCGACTTCGGCTCAGGTCACACGGCCCACGACTTCGAGCCCCACATTGGGCTCTGTGCTGACAGCTCAGAACCTGCTTCACATTCTGTGTCTCCCTCACTCTCTGCCCCTCCCCAGCCCATGCTCTGTCTCTCCCCTTGAAAAATAAATAAATCATTAAAAAAAAAAAAAGGTTGACCATGTGGTAGTTTGAAATGTTGGAACTTAGGATACCCTCCCAGCTCCTCTCTGATGTTCCTCCTGCTCTGTGTACACACCTCTTAGGCCAGTATATTGTCTTTATATTGCATAGCTAGGGGGGAATGTTTGAATAATAAACTGGGTTGAGTACGTATTCATCCGGGGTGCTTGGGTGGCTCAGTCTGTTAAGCATCCGACCTTGGCCCAGGTCATGATCTCACGGTTCGTGGGTTCGAGCGCCGCGTCAGGCTCTGTACTGACAGCTCAGAGCCTGGAGCCTGCTTCGGATTCTGTGTCTCCCTCTCTGTCTCTTTGCCTCTCCCTAGCTCGCTCACTTTCTCTCTCTCTGTCTCTCTCTCTGTCAGAAATAAACTTTAAAAAAAGGTTTAAAAAAACACATATTCATTTGTGTTGGTTTTTCTTTATTAGAGAGATTATGTTTTAGATAATGTAGGTTTTACTCTTGCAGTGTAACTTACCTAGATAAAGTTCATTTCAGATTTAGGACGATACACTAACGAATATTCACGGAGAGATTATGAAGCTGGAGCGTACTGTTCATGGATCTCTTTTTAAAATAGTCATAATACTCTATAGCCTTTTATATAACAGTGGGCAAAAGCAGAGTGATTGAATTTTAAAGTAAAGTTTGGCTTTCTGTTTTACCTCATTTTCTACAAGTGAAACAGTTCTCTCGTTATTGGCGTAAAGTATTATGTGTACTAAAGAAAATGTGGAGTGAGAATATTCATTCAGTCTCCATTTCAGGGCTTGATTTTGTCCTTTGCTCTCCTGTTTTATGGGTATTTGCTAATCCTCTTTCAAAGGAAAATGCTTTTTCAGAAACAAATGGAGAGAATGTAATTTGCAAAGTATATTAAAATTGCGTTTCGGAAAGGATACAATTTTTTTTTTTTAATTTTTTTTTTCAACGTTTATTTATTTTCTGGGACAGAGAGAGACAGAGCATGAACGGGGGAGGGGCAGAGAGAGAGGGAGACACAGAATCGGAAACAGGCTCCAGGCTCTGAGCCATCAGCCCAGAGCCCGAAGCGGGGCTCGAACTCCCGGACCGCGAGATCGTGACCTGGCTGAAGTCGGACGTTTAACCGACTGCGCCACCCAGGCGCCCCTGAAAAGGATACAATTTTTTTTTTTTTTTTTTTTTTTAATTTTTTTTTTCAATGTTTATTTATTTTTGGGACAGGGAGAGACAGAGCATGAACAGGGGAGGAGCAGAGAGAGAGGGAGACACAGAATCGGGAAACAGGCTCCAGGCTCTGAGCCATCAGCCCAGACCCGACGCGGGGCTCGAACTCACGGACCGCGAGATCGTGACCTGGCTGAAGTCGGCCGCTTAACCGACTGCGCCACCCAGGCGCCCCAAGGATACAATTTTTAAGCAGAAAATAGAACCTCCTAAATTTATCTGAATTACTTATTTTGTGTTGGCTGTTCTGTGCCACTGGCTGTTCTTGCCATCGCAAAATTGTGTGTAAACTCTAAGGTGAAGTTATTTTTAAGGTGCCATTCCATTTTTACATGATCAGTAAATATCTCAGTCTGTCTTTTGAATAGTTATTTGCCTGTAATTTCATTTCTTTTTTTTTTTTTTTTTTCAACGTTTATTTATTTTTGGGACAGAGAGAGACAGAGCATGAACGGGGGAGGGGCAGAGAGAGAGGGAGACACAGAATCGGAAACAGGCTCCAGGCTCTGAGCCATCAGCCCAGAGCCCGACGCGGGGCTCGAACTCACGGACCGCGAGATCGTGACCTGGCTGAAGTCGGACGCTTAACCGACTGCGCCACCCAGGCGCCCCTGTAATTTCATTTCTTAAAAAGAAGTTTCAAGAAGTCTGTAATGGAATTATTTGTTAATGATGTTTATTAGCTAAGTCTTTGGTGATGTTAGGGAATTTCCTCCATTTAATTGATTGCCGGGCTAGGTAAGTAGCTTATTAGCATATCAGAATTAGAGGAATGCGAGAAATCCCAAAATAGATTTTTTTTTTATGTTTTTACGTTTTTAAGTGTCTGTTTTATTTTTGAGAGAGAAAGCGCGTCCACGCGTCCACACATGAGTGGGGGAGGGGCAGAGGGAGAGAGAGGGAGACAGAAGATCCGAAGCCGGTTCTGTGCTGACAGCAGAGAGCCAGATTCGGAGCTTGAACTCAGCAGCTGGGAGATCATGACCTGAGCCGAAGTTGGACACTCAACCGACTGAGCTACTCAGCCACCCCAAAATAGACTTATTTTGGAATTAGGAAGGCCTAGGTAAAAGGGAAGTCTCGTATTGTTGCAGGAAAAAATGGAGGACCCAAGAGTCAGTGGAACCTGCAGTCCAACCGAGGCAGCTCTTTCCTGGGTGTAGGACTGGGGCAAAGAAGTCCTTTTCTTCTTTGGTCCTGCTTTCTCATCTGTAAAAATGGGTGTGATATTTCTATTTCATTGCCGATTGTGAGGAATAAGTGATGAAACAAATGCAGAGTCCACTACCTACATAGATCCCCAGAAATGACATTGTTTACTCTTTTTGAGACCTGCATTACCGCAAACGTGGAATTCTAAAAGGAGCAGTTGTGGCAGTAAAAGACACTTTTAAAATTTGAAATGAAACAAAGTCAACTGTGGTTTTGTTATGGGACGGGACTCATATCTGTATAATCCTATTGAGGTTAGTAGTAGATTTTTAGGGTGGGTAGTATGGTTGATAATGAGAGATCTAATCTAAGTCAAAACAAAACTTGCTGTTTTATCGAACTGTAAAGTGGACAGTGAGCTTTTAAAATTGGTTTAAATCCTCTAATGACCGTATTTGTGTGTTGCTTTCATGGTACTATCTAGAGTTTTACTCTTCTGTGGAGACCTCTTATCAGCTCTGTGATTAGAAGCTGCTTCTGTGCATTTTTAAGTCTTTAGTGACACTTCAACGAAACGAGTGTAATTCAAAGATAGATATATGGTGAATTATTGAGTATGGCAAGTTTCTCATTAGTTTTGAGAAAGGAAGAGTTCATCGCAGTTGCCTAAATGGTAAGCCATTAGGTATTTTTCAGGATTAGCCTTCTTAACCCTGCTGACTTATCTCGCGTCTACCCCAAATCATAACTTCACCCAAGCTGATACTGTCCTTTCTGAAACCAGCCGTATACACGCTCTGCTGTTTCCTTCCCCCAGTTTTGAGAATGGTGTCCCACTGTTCCCTGTTCAAGGATAAGCTCTGGTCTGTGGGCTGCCCTGTCTTTGGGATCCTGCCTTCTTAGAGTCCTCTACTCTTTCCTTGGCACGCCTCACCCAGACTAACCTGTGTAGTTATTTATCTTTTATATGTAGATAACTTATTTGTAAAATGGTAAAGGATACTGTGTTATGTCCTACACAATTAGGGCCCAAATGTTTGCTAATGAAAATAGGCTCAGTGTTCCTCCTCTTTCCTCGCCTGAAGGAGTTGCATACCTTGTCCCACAAGGGAAGCAAGATATTTCCTTGAATATGTCTTGTTTATTAAGATGACATAAATAGATTTTGGACAGTATGTTTTTAGGGGAATTAGTCTTTTCATAGATCTTAGTGGAAAAGTAAATTGGATAATTGTTTACAAAAAAGTAAAAATTAAAATTTTTTATATAATGTATATTTTTTTATTTTTGAGAGAGAGACAGAGACAGAGACAGAGGAGGGTAAGTGTGGGAGGGGCAGAGAGAGAGGGAGAAACAGAATCCTAAGCAGGCTCCAGGCTCCAGGCTCCGAGCTGTCAGCACAGAGCCTGATGCGTGGCTCGAACTCACGGACTGTGAGATCATGATCTGAGCTCAGGATTCAGACGCTCAACTGACTGAGCCACCCAGGAGCCTCCCCAGAAGTCAAAATTTTAATAACCTCTGTCTTTTTTAGGTTATAAAAGCAGCACACACTCACTGCCAAAAATTTGAAAAGCACAGAAAAACATAAAGAGAAAAAAATTCTGTAATCTTACCATCTTAACATTTTGGTATTTTTAAAATATATATGCAGACAAATTATACGCTTAAAAAATTGAGATCATATGCCATGAAATTTGGCATATGAATTTTCTTACTTAACATTTTATTGTGAGAATTTCCCATGAGATTAAATAGCCTGAAAATATGACTGCATAGTGTTAATGTTAGGTATACTGTGATTTATTTAATTGTTTTCTTACTGTAGACCTTTAGGTTATTTAATTTTTTTGCATACATAAATATCATTGAACATTGTTAACTGTAAAAATTTTCAACATCTTCTTTCCTTTAAGATGTGTATCTAGTAGTGAGATTATCAAATCAAGGGTATTATTTTAAGGTTCTTGATATATGTTTTACCACACTGACACTGCTTTTCAGAAATCAGGTAATTTGCAGACTTAACAATGTAAAAGCATCTCAAATGATTCAGTCTTTTCTTTTTAATGTTTATTTTCGAGAGAGGGAGGGAGAGAGAGAGGCAGAACATGAGTGGGGGAGGGGCAGAGAGAGAGAAAGAGAGGAAGACACAGAATCCAAAGCAGGCTCCAGGCTCTGAGTTGTCAGCACGGAGCCCGACGTGGGGCTCGAACCCATGAACTGCGAGGTCATGACCTGAGCCGAAGCGGATGCTGAACTGATTGAGCCACCCAGGCGCCCTTCAAATGATTAAGTCTTTTAAGCAAAAGTAAGTGAAATGTTAGATACCAGTATTTTTGTTTATAGATTAGTTTACTTTTTTCTGTTCCAGTATTCTTTTTTGACCATTTTTTTTTTTTTTAAGGAGCATCTTCATCATGATATCAGCAAGGAAAGAAAAAGATGACAGGATTTTGACAGCATTAATAAAAATTTGGAAGAGAGATTTAGGTTACTAAGTTTTTAAATTCTCCCAACTTCCACTTTCATTGTTTTCACGGCAACAAGGAGTAATTGTGAGTTGCCTTTATTTATTTTGGAGTAACTTTTACATACCAGCTTTCGCTTAAGTCACTATGTGTTATGTGAGCACTTTTATACCAGGCTGTCACCAGAAATGGTGACACACTTAGCATTTTTCATCATTTTAACAAGAGGCAGATTCTGTTTCGGAATTTGGAACTTACTATCTGCACTGCTGGTCCGAGTTTTGTGGCTTGAATGTTAACCCCTTTCTCTTTGCAAATAGTTAGTACTACTCTGTATCAGTTAATAAATTGCCTGACTACTGGATACATTAAAATTCCTTGATGTATCCTGGACCATTGCTTGTTTCACTTAGGGAAAGTGAAATTACGTGAGTCAGTGCTTCCTGAGATCCATCTGCACTGGTGACCCAGTCACTGCCTGAAGAGCAGAGCAGTCCTTTTAGCCTGCCGGTCCTAGTCACCTCAGTTGCCCCTGAGGTGTCCGTGAAAAGTGACCGCTTGGAAGAAAACTTGCAGAATAGTAGGCGGTTACCTTCCCTTGGAAAATACTTTCCTAGACATTTGGAGGCATAATTTTGCCTACTTAGACATTTCTGATAATAAGTAATTTAACCTTTGAATTTATAGTTCTATCTCGAGTCCGTCCGGTGAGTGCAGACTGGTGACCACATAATGCTACGTGAGAACCATGTGGTAATATCAAGCTGATCAGTGAAAAACTCTGGATCCTTCCGTAACTAAGGACCTCTTGACCTATTTGTGATTTCTTCATCTTTGATTTATGGCTTATATTGGTAACTCCCAGGAGGAGGAGCGCTATTCTAGAAATGTGGAATATTGTTTACTTTGGAGAAACGGAACAGCAGTGGCAACTGCGTGTAGAGTTGTGTTTATTTTGCTTGACCTGGGGGTTACTGATATTCTCAGAGGATTTAGTCTACTCTCTTCAGCCTATGCCATTTTTGTTACGGGTACCTTTGAAATTTTAGCAGTAAGATCAGTGTGGTAGTACTCATCGAGAGTCAGTTCTCCACTTACGTTAATTTTTCTATAAACATACAGGTTAGCCTAGTATTTTCCATGAGGAAAAATTATAGTTTTCATTTTTGGTATCTCTAAAAGATACCAGCTGATTTTCGTATGTAATGAGCTTAAATGCAGTTTTAGTGTGGCTTTGCAAAACTCATCTTTCAGTTATCTGTATTAGAGGGAGAGCATTGGTACGGATTTTTTTTTTTTTAAGCATTTAACTTGGGAGGTTTTTGTGTATGTAACTGCTGGTGGTCTGCTTTTAGGAGGAAATCTACAGTATCCCAAGTGAAATGCGGAGAGGCAGTAGAAGTAGCCTGATTCACGCACGTGGCCGTTTCATTTCCACTCCCCTGCTTATGCCATGGGTGGCGGTGTTCAGTGTGCTGTTTGTCCTCCCCTCTCCTGGCGGGGGGAGGTGTGAGTAGTGTGTCCGTGTATCTGTGTGACATACAGACCACACTGTAGTGGTGGTGATGTCCATGCAAATCTCCAGTCTAAAAGTGAATTTGACCAGCAAAACAGGGTGACTTCCAAATGACAGTAGGTTTGACAGAGGCTGGTTCTACAACTGTTTTCAGCAGCTTGCAAAATGTGTGCAGGGCCACCCACACTTCCTTCCTCTTCTCCAGCCACACCCGCACACTTCAGTTTGCTTCTCTTTAGCTGGGAGAACATCAGTGTATTCTTGCAACATGTACTGGTAGTTGTTTCTCAAACATGAATTTCCATATTAGAAACGCGCTGAGGCTAGTTGGCCTGTCTCATTCTGGTCCAGCCCAGTTATGTGCGTGTGGAAGCTAAGTAAGCTAAGTAAGACTGCTTTAGAAGGGCCTCGTTTAGTGGTCTTGCTGTTTTAAGAGATACCATCTTTATTATGTAGTCGTTAAAAATATTGACGTAGAAGAATTCAGTGCAGTGGGAAAATATTCATTATGTAAAGTAGAGGAAGAAGTTGTGAGACTTCACATCTAGTATCTTAGCTTTGTAAGAAGCATAGGTATGAAGAATATATACTCAAAGATGAAGAGAGGTCATCCTGGATGAAAGTATGAGGTGAATGGGGGCGCCTGGGTGGTTCAGTCGGTTAAGCGTCCAACTCTTGGTTTCGGCTCAGGTCATGATCTCACGGTGAGTTTAAGCCTGTGTTGGGCTCTGTGCTGGCAGTGTGGAACCTGCTTAGGATTCTCTCTCTCCCTCTCTTTCTGCACCTCCCCTGCTCTGTTGCTCTCTCTTTCTCTCAAGATAAATAAACTTAAAAAAAAATTAAATTAAAAAAAGAAAGTATAAGGTGATCTTTTTCTTCCTATATTGTGCTTCTCTGCATTTTCCAAATTTTCTAAAGTGAATTTGTATCAACTTGTAGAGAGAAATACTTTTAAGATGGTCGTAAACCTCTCTCTCTCTGTCTGTCTGTATTATTCCATTTTATAAAAAAAATTTGTTCCTTGGCATATATTATACTTAGAAAATAATTTGAACGGCTTTGTACCAAACTGCTAACAGAGATTGTCTCAGACAGTAGAAAATTGGATGATTTGTAAAACAAAATTCTTTTTGTCAGTTTGTATGTTCTAATTGTATTTTTCCCTATATTGTACAGATATTTCTTTCATAACTTCATAATTGAAGCAAAATGTTAAAAGGAAAGTGCTATGTCAAGTGAAAAAAGTAGGCTCCAAGATATAAAGTTATGTGTAGAATGATCACACCTTTGAAAACAAAGAAGAAACTGTATAAATATTTGCAGAAAGATTGCCAAAATGTCAATGGCGTTGATCCTCAGTGGTAGAACGGCGGATGCCTTTTAATTCTTCCTGCTTCCTAGTCTATAGGTTCTAGATTCTCTGTAAGAATATATTACTTTCGGGGAAAAAAATGTAAAGGAACATTTAGTTCTTTTTGAAAGGGTAGACTTGAAAGAAGGTCCTCTTGATATTTCACAAGCCAATACTTAGATTTTGTGGGATTTTTTTGGAAAGATTATCAGACTTTGATGCCCAACTAGAGATATTATTTTCTTTGCATTACAGTCTTACATCCATCATTTTCAGTTTAATATGTTTCAGGAAACTGGACAGCTCTGTAAATTCATTCTCTCGCGGTAGGGTGGAACAGTAAAAGAACTTCTATTTGGACGAAGGAGAACAGCATCATTTTAATAACGGTGGTGGTGGCGGTGGCTGGTGTTTACTGCTTCCTCTGTGTCAGGCTTAATTGCAAACGCTTTTCCTGTACTAACTCATTTAATTCTCCCCACAACCTGTGAACTTGTACTCTTACCACTAACATTTCCTACTGGGGAAACTGATCACACGGGGAGGTCAGCTTTTGTTCAGGGCCCATGGCTACCGATAGGGGAACTGGGTTTCAGACCCAGTCCTCGGCGCTCCGAACCAGTGTTCGGCCACACTGGACTACCACACTGCCTTGCCTAGAGGCTGGATGAGACGGGCTGGTGGAGAGAGGGAAGCAAGAAGCAAGGGTGATGGCAGGAGCTGCCGTGTCCTTCTTGGAGCTGAAGGAGCAGGTAAGCGTTCCAGGCTTTACCTGTCTCTAGCCGAGGCCCTGTGTGTGAGCTTAAGGGTTACCTGGATGCTCACCTTTGGTGTGTTGTGTAAATCGCCTTGGCCTAGTGTGAATGCTTAGGCCTTTCAGTATTTGTGGGATGTTTCAGTGTTGTGGAGAGTACGTGAGGCACCTCAGCCAGTATGCCACCGCCTTAGCTATCAGTGCCCTGTGTTCATAGTGAGAGTTTCTTTTTTCCTATCGAATGGAAAGCCTCCGTGTGAAGGTGTTTTGTGTGTGCCCAGGTGCTGGCATTATAATTGGTTTCTGCTGGCCTGCTAGAAGATCGTATGTTGTGAAGGTCGCCCTCTTTGGCTGTTGGAGTGAGTGTTTCACGATCCGACAGGGGCTCCCGCAGGCAGGCTGGGCTTGGAAACCGGGCTGGGCAGGATTGCAGCTGCCTCCTGCTGCTTACTGGGCAAGTCAAGCCTCATTGCGCCTCGCTTGCAGGCTCTTGGTTTCGATTCAGTGAAATGTGGATTTGGAGCCTGTTACCCAGGAAGCATTTAGAAAATGGTGAATTCACTGTTTATTATTATTACTTCCTCCTCCTTCTAGTAGAATCTGTCTGACCTGGCCGCCTGGAACAATCTCTGTTTATGTGTTCACTGTTAAATTTCTGTTTCCTCAAGATTCTTTGAATGGGTTGTAATTCACAGAGGGGAGAAAGATCCTGGGATGCTGGGTCACTAAAGACAAATTTGCCATTTTTATGTCTGTCTGGATCCAGCCTTAGAATGTGTATTTTGACTCTAAGCAGAGTTAAAACAAATAGAACTAAACTAAAATCTCCTTCTGTGTTTTCCTTTAGGAAAAAGAAGCAACTAACAAAACACAGTGGTAACAAGGATTATTCAGTATGCGGTTTGTAGGGTATGTCCTGGAGCCACTAGAGGCACCTGCACTCTGTATAAGCCAGCTCTTAACATTCAGCGTTGATGTTCAGCATGACTTTCAGGCCCTGCAAGGTCCTCAGAGATCAAAAAACAATGTAGTTACTTCCTGTGCGAACACAAAATGTACTTGATGGTAGGGTTGCACAGTAGGCTACTACTTAAAGAGATGATCAGTAACGAGGATGTTTTTCCTTTCGACCTTCAGTTAATCATAATGTCCTGGTTTTTGGTAAACCGCTGTGGTTTCATAGACACTGTGTGTACGAAACGAAGTACAAAAAGAGTAAATTCCTTGGTAGTGAAAATGATTATTCTTTCACCACAAGGTAGCCTCATCATGAAGAGACCCTGTTAGATTCTTTCCCATGAACTTGCTAGTGGATTAAAAACTATTTTCGTTGTACCCTTTTGCTGGCACAGTTCTGGGAAGAGAAACTGCAGAGTGTTAATTGTCATTGGTTCTGGGTGTCAGAGACCCTGAAAAACTACTTTTTTCCCTCTCATTTACGTACACATTTATTACTTTTGTAACAAGACAAAGTGAATGACCTAATTAATTTAATTAAAATTTAATTTAAATTCAGATTTATTTCTAAAATCTGATTTATATGCCATTTAACAAGAATACATCTAAACTAAAGGGATGAGAAAAACAAATATTATATCACTTGAGGGCAGCCTAAAAGTTGTTTTGAAAGCTTAAGTTGCGTTTGCCAGCTTGTGACTTAATAGACTGAGGTAGAACTTTAAGAATAATTACTGCCCTTGTAATTAATCAAAATTAAAGATACAAAGATAGTTTTCTGCCCCCTGGAGTTAGCTTAGAGTTGCTATTTTTGAAAATTAAATATGCCTGAATTAAACTTTCTTTGGGGGAACTACTGTCCAAATAAGGCAACATCTTTCCACTTGGATTTTCCTGTTAATCTTGTCATTAAAATTATTAGCTTATATGACAAGATAATACACAGTGTAGAAGAAATTTGCTTTTTCTCCAACACCTGTGTGTAGTACTGTTGGTTTCTTATTTTAAAAATCTTTATAGAATAAACGGGATTAATCATTTAGATTGCAGAAACAGTGTAGATAGTGGTTAAAAGCACAGATTTTGATGTCAGGTGGTCCTGGGTTTGAATCCTAGGCTTACATTCGAACCTGGCAGCCTATGCCAAGTGACTGGCCATTTCTGTGCCTTGAAATGGGGCTAATAATCCCTATCTCTGAGGGCAGTTGTAAGGATTAAATGAGGATGATGTAAAAAATTTGGTATATGAGTGAGATATTGTACTTACTCAGTAAGTGGTAACTTATATTTATTATTATGGTAATTACTAAAATATAAAAAACATATTAATAAACATACTAACAGCTAATATAGATATTTGAGGGTGGCTTCAGATTGGTGTTTCAGATAGTTTCAGTTTGCGTGTGGGAATGACTTTATGCCTCTTTTATAGTTGGTACTTTAACTCTCCGGATACTACCCTAAGCACAACATCATTTAGTGTGATTAAATGTTTATAAAGAGTGTGGGCTTTGAAATAAGAACAGTTTGAATCATAGTTGCAGCACTTTGATTCATTTTACACAAACACGTATAATAGGTTTTTAACGTTCGCTTTTCTTCTGTTCTTTTAAGCAAAAACGAGATTGAAAGAATGTAATGCTAGTGCTTTTTAAAAAAACACCTTGTTCTATGTACAATTTACTTTTTTGGGATGTTTTCATCTAAGTGGGAGTAAATGATGTAACTACTGTTCTTAATAAAACAACTGGAAACATGAAAGTATATACTGGGAGCATTCGAAGAGACTTTGCAGAAGGGAAGGGTTGTATGCACTCATGGGAGAGAGCTAGTCTTGGGAGATGGCTGTATTCCTCATTGGATTTTATAATAATTCTATTAAATTTTGGTCAGAAAAAAATAATAGTGGGAGTTGAATTTGTGAGATTTAAAGTGATGTCTTAATTTGTATGATTTTATACATTTGTTTTTCTGAAGGTCATTTATAAGAGTTGATTTCTGTATTTAGAGTTTACATAATAAAGGTTTAGAATTTTAAATGCCATGTGAGATATGGTCTTTAAAACCAAAGGATCTTTAAGATCCTTGTTTGGGGTGCCTGGGTAGCTCAGTCAGTTAAGCACCTGACTTCGACTCAGGTCATGATCTCCCGGTTTGTGAGTCCGAGCTCCACGTCGGGCTCTGTGCTGACAGCTCAGATCCTGGAGCCTGCTTCGGATTCTGTGTCTCCTCCTCTCTCTGCCCCTCCCCTGCTCATGCTCTGTCTCTCTCTGTCTCTCTCTGTCTCTCAGTAATAAATAAACGTTAAAAAAAAAAAATTTAAAAAAATGCATGCTTGTTTGTTTTTGAACTATAAACAGATTGTGGTGAGTTTGGTTTGACAGTGTGAAGACTGTAATAGAGGCATAACTGATAAGAACAAAGAGCGAGTACCAGTCAGCAAACATTTATTAAGCACCTACTGTGTGTCAGTTGCCGTTCTAGGCACTAGTGACACAAGAGCAAACAATTGGCATGTAAACATTTTGGAAAGAAGTTGAATTTCAAAATGTAACAAAATATTGACTACCTGTTATATGTAAAACACTGTTTAGGGGAGGGGAGGGTAGGAGGAAAAAAATAGAACGTTAGAGTTCTCAAGAACCTTACGGTCTTAGGAGGGAAATGGTGTATACGGAAATCTGTAGAATAAGACCTCGTGGGCTGGCGGTGTCCAAGCTGCTGTGGAGATAATGGAGAAGGGAAGGGGATTCCAGCTGGAATTCTAACTAGAGGAGGCTTCACTAAAGGGATTTTTTTGGTACTTACAGCAAATAGTGCTAGTTTTGGAATAACAGGAAAAAGTTGTTGGGTTTCTGTCCAAATGTTTATTCTGTTTTCCCTTTTTTCAATTCTTGCCTTGTTTTTTAAGACACTAATTGAAATTACTTTGGGGGAAAATTTTTTTTTAAACATAGTTTATCAAACTTGCCAGGTTTCTTATTTGTGACATCACCAAAAACTTGTTTCAACAAATCAGTTTTTTTTTTTTTCAGTTTGCAAAATTTAATATGGTATTTAAATTCTCAGCCTTTGTAATATAAACCCAAAATATATAAACAGGTTGTTATATGGCCCTTACTCATTTTATGTCTCAATTTATTTACTTCAGGCTTCTCTTAAAAAAAAAAAAAAAAAAGTAAGGAAACTATAAAAGGAAAAGCTACAGAAACTTAATTTTGTTTCTTCTCTGATTTTGTAGATGTCCGTGGCAACACTGAAAATGAATTCCTTATTTTCACCAAATATTCTTCTATGAGAAGATCCATTTTGAACAGTCTATATATTTTTTCTTCTGTTGGACCAGCATGGCAGGATTCAAGCGAGGGTATGATGGAAAGATTGCTGGATTATATGATCTGGATAAAACCTTGGGTCGAGGTCATTTTGCAGTGGTTAAACTTGCCAGGCATGTCTTTACAGGTGAAAAAGTAGCAGTCAAAGTTATTGACAAGACAAAATTGGACACTCTAGCCACCGGTCATCTTTTCCAAGAAGTGAGATGCATGAAACTAGTGCAGCATCCCAACATCGTACGCCTTTATGAAGTTATTGACACCCAGACCAAACTCTATCTTATTCTGGAACTTGGAGATGGAGGAGATATGTTCGATTACATAATGAAACACGAAGAGGGACTTAATGAAGATTTGGCCAAGAAGTACTTTGCTCAGATCGTTCATGCTATATCTTATTGCCATAAACTCCATGTGGTTCACAGAGACTTAAAACCAGAGAACGTAGTCTTCTTCGAAAAACAAGGTCTTGTAAAGTTGACAGACTTTGGTTTCAGCAACAAATTTCAACCAGGGAAGAAGCTCACAACAAGCTGTGGATCTCTTGCGTATTCTGCTCCAGAAATTCTGCTTGGTGATGAATATGATGCACCCGCAGTAGGTAGGTAACCTTCCTCCAATATTTGCCCACTCGAATTCCACCAGCTAGAGAATAGTTGGTCAAATTGGTTGCTGTTTATCTGAAATAATTTCTTAAGGGACTTTCTTGAATGTGTCTTAATTAACAGATTGGGTTTCATGAATGCCGTGTATTCCTAAAGCTGGCAGTTAGTTTTACCCCTTATGTGGCAAACATCTAAGTATATTTGTCAGCACAGAGAAAAATGAGTAAGTTCTCATTTAAGGTAACCATCACCTGCTCACTGTAATTCTTTTGAACGTCTGAGTACATTTCCTATCTTCTTAGATCCTTCTGGTAGTCCCCCTAGTCTGCTCCTTCCTGGACATATCCTTTAACACTCATTGAGACTCATACTGGAAAAGTACTGTGAATGCTGCAGTACATTATGAAGAATTTGGGCATGGGGATCTTTTATTAATTGTGATCTTGAAGAGTGTACTTGATCTCTCTCTGCTTCATTTCCTCATCCATAGAGTAGAATTGAATCAGATGGAGGTATTGTATCCTGTGTTACCGTGTTTACTTTTCACAGCGACCAGTGTGGTGGTTATTGTCTGTTTCATTGTGTAGGACAGGAAATTGACATACAGACATCTGCTCTATGGTGGATTCCAGAATTTTGGTAGCCCTTTGCGTTGCCAGCCACCCTCTCTTCACTCCAAAACGTTGTGTTCTCTCTTGTCCTGAGTTATCTATTCCGGGTGGAAGTGTTTGCTCCTTTTCATCTTGTGGCAGTGTTGTCCCTTTGGGATTGTATCTGCTTTGAAAGTCATGTAGGAATTTAGGAATTTATTCTTAATTTTTAACAAGTTGTTAAGCTGAAGGTGTGGTCAGCTTTTACAATGTTTAGTTTAATCTTGGAATAATAATGCTCTAATATTACATGTACATGATATCACACTTCTTAGGAGTCTTCCGTTTGCATTCTGATCATTTGAAATGCAGGTTATGGAAGATTAAAGGCACACATTGAAGAGCACCAATTTTATACTGAATATTCTGTACACCAAAATACTGCTTTTCGTCTTAGATTTCTGTGTCCTGTAAAAGAAAGGGTTGTTGAATGGTTCCTGCCCACCGCAGATAACAAGGCTTCACCGAAACCTTTCATTAGGATATTTGAGTCAGAGATTTTTGATTAATGGAGCAGGTCTCGTCAGAAAATGAAGCCAAGAATTTACAGAAGAGGAAGCATAAATGTCTGAACATGGAAATGATGATGTTCAACCTCAGTAATAATCAGGGAAAATAAAAGCCTGATAAGATACTATCCATACTTTTCACATTGGGAAAAACTAATGTCAGACAAAACCAAGTGTAGATAACACTGTAGATCTTCAGGAAATCTAACCAGTACTACGTAGAAGACAATTATCTACTAAAGTTAAAGAAGTACACAATCCTGAGACCCAGCACTTCTCTTCCTGTGTACACACCCTTAGAGATGCTCTCACTCATGTACACAGATTTTCAGAGACTGTTTTTAACAGCATTATTGAGTATTCATCAGCAGGGGAATACATTGTTTGATATTCATGTGATGGAATTCTATATATTGGTGAAGATTAATGAACCATGGATGTCATCATGGCTGTAGTTCACAAACATTTAAGAAAAGCAAATTCGTAAGAATACTGATAGTATTACAACGTGTATATCAAAGTTTAAAACATATGAAGCAGTGTTATGTGCTGTTCAGGGGTGCATGCACATGTAGTAAAGCTCTGAAGAATGCATGAGGTTACACGAGGGGCAGGCATATCTAGAAGGTTTTATCTATATTGGTGATGTTTAGTTTCTAATTTGGATGGTGGGTACACAGGTATTCACTATAATTTTCTTGTTTTTTTTTCTTGTATCTTCAATCTTGCCTTAAAAAAACTTTTAAAAGGTTTTTAAAAAGGAAAAGGAAAGTGGGAGGATGCCTACAACTGCACTTGTTTTCTATGTCATTACTTTTTCTTTCGTTGTTACTAATTTTTTCCATGATCTTTCAGTTTCCCTTTGTTTTCTTTTCTACTGTCTTCAGTTGAAAGCTTTTTTTCTTCATTGTTCTGATTTCTAACATTTAAGGTTGTGTATTGCTCTCTCCTGCAATCTCTGGTAACATCCTGAGGATTTCACTCTCTGGTCATTGTCTTTCATTGCTGAAGTTTATCTTTACTCTTTTATTTCTTACTTAACCTAGAGGTTCTTTTTTTCTTTTTTAATTCAAAGTAGATAGATTTATGTTTCTTTTTAGCTGTTTGGTTTTTAACTTCTAATTTTAGTACATGGCAGTCAGTAGTCTACATTGCAACCTTACTGGTTTTTGCTTCGGGGAGTATTTTTAGATTTTCTGTGTGGCTTAATACATAGTGATTTTTGGTGACTATTTTTAGCATATACAAAGTTTTTGTACATAATTGAAGTTGCTAATTGTATAATTTGTTCCTCTGTGTCAGGTTTTTATTCTGATGTTATATTCTGAGAGAATTATACTAGTTCCCTACTCTAATCTGAATTTTGTATTTTAATCAGTTTTTGCTTTTATATGTTATTTTCTAGCTGTGTAAAGTATGTACATTTCTATAATTTATTTTGCATAATGACCTATACCTTTTATCAATATGTAACTGTGCTTATTGCCATAGATTCTATTTTGTCATTTTGTTTTAGGATGTATTGGCGTCTGCCCTTAATGTTCAGAGTTAGTCAGTATCATATCATTCCCTCTGACCTGCGAACAAGAACTATATGTAGTTTGTAGTACCTTTTACAGATTTTTTGTTTGCTTTTATTACTTAATATATACTTTTTCTGGTTCAATAATGCTTTAAGAGCGGATGAAGACTCTGGGCATATCTTAAAATTGTGTTCCTAAGCATCTTTAATTATTCCTTTTTTTGACCTAACTTAGTACATGCAAAGAACATTTCAAAATCCAGTGTGAATTTAAAAGTGACTAGCCGGTCTATCTGAAAAGCATTGCCTTATCTTGTGAAAAAGTGGATTAGTAAAACATAAATTGAGATATTCTTGACTGTTAATTTATGCGCTACTTAGAGAGTGTGCAGTATACCAGTTTTTGGAAATCTTGCGTGGCATATTCAAGCCAAGAGTTGTGGTTTAACTAGAAGCCACACTGAATGTCCTCTGGACAGCCTGTTCCTTCCTCTGCTTTAGCGCCATGAAGAACTATGTCCACATACTCCCTCCTACAAGAGTCTTTTTTAGACAGTTTGGGAAATGGGCAGCCACCAGAACTGTGATTGTAGCATTATGTGTATAATACTGTGTAAATATTTTCTTTGAAAACTTTTAAAAAAATCAGTCCTTACTGTACACATTGTACAACCTAAGGTGTAATACCTTTGTGATAGAACTTTGAAGTTAGTCCAGAAGGGCATAAATCAGAATTTTTCTCTTTGGCTTATCTAAATCTGCTATTATAGTTTGTTATGAATTGATAACTCCTTGCTTTAATTTCAGATTTCTTCCAGAAAAGCTGTTAATGGATTTGCTTTTACAGTCCCTCCCAAGGTGCACCAAATCTGAGGGGGTATAGTTTCATTTTTCCTGCTCAAAGTTACGATTTATTAGAGACAGATGCTTTAGTAATGTTTCTGTGTTTTCCGACTTGAACTTTCTCTTCCCAAGTCAGACTGTGGTTAAATTTTTATTACCTACTCTTAAAATTTGCCATTTGGACCGTGAGCCCTGATGGATTATAGATTAGAAGACCTTGGCTTGTGTCACAGAGTTTAGGCCTGAGTGTAGAGTTTGAGATTATGCATTTTTAAGGGATCATTTGTGCCTTTTTTATGCATAGGGAAGTAAGTTTGGTCTGTTTAAAGCACTATCTTGTTCGTCTTATTTAAAAAGGTGAATATAAAACCTGCCTACATGGTACGTATCCAGCATGAACCGCACTGCCTCCTTGGGCCCGGGCGGCCGCATGCGGTGTTCAGTTGTATGGAAGTGAAAAACGTATCCTTAGAAACGTGGTGCACACCTTCCACAATCCAGCTGTCGAGTGCAGGTCAGATATTCTGAAAGATACCTTTTACAGAGCATACCATCACCACCTGTCACGTAAAACCAAAAGAAAAAACTCCTTTCCTAAACTTTCTGAAGTTCCGTGTGCCTGTGAAACAAATGACAGTTATTTCAGAGATCATAGGTAAAAATTGATCCGCCACGAACCCTATGTAAATAAAAGCACTTTACAGTATTAGCCCTGTATGCACGACGTGCTGGCTTTACAGTGTGACTGTTGTATAATTATGTATTCAGGGAAGAGCCATTCTGTGCTTTGAGTAAAATCTTTTGAGATATAAATAAGCTACTCTAGAACTTAATATTTGTAATAAAGATTCTTGAGCACGACATGTTATAGGTAGTGTAATCTATAGGTACCATACGTAGGGTTTTTTTAGGCTAACTCAACCATTGATTTTTTTTTTTAACGAGAGGCCTGAAAAATGTGATTAAAATGACAGATGTCCTTTAATGTCTTCCCTACTGCATTTTTAGCTCAGGTGCTTATTGTTCTCACTGTATTATAAGATTCAGATAAAGTGAAGTATATATTGATGCCACTTTCTAGTTTAATTTGCTAGTGGTAAGATCTAAATTGGTGGTTCTCTACTCACCACTGGTAAATTTCACCTGGAGCAGACTTTTCAAAAACAAGCAGACCTTGCCAGGGCCCCGCCCTAGAGATTCAGGTAGTCTTGGGTGAGGCCCTTATCCAGAAGCTTCTGTGAGATTCTGATGTGCATCCAGCCTTGTCTACCTCTGGTTTAAAATCGTAGGATCAAATGTTTTAGGTTATTAGTGGAAAAATAGACTCCCAACATTTTAATTCTCATATGCTTTAAGGAATAAGTGTTCAGGAAAAAAAAAATGTTTAAATCTCTTCAGTTTCCAAAATTTTTAACAAGAACATAAAATTCTTCTTTTGATATTGATAATTGAGCTTAAACTTCTCTCGTTCGCCTCCCTCTGCCCCATTTTAATCACACCTTGTGCTTATTTGGGGCTAAGTCAGTGAAAACCAAATTTCAGGTCCTTTGGAAATTTTTCCTGATGTTGTTCCCACGCCTGGAACTTCAGGCTGGACACCCGTGCCTTTCCCGTTGGGAGCCGGGAGACCGTCCTGCTCGTTCCCCTCCCGCTGCCGTTCCCAGAGCTTCTTGTCACGTGTCCCCTGGCGTCGTGCAGGTCGGAAGGTTCCCTCGCTGCCTCGATCGAAACCGTGTTCTTCGTCGGGAAGATTTGTAGCACCTGCTACTTTTCTCGGGGCCCTGGCTGCCACCTGACGAGACTCGGGTTTGGTCTCGTTTGGTTTTACGTGGGCCTTGGGCTCCTCTTGCTTACTCCCTCCTTGTCAAAGCGTGTGTGGAAAGGCAGAGGCGTGCAGGGCTCGTGATCGCAGGTGCCGCTGGAATAGACGCCGGAAGTCACGGTTGGCCCGCTTGTCGCTCTCGAGCCGGACCTCGAGTCTTCGGGCTCTTGGCGTGAGGAGGTGGGCGCCGGGCCGCCCGGACGACTCCGTGCGTCTTCGGAAGGAGAGAGAAGGCAGGGATTCCGGAGGCCGCCTTCCCGCCACTTGTTCCGGCCGCCGGTTTCCGGACGTTGACGGTTCGGGAGAGAGGAGGCCCCGGGTCTTCGGGCGCCAAGAGCCGGCGCTGGGAGCGGGGACCGGCTGGAAGGGGGCGCCGTGCCGGGGACGCGGCCGTCGGGAAGCACTGCTTCTCCGTTCCTTTTGAAGTTTCAGTGCGCACCTCCGCTCTGCTCGGAATCCTCCGAGGTCTTCCCGTTCCTTCCCTGTGGGAAGCGGAGGCCTCGGGGCGGCAGCGCGGTCCCCAGGGTCGGCTCCCCCGGGTCCCCCCTCACTCGCGACTCCCGCGCCTTGAGTCGCCCGCGCGGCCCCGCGATGCCGCCCCCTTGCTGTCGGTCACCTTGCGCTCGCAGTCCTGCCTCGGGGCCCTTCTGCCTCCCGTGCCTTGACCCGACGGCCGTTGCCCGCCTGCCACCCTCTCGGCCCCCCGCCTCCCCCCTCGACTGGCCTCTCGGTCCGTCACCGGCGTGTGTGCAGTGAGGGTAGTGACGGCGGCGGTTCGAGGAAGGCGGACGCGCTGGTGCTTAGCCCGGCGCCGGGCCCGAAGTCGGCCTTCGGTCCGGCGCACCTGTCGCCACCGCCTTCGCCGAAGGGTCACAGACGCCTGGTTCCCGTGGAGCCGGGCCGCTGTCCCGAAGGGCGGTCAGGGATCGCGGCCTCGTTTCTCCTCCTGAGGGGCTTTCTTCGCCTTTGGAAGCTTGGCCTCGGGGGGAGTTGCCGAAATGTCGGCCGCCCTGGGAAAACCGGGAGCGAGGGCGGCCCGGGACCTTGGCCCTTGGGTTTTTCTCACACGTGTTGTTAGTGGTGGTGAACTTTCGGAAGGTAGGGAGTAGGTTAACTTCTAAAGGAGGGATTTTTCTCTGTGGTTTTTTTTTTTTTTGTTTTTTTTTTCAACGTTTATTTATTTTTGGGACAGAGAGAGACAGAGCATGAACGGGGGAGGGGCAGAGAGAGAGAGGGAGACACAGAATCAGAAGCAGGCTCCAGGCTCTGAGCCATCAGCCCAGAGCCTGACGCGGGGCTCGAACTCACGGACCGCGAGATCGTGACCTGGCTGAAGTCGGACGCTCAACCGACTGCGCCACCCAGGCGCCCCTCAGTGTGTGTTTTTAACGTTAGATAAAAACAAATGAAAGGATCTGCCTGGTAACGGGTTAGGTTCGTGGAACTTCAGAAGAGCTTTCTCAACCACTTAAAACAGTTAACTATCTCCATACAGAAATACGGAAATTAAATCTATTCCCTTCGGGTTGTAGCCTTAGGAAACCCTTAGGGAGTTGAAAATACCAAATCTACTTGGGTATTTTTTTATCTTTTTTGTGGGGAGACGCATAAACCTGTTGAAGAAGGACCCGTTCGCAAAACAAAAACTCAGCCGTGAACGCGCACTTGCAACACGGTCAACTCGGAATCGGGGCAGTCGCGATACACGTCGCCACCCAGTCCGAACTCGTGAATGTCGAGCGACGTCGCCGTGGCCTTCTTGAAAACTGGTGAAAACTGCGTTGACACGTAGGCGCCGTGCTCGACGGCGCTCTCGGGCTCGCTCCGAAATGGCCTGGCGGGACTTGGTGGCGACGCGTCTCCGTTTCTGGGGAGACCGTCCCCGCGCATCGGGAAGTCGCCTGCGGGGTCCCGAGGGTGTCAGGACTCGCGGAGCAGCTGCTCGGGAAACGCTTTCGACGGTCACGGTCACACACGCGGCCGTGCGGTTTTCTCCTTTCAAGGGCCGTGGCTGCCCTCGGCCGGATCTTCACACGTTGCCGCCGGCTTTGGCGGAGGAAGATGGCGCGTGGGCCTGGAAGAGGGCACCGCGGGGCGAAGCCAAGCTAAGTAGCCGAGACGGTCTGTGGCACCGGCCCTTCCTCACGACCGTCATCCCAGTACGTGGACTCGCTGTTCTTAATGTCCTCTTCCCATCATCCTCGATTAACCCATGTTCTGTCTAACCCACTTCGTCTTCAGAAAAACGTTGATTTATCTCACCTGGTTTCTATTGGTTGGCCTGATGGTGGTGGTATTTTAAAAATTATACCCGCTATAGTGTAGAACAGCGCCTAACAGTATTATAAAAGTTTAATTTGCAATTATTTTAAGCCCTGAAAGCTAAGAAAAACTCGGTAAGGACCTCAGCGTTTGGGCCCTGTCCAGCAAGTAGGAGAAAAAGACTGTGGAGGGAGACGCTCTTGGTAGACACGTCTAAATTCTGCCCGGGATGCAGCCAGGCACACAGTAGGTGCCCTGGTTTGTTGGATAAAAATAATGGGGGGGGGGTGTTAGATGGCTAAAAACAGAGGATGATGAGATGAAGGGGACACGTGCCCTAATGGCCTTTTCCCCTTGGAATTAGATGGGATGACGCCAAACCTCATTTCAGACTGCTCGCTTGTGCCTCTTGCTCAATAGGAAGGTCCTTGAGAAAGAGAAGTGTGTGTTTGTTTATATCTTATCTGTGTTCCATTCCTGTCACCAGGTAAACATGACGGGCCCTAATGTTTGTTTAAATGAGTTAAATATTACAGAAAACGAACTAGAGAAATGAAAACTTAGATTCTGCTCAATTTTTTTTACAGCGTGTAATCGTGCCCCCTCCCCCATGGCCCGGCCCGATATCCTTGCCCATACTGGAACTCCTTTTCCCTGACTTGTGCCTGTATGTTAACATGTCCTGGACTCCCCTCCTCCCTGCACATTGAGGCAGGTCTGCGGTTTGAAGCATGTTACAACATACCGCTATGAAGCTTATTTTAGATCTGATCTTGCAGGCTTGTGGGGCCCACAGCTTTGAAGCAGTTTTGAAGTAAGCTTTGGAACATAAAATAGAGGTGTGGAATTGTGTCCTTATTTTTGTGCCTTTGGCTACCTGACTGACTTGTTTTATACATTAATCTCTCATTTGCCTTATAGTGTTTTAAATTTCCTAGCTGTGACTTGGGAAGATGGTAATGGAAAGCTGGAGGTAAGCTTATAGACAGGGCTTCTCCCAAAAGGAACATCAGATCGTTGGGGATATGGTGTCCTTTTTGTTTTTTAAAGCCGAAGACTTAATTTGTAGGTATTTGGTGTGTTTGGTATTTTTTTTTTAAACCCATTTTGTGTCATGAACAGTTTGTATGTATCAACTCTTCGTTGACTTTAGGTCCTTGTTACAGTTTAAAGAGACTGAACGTGGATCAGGAGCTCCAGTAGATGGCAGGAAAGCCCCTCAGATGGTGTGATCCCCCAGTTCCAAAGTGTGATTCTCAGTTTTGTGCTCAGTGGTAATTAGTTTCCAGAGGACTGAAACCGGCTTAACAAATTCTCAGGAGACTAATGTGTACAAAAACCAGTTGATTGTTACATGAGACTTTGAATGTCAGTCCACTGCAAGCTTATGTTCTTGCATCAGACTAGCTGTATTTTCCTAAATTTACCTATTTTTCAGGTTTCTAAAAAGTTGGTAGACATAAGCTCTTCTTTTAGGTATGGTATAAGTTGATTTGGTTTAACCTTTTTTAGGAACGCATGTGATCTGTTGCTATTCCTGAGGTCACATGATTCTTGTTTGGATTTCTGCCTCAGCTCTTAGAGCTCTTCCTGATTCTGGAATTTCAGTTCATTTATTTCTGTTGCTTCCAAGGCCTTGAAAACCGGATTTCTGCAAGTTATCTTTTGTTTCCAGTTGTTAGAGCAGGACCTTCCGTCTGCTCAACACATTGCAGTCTACCTAGAAGTAGAAGATTCCCAGTAGTTTTAGATTAGTCCTAATTTTGTTCTCAGTTATCAGTTTGTGGGTGGGCTATGTTGCTCTGAAGTTGTCAGTTAAACAGCTTGATAAAATTTTTTTGGATTTACTATCCAGCTTCAGTATCAAGATGAGTTCATTAATCAGCAGAGGTAAGAAGAGTTAGCGAAGTTGTGTTCCGTTTCTACTTTTGACTCTTCTAGCTGCTGTCAGGGGATTAGAAGGAACGGTTTTTTAATCATTAAGGAAGGCTTCTAAGACTTCATTCTTGTGTTACTTCATGTAAGAGAATTGAACTTCAGAGTCCTTAGCTATCAGCGTCTCTTACCAATTAGAGAACTACTTATTGATCACTTTCTTTAGATCATTTTTTGATTTGTCCCATAGCAGAGCACCATGAAGCAAGCAAATAAAGTCTCCTAGGATGCTGAAATGGACTGTCCTAAGCCCATGTAAAACTGCATGTATTTTGTTTGTAGTTTTCATCAGGGTCTCACTCAGATCCTTATTTGGTTAATTTTACATAAAATTCTAGCAAGTTCAGCAAATTCACATTTTCATCCTTCAACTTACAGATAGGTAATATTAGAGACCTCTTAGAGACTGGCACACTGATAGCAAAGAAGAGAAAGAATCATGAAATCATAACCAAAAACTCTTAAAAAACATGATATTCCTGAACAACCAGTGGATCAAAGAAGAAATTAAAGGGGAAGTGAAAGTTTCTGAAGACAAATGAAAATGGAAACACAATATACTAGAACTTGTGGGTATGCAAAACTAGAACTTGGGATGTAGCAAAGCAGTTCTGAGTGGGAAGTTTGTAGCAATAAATGCCTACATTAAGAAGCAGGAAAGATCCCACATAGAAGGAAGGAAAATAGTAAAGAGCAGAAATAAATAGAGAACAGAAAAAAACAATAGAAAAGATTAACCAAACTAAAAGTCAGTTCTTTGAAAAGATAAACAAAATTGGCAAGCCCTTCGCTAATTTTATCAAGGAAAAGAGAGTGAGAGACCCAAATCAACAAAATTATAAATGAAAAAGGAGCTATTACAACAGATACCACAGAAATACAGAGGGTCAAAAAGGCTGCTATGAATAACTATATGCTGACAAACTGGATAACCTAGAAGAAATGGGAAAATTCTACATATAACCTACTAAGACTGAATCAGGAAGGAAGAAATAGAAAATTTGAATAGACCAATTACTAGTAAGGAGATTGACTCAGTAATCAGAAATCCAATTGGTTAATTTTACCAAACATTTAAAGAATTCATACCAATCCTTTTCAAACTCTTTGGAAAAATCAAGGAGGAGGGAACATTCCCAAACTGAGTTCATGAGACCAGCATTTTCCTGATACTGAAGGCAGAAGAGGGCACTGTAGAAGAGAAAACTACAGGCCAATATCCCTGATGAATATAGATGCAAAAATTCTCAATGAAATACTAGCAAACTGGATTCAGTAGCACATTAAAGTGATTCACCGTGATGATCAAGTGTGATTTATCCCTGGGATGCAAGGATGGTTCAACATTTGCAAATCAGTTATTGTTACTAGAATTGAAAGAAGAGAATCATGATCATCTCAATAGATGTAGAAAAAAGCATCTGACAAAATTCAACATCCATTTGTGGTAAGAACTTACAGTGGGTGTAGAGGCAGTGTACCGCAACATAATAAAGGCCATATATGACCAGCCCACCACCACCATCATACTTAGTGGTAAAAGGTTGAGAGCTTTTCGTTTAAGATCAAGAACAAGACGCTGTCTCCTATTTAACACAGTATTGGAAGTCCTACCTAGGGCAATCAGGCAATAAAAACAGAAGACATCAGCATTGGAAATGAAGTAAAACTGTCTCTAGTTGCTGATGACATGATTTTATATAGAGAAAATCCTAAAGACTCCCCCAAAAACTCTTAGAACTTAATCAGAAATTCAGTAAAATTGTAGGATGCAAAATTAATGTACAAAAATCAGTAGCATTTCTATCCATTAACAATTTTTCTGAAAATGAAATAAGTTGATCCCATTTACAATAGCATCAAAAACAATAAAACACTTAGGAACATATTAAACCAAGGAGGTGAAAGATCTCTACCTTGAAAACTGTAAGACATGATGAAAGAAATCAAAGATACAAAAATAAATGGAAAGTAGCCCTTGTCTATGGATTGGAAGAATTAATGTTGTTAAAATGTTAATACTACCAAAAGCCCATTCCTATTAAGATTCCAATGGCGTTTTTTACAGAAATAGAAGAACATGCCTAAGATTTATATGGAACCACAGTAGACCCAAGATAGCCAAAGACATCCTGAGAAAGAAGAACAAAGCAGGAGGCTCATACTTTCTGATTTCAAGCTATGCTATAAAGCTGTAGTCATGAAGACAGTGGTACAGGCATAAAAACAGACAAATGGAGTAACGGAACAGAATCAGGAGTCCAGAAATGAGCATATATGGTCAACTAATGTTTGAAAAGGGAGCCTGGAATCTTCACTGGAGAAAAGACCGTCTCTTCAATAAATTGAAGAAAATTGGATATTCACATGTAGAAGAATGAAACTTGACCCCTGTCTTAACACCACTCACAAAAATTGACTTGGAAGGGATTAAAGACTTAAATGTACGACCTGAAGCCATGAAACTCCTAGAAGAAGACAGGAAAAAACCTCCTTGACGTGATTTCTTCAGATAGGACACCTAAAAGCACAAACAATAAAATAAAAAATACGTCAAACACAGAAGCCTTCTGCACAGGGAAAGAAGCCACCAACAAAGTGAAAAGACAACCTATGGAATGGGAAAAAAATATCTGCAAACCGTGTATCTGATAAGCGATTAATATCAAAAATATATAAAATAACTCCAGCTCAACAACAATAAAACCAAATAATCCAGTTAAAAATGGATAAAGATCCTAAATAGACATTTTTCTAAAGAAGATATATAAATGGCCAACAGGTACATGAAAAGATGTTCAATATCACTAGTCATCAGAGAAATGCAAATTAAAACCGCAATGAGGGGCGCCTGGGTGGCGCAGTCGGTTAAGCGTCCGACTTCAGCCAGGTCACGATCTCGCGGTCCGTGAGTTCGAGCCCCGCGTCAGGCTCTGGGCTGATGGCTCAGAGCCTGGAGCCTGTTTCCGATTCTGTGTCTCCCTCTCTCTCTGCCCCTCCCCCGTTCATGCTCTGTCTCTCTCTGTCCCAAAAATAAATAAACGTTGAAAAAAAAATTTAAAAAAAACAAAACAAAACAAAACAAAAAAACCGCAATGAGATACTCCCTTGTGCCTGCTAGAAAGGCCATCATCAGAAAGACAAGAGATAACAAATGCCGTTGTGGATGTGGAGAAAAGGGAAACCTTCTGCACTGTTGGTTGGAATATAAATTGGTACAACCAGATGGAAAACTGGAGTTTGCTCAGAAAACTAAAAATAGTACTGTATGATTCAACAATTCCACCTCTGGGAGTATATCCAAAGGAAATGAAAATACTAACTCAAAAAGATCTCTGCACCCCCATGTTCAGAGCGGCATTGTTGACAACAGGCAAGACATTAAAACAACCCTAAGTGTCCATCAGTGGATAAATGGGTAAGGGAGTTGTGGTATATATATGTATACACACACACCATGGGATATTATTCAGCTATAAAAAATTAGGAAATCCTACCATTTGTGACAATATGGACTTGCAGATGTTGTGCTAAGTGAGATAAGACAGATAAAGACTGTATGATCTCACTTATATATGTGAAAATCTAAAACCAAACCAAAACAAACCCCACACTCAGGGAAAGAGATCAGAGCGTGGTTACCAGAGGCAAGGGATCGGGATTAGAAAAAGGTGTTCAAAAAGTATAAACTTCCAGTTATAAGAGTAAATAAGTACCGGGGATGCAATGAACAGCATGACGACTGTAGTTCACACCGTTGTGTGGTATATAGGAGAGTTAAGAGAATAGATCCTAAGAAATCTCATCACAAGGAGAAATTATTTTTTCTTTTTATTGTCTCTGAGATCATGGATGTTAACTAAATCATTTCACAACATGCGTAAACCAGACTATCGTTCTACACGTTAAAGCTATGCAGGCGTATATCAGTTATTTCTCATAACTGGGAGGAGAACAAACCAAATATGATAGGCCCTCTGTTTACTACATGGAGCCCAAGCCTTTAGCAGTGCTTATGGGCTCTTGGAGGTAGGGTGAGGTGCATACTTGGGAGCAACTCTAACACGGGGATCCTCGGTGGAAGGTAAGATGGAGCCATCAATTATGAGCCAGATGGTCATTGTTTTCCTGCAAATGAATCAAGAGAGAGGAATTGTGGCAAGGGACACAAAGGGCAATAGTGTCATCTGTCCTGGACATCCTCCCTTTGTTGCCAACCTCTAAGGTCTCATTATGATTACATCCCAGCACCTAGCACAGTGCCTGGTAAATAGTGGTGCCACACATTTGTTGAGCACTTGTATCAGTGTCTGCTTTGTGACCCTTCAGTATAAGGACCGATTCCCCCAAGGACACCGCTATACCTCAGCATGGTTCTTTAGCTGGTGATTTTAAGCGATGTAGGCAAACAGGCTCTAATAGTTTTTTTTTGTTTGTTTGTTTTTTTAATTTTTTTTTTTTCAACGTTTATTTATTTTTTGGGACAGAGAGAGACAGAGCATGAACGGGGGAGGGGCAAAGAGAGAGGGAGACACAGAATCGGAAACAGGCTCCAGGCTCTGAGCCATCAGCCCAGAGCCTGACGCGGGGCTCAAACTCCCGGACCGCGAGATCGTGACCTGGCTGAAGTCGGACGCTTAACTGACTGCGCCACCCAGGCGCCCCCAGGCTCTAATAGTTTTAACTTCCTCAATTATCACAAGGCATCAGAGGAGGAATTATTTAATAAATTGTATTGGAAATAGTTAAACATTTAAGGAAGAAGGAATGACAGATTCCTATCTGTGTTATGTGTCAAAACAAATTCCAGGTGAATTAAGGATTTGTATAACACGAATTACACGCCCTCCCCTCCCCCTAAAGCGAACATTTATAAGATCTTGGCCTTTCTAAACAGGAATCATAAAGAAAAGGTAATAGATTTGATTCCAGTTTATGGATATGGTTTGATTCCAGTTTATGGTATGGTTGTACATGTATTTTTTTAGAAATTATAATTAGGAAACAAACCAAGCAAATAATTTGTAACATAGATGATTACTATTCTTACTATTGAAAGAGCTCTTACAAATCAATGAGGAACTCTACTAAAGACAGATGAAAAGAGAGTTCATTAAAAGGTCATGTGAATAACCAATAAAGATGGAAAAGTTTAACCTTAAAAGTAACTGGAGTATTCAGGACTTAGTATAAAGCTATAATAATCAAGACTATATGGTGTTAAGAAAAGGGCATACATATAAATCAGTGGAATAGAATATAGTCCGTAAATAAACCCACACATATGATCAAATGATTTTTCAGCAGAAGTGCTAAAGCAATTTAGTGGACAAAGCCTAAGTAGTCTTCAACAATGTACTGGAACAATTGGGTATCCGTATGCAAAAAATGAATCTTGATCCATTCCTTATACACTTACAAAAACTCAAACGTGCATCATAGACTTAAATGTGAAACATAGGACTATAAAAGTTCTAGAAGAAAACAGAAGATCTCTGTAGCTTTGACTTAGGCAAAGCTATTTTAGAGCATCAAAAGCACAATCTATAAAAGAAAAACTTGATAAATTGGATTTTACCAAAATGAACTCCTGCTTCTTTTTTTAAAAATGTTTATTTATTTATTTTGAGAGAGAGACAGCCGGGGAGGGTCAGAGAGAGAGGGAGAGAGAGAATCCCAAGGAAGCTCCACATCGTCAGTGCAGAGCCCGATGTGGAGCTCAATCCCATGAACTGTAAGATCATGACCTGAGCTGAAATCAAGAGTTGGACACTTAGCCTACTGAGCCATCCAGGTGCCCCTCAACTCCTGCTTCTTGAAAGATCTTATTAAGACACCAACTGGGACAAAATATTTGGAAATCACATATTTGATAGAGAATACATAAAGAATTCTCAGAGCTCAGAAGATATTTGCAAATGATAAATCCAAAATATATAAAGAACTTCTATAACTCAACACCAGAAACACAAACAGTCCAATTAAAAAATGGGCAGAGGACCTGAACAGACATTTTTCCAGAGAGAACCAACAGATGGCAAGCAGACCTGTGAAAAGATGCTCAGCCTTACTAATCATCTGGGAAATGCACATCAAAACTGCAATGGGAGATCCCCTCATGCTGCTCAGAATGGCTAGTGTCAAAAAGACAAGAAATAACCAGTGTTGGGCAAGCATGGGGAGAAAAGGGAACCCCTGTGCACTGTTGGTGGAAAAGTAAATTGGTGGAACCCACTGTGGAAAACAGTGTGGTGGTTCCTCAAAACAAAATTAAAAATAGAAATGCCATACAGTTAGTAATTCTGCTACTGGGTATTTAACCAAAGAATTAAAAAAACAGTAGTTTGAAAAGGTTTATGTACCCTTATGTTCATTGCAGTATGATTTACAATAGCTAGGATATGGAAGCAACCTAAGTGTCCATCGATAGATGAATAGATAAAGAAGATGTAGTTTGTATACACACAACACACCGTGGAGTACTAAGCCATTAAAAACAGAGGAGATCTTGCCATTTGCAGCAACATGGATGGACGTAGAGGGTATTATACTAAGTGAATTAAGTCAGAGAAAGTCAAATACCATATGGTTTCCCTTACATATGGAATCTGAAAACCAAAACAAATGAACAAAAAAATCAGCCTCTTAAATACAGAAAACAAGTGGCCAGAGGGGTGGGGTGCGTGGGGGGAGGGGTGAAACAGATAAAAGGAATTAAGAGGTATACATTTAAATAAGGAAGTCACAGAAATGGAAAGTACAAATGGTATTGTAATAATGTTGTATGGTGACTGCCCTTCTCACGATGAGCACGGAGTAATGTATAGAATCGTCAAATCACTATGTTGGACACTGTGTTGGAAGCTAATATAACTGTGAACGTCAACTATACTCAAGTAATTTTTTGAGAAAGCTTTTGAAGCTGTTTTCAGGAAATGTAAATACGGTCAATATGACCATTTTAAAATAAAGCTTTTTTCTGTATTACTGGAGGTTATATATAAAATAAGAACTCTCAAAACTCAGTAAATTAAAAGGCAACTCAACGTTAAATGAACGAAAGATGCAAACAAACAATTCACCAGAGAAGGCGTAATATAATAATAAGCTCGTGTAGATGCCCACATCATTAGTCATCAGGGAAAATGCAAACTAAAAGTACATCTGTTAGGATGGGTGGGATTTTTTAAACTGCCAGTACCAAGGGCTTACAAGGGTGTGAATGGAACAACTGGAACTCTCATACTTTGAGGATGGGAATGTAAAAATCCTAGCGCCACCGTGAAAAGTGATCAGGCAGTTCCTTTAAAGCTCATGTACACTTAACTATATGGCTTAGGAAGCCCACCCTTGCCTAGGTATTTGCCCAAGAGAAATGAAAATTTAAGTCTGCACAAACATCTGTACACAGATGGTTTTTTTCATAGTTGCCCCAGACCGAAATAAGCTTTGAAACATCTGTGCAGTGGAAGATCATTGGAACAATAAAAAGTGATGACCTGTTGACATGTGCGACACCACGTGCGGGTGTGTCTGAAGCGCAGAGACGGGCCGGAGGGTGAGTGGCCGGCAGCACTGACCAGACTCCCCTTGCTGCACAAGACCCCGCGTTGAACACTTGAAGTACTTTTGGTCCTTGGCAGAAGTTATTTGTGCTAAAAATTAAAGCTAAGATAATTGTAACTGTTCATGCTGTGGAGAGATGGGTCTGTGAATTTATCAAGGGAATCTTACGGAATCTAGTGTCCCCAGACGTACAGGTTGAGAATCACTGTCTCAGTGAGCAGGCTTTTTTTTTTTTTTTTTTTTTTATTACCGCATTACCTTGACATTCTTCTAAAGACGCTTCTGCCTCTCCCATTGAAGTATGTACACTTCATAATGTTCTGTTAAGCACAGCTAATTTTTAATTACTTTTTTATAAGCAATAAATGAATACAAATGAATGTTCTTGTAAGAGAATTCAAATAGTACAGAAGTATATTGAATAAAAAGTATAAAATTCCTTTGGCTTTTCCCTACCAGTCTCACTCCTTCACTTCGAGGCAAGGATTTTTATCAATCCTTCCACGTTCTGCGGGGATCCGTGTGGCACTTTTTGCCTGGACACCCTCACGGAAATCGCCAGCTGAGCGGTGGTGTCCACCTTTTGTAGGAGAGAAAACTCAGAGGCACAGAAGGCAGGTATAACTTGGCCAAGAATACAGAGCTAATTAAATGGCCAAGGTAGGATTTGAACCCAGGCTTGGATGCTTTAGCCCAGGCATGCTTTTTCATTAGGCCTCACTGAAGGAAATCACTATCTTTCGCTCTCCATCTACCGAGGTTGCTAAAATCAGATTTGTGAGGTGATTTATGAAAGAATGCGGAGTTGGAAGGGTGTCTGCTGCTTGTCGGGTTTGCACTTGCGTGAACGTGTGCCGTCCCACACGTTTGATAACCTTCGGACTTCTTGAACTTTTTCCTATTTTCTTTCGACTTGAAAAGACAGGTTTGCGCCAGGCGTTAAACCCCTCACTAAAAGAAACTGCAGCTTGTTTTCACTGATACCCCTCCGTCCCCACTCCAGATACTCCCTCTCCTTTCCCTCCTAGCTTCTATTTGAAAGCGGTCCGTAACTGCCCACTGCCCACTGCCCGCGTACCGAGGACCTCCGCGGCGGCTGCCTTCTGGGACGTCCTGTCCAAACGGTATTTGCAGAAGCGTTTGCCGTCTCTTTAGCTTCAGGTCGGTTTCGTTCAGCAAACTTCTGAGGATGCAGGGGACATGTGCTGCTCTGGAGCTCCGGGTAATGGAGGAAAACGTCTGCGGTTACAGCTCACCGTGGCGATGCCCTGGTTGCCAGCTGGGAGGGCGGTTTGGGGGGATCTCGGGGAGCTGGAGGTCAGCGGTAGGAGCCCTGGAGGACTGTGGGCCCATACCGGAACTGGCACGATCTTCCTGATGCGGAAGTGAGGGGACGCCTGTGGTACAGAGTCCAGGATGCCTCCTAAGTTTTGATTGGTAGGTGGAGGTGCCACAGACCACACTAGAACCCAAATGAGACAAATACGCTTGGGTACAAAGTGACGAGCTTAGTTTGGACAGCATTGAGTTTTGAAGTCCCCAGGTGGATTCAGGTGTGGGAAAGAACTGTTTTGAAGTAGGTATGAGTGATGGCATTCATTCTTTCTTTTTTTTTTTTAATGTTTATTTATTTTTGGAAGAGAGAGACAGAGCGTGGGTGGGGGAGGGGCAGAGAGAGGGGGAGACACAGAATCGGAAGCAGGCTCCAGGCTCTGAGCTGTTGGCACAAGGCCCGCCGCGGGGCTCGAACTCATGAGCCGTGAGATCACGACCTGAGCCGAAGTTGGATGCCAAACCGACTGAGCCACCCAGGCACCCCACTGATTTTCTTTTTTTTAAGTTTATTTATTTATTTTGAGAAAGAGCATACGAGTCAGGGAGGGACAGAGAGAGGGAAAAAGAATCCTAAGCAGGCTCCACACTAACAGTGTGTATTGCCCTGACACAGAGCTCAAACTCACGAACCATGAAGTCATGAGGTCATCACCTGTGCCGAGATCAAGAGTCAGACGCTTAATCGACTGAGCCACCCAGGCGCCCCTATTCTAACTTTCTTTTTAAGAGAAGAAATGATTGCTGGTTAAATAATAGAAAGTTGCTTCTAACTGGAGTGTTGGTAAAACCGGAAATAAGGTAGATACCCTAAAACATGGACTTGTCCAAATTCTTCATTCCTTGTCTACCCCACTCTTACCACTTGGAGAGTGGTCTCTAGTCAGGCCCCTCAGAACCAACCACTGATCTTGTTGGGAACAAGAATCTTCAGCATCCGGAGCTCTAGGTGGTTTTGAATGCAGATGTAGATCCTGTTGTGTAGGTAGGAATTCACACCAGAAGACCCCGGTACCAGAAACAAAGGTCGTGAGACCGACACGCTTCTGTAACAGTGCTGCTCTTCTAAGAAAGCATTGCTTTCTACGTTCGTTTTGGGTCATACGTCGGTTGCTGCTAACCACAGTTGGAACTGAAAAGTGTTTGCTTAAATCCTGCCGGTTTTAAGGGGTGTCGTGAAAGGTGCCGTACTTCGTCTGTAGTGGTTTTAGAACATTCTGTTGCTGCTTTCGTGACTGATGGCTACACTGATAAAGTGAGAAGAAAAAAATAGAGGTTTCTGCCTAGAACTTTTCTCCTGGTCTTCCCATTTTTATTACTTTCTAATCCCTGCTCTTTTTTTTTTTTTTTTTTTGGTCTCTAGATAATTCACTTCAGAAGTGACTTTTTAGAAGACCTCTCAGCAGTCATGACACCCTCCAGCCACCCCCGCCCACCCTTTGACAGTAGTGTTTCCTCAAATTGTTAGTATGTTCTTTTAGACTGTTTTGTTTTCATTTTGATCTTTTGTTAGCCTTCCTAAAATGATCTTTGTAGTTTAAACTCCACCTCCAACCCTAGAAATGGCATAATTAAACTGTGTTATGACAGTTGACCTACTGAATGTTAGCAGCTAAAGGAGACTTCACTGCTCATTTTTGGCAGCTCGAGGGAGACCAGTAACTCCCAGCCTTTATATCAACAAGGACTTCATTATCTTTCCACCCCTTCCCACGGTTCCATAAGTTGGAAGTGTTTTTTTTTTTTAACCAGAAGAACTATATGTATTAAGTAATATTTTCTTTTTCCATTTTTTTTAACAAGGGCCTATACCTGGGTCTGAAGTCAAAACATTAAGTTTGATTTTTCAGATGGTTGATATTTGTTAACCTGTGTACAATAGACAATTCCGTTAACATTTTTAAAAAATAAAAAATAATAGAAAATCCCCATTCCATGTTCTTTCTCTCACCTGTCTCCCTCCATCCATCCGCCATAAAGACTTGGCGAATCTCAAGCTGAGTCTATGATCGCTATACCTCGGGAGTGTGTAGTTTTATAAGCAAGTTTTTTTTAATGGAAAAAGATATTTTAAAATACAAAAATGAATTTTTAGGGGTGCCTGTGTGGCTCAGTCAGTTAAGTGTCTGACTCTTGGTTTTGGCTCAGGTCATGATCTCACAGTTCGTGAGCTCGAGCCCCGCATCAGGCTCTGTGCTGACAGCGTCGGAGCCGGCTTGGGATTCTCTCTTTTCCTCTGCTCCTCCCCTGCTTACGCATGAGCACATACTCTCTCTCTCAAATAAATAAACTTAAATTTAAAAATCTTAAAAAAGGAATTTTTATTAAGATGTGTGCCAACTGCCTCCCCCATTTGAGGGGAAAGTAATAGATAATCTTTCTTGTTGCCATTCTTAGCCCTGTGATACCACCTGTCTTGTCCTGGGGATCCAAGATTATGAATTACCACCTTTTTTAGCTGTATTACCAAGAGGCCTTTCCTGTTCTTCTCCCCTCATCTCCACTGGTGTTTCTTGTTGGCTTTGTGCCTTCTGAGCTATCTGTCGTCTGTTTCTCACAGTGAATTGGGAGTCCTGTAAGGGCACGGGTGTCCCCCATTCATCTCTGTGTCCCCTGTGCTCAGGAGCAGTGCCCGCCCAACACAGACGGATGGGGGCGAGGCATTGCAGCCTCCTTAGAATGTGTGCTGGGCTCTGTCCAGAATACTCGGCACGCGTTCAAGTTTTCTGTTTAATACCCACAACAACGTTAAGAGGAAGTGTGTTATTGCTACTGTGCCCATTGAACAGTGGAGAAACACGTTTAAATCACTTGGCTAAAGTCATACCACTTTGTTTTTATTTAGTGACTTTTTATCTCTTTCCTTTGGCCTTAGGATGGAAAAGTAAAATCATTCCAAGACAGTAGAATAAGAAGAGAAATTAAAAGTCTGGAAAATAAATAAATGGCATAAGCGGCCCCGCGAATAATCAAGTTGTCCCAGTGAGAGGGTCATTTGCCCTTTCTAAAACTTTGTCCTCCTGACCGCACTGCTGTTCTCATCTAGTTTAGATGCTTCGCCTGATGTCACTTAGCTTTGCAGACTACCAGGCATACTTTTCCACATTTCTCAAATATTCACCATCTGTATGTTCAGAAATTATTTGATCTCTGACCGGAAGCAGTGGAAACGGTATATATATTTGTTATTTTTCTTCTTTTACTCTTCTAATCGTGCACCACTTCCTAGCAAGTGGAGTGTGTGAGTTTGCTTGGAGAAATGATCCTGCAGAGAACCTTTCCAAAGAATTGGACTTCCTTGTTACTGTTGAGGTTGATACTTAACAGAAAGTTTTCTTTAACCTGATAAGAACTTGGGGTAATTATTAGTTGATATTTATATTATTGCTTATGCTTTTAAAACATAAGCTTTGTGTAGTTGCACTGTCAGATATCATCTCCAATTTAGCATAGAGAAAAAGTAAAAAGCTAAAAAAACAACCTAGTTTATTCACAGTTGAAATACGAGATGGTAGAAGAAATAATGTAACCAGATTCATTTTATACAAATTGTTGTTTTGTAGGATTTATATGGAAAGACGAATTTAGTGTGTCTCAAATACATGTGTATTAATGGTTAGGCTTGGTTATAGTAGTAACCTCAGACATTGTCAATATTTGAACAACAGAAGAAAGTTTTAATTTTAACTACCCTGATGTTTATTTTTATGCATTTTTATTGCGAGCCATTTAAAATCCCTTTCCCTCCTTCGGAGAAGAGATAGCCAAAAATAAAATAACACAAAATAAAATAAACGAACCAAAAAAAAAAAATGTGGTGTGTTTCCCTCCTTGTGTAGTGAACATCATTGAAAAGGTGAGTTTACTTTATCGTGAGTTTCTAGAATATAACTGCTTTGTGAAATGAGGGAGGGGCACTGCGTTAAAGGAGAATAAATGTAATTGCCACTTGTTCACAGTAGTGGCTTGGGAGTTGGGGCAGGTGACCCCCCAAAATAGCAGGTTCAGGTTGTTGAAAGAGGGTTTAGGTTAACCATCAACTAGGTAAATTTCCTTTGAAATTCCTACTAAGTTACAACTAGAATTGGGATTATAAATTCTTCTCACCGGAGGTTTAAAGAGCAGGTGCAGCTAGCCACCATCATGCAGATTGTTGGACTTTGCACGAGGATGGCCCTCTGCATTCCAAGATCAAGGTAAAGAAATGTGGGTCAGTGAGTGGAGCCAGCTTGCTGTCCTCGGGCGGTAGGTCACATAATTCATGCATCCTATAAGCAATGCCAGGCAGACCTCTTAGGGACACTGCAGAGCTTAAGGTTCAGACTGAATGCTCTTTAGGTCTCTTTCATTCTTACATATGTAATGTTTTAATTTTAGTAGATTTTTCCATCTGTTTCACTTATTTCCACTGAAGCATCCTTAGTAAAATTTATCGTATACGTACAAAAAAGTCACAGGTGTTTATAATTTTGGGTTTCTGCCTTATTGCCTTCTTTGTTTAGTTTGGACCAAGGAAAAGATATTTTATTAACAGATTATAATTCTGCTGGAAAATAATATGGATCCTTCATTAGTTTGAGTGTTTAAGGTTAAGTGAAAATAGCAGTTGAGTATTAACAGATGTGGTGACAAAGTCTACGTGGCTTGCCTCTCCATTCTTTGTGGTGGCCTTTTTCTGGTAGAAAGCTTCTTGAATTCATCATCTCTTGTTATGCGAATGTTTATGTAGCATGTCTATACTTTAGTTTCTGGAATGAATGAATGATTTGTGCTATCCTTCCTAAATGGAGTCCTCCTTTTTTCATTTGAAAAGCCATCATTTTTCCCACTGATTGGTGAGTTTGTTATTTAATGGCAAGAAGTGTAGGGGGTTATTTGTTATTGTGGGAGTTAATCTAATGCTACAGTTGGGAGGGTCCTCAGATGTCAGCTCGTCCGGACTTACAGTCAGTACAGGAATGTCTTATGTAGAATGTTAGACAGTTGCTCAGCCTTTGCTGAAATACTTACAGTGATGGAAAACCTACTATCTTTTCCAGTGCTTTCTTTAAGTAGCCTCTGCTGTTTTTAAGCCACAGTGTGGCTCCTGGTTACTTACACGTTCAGACCTAGCTCTGGCCTTGGAAATAATATATAACCTGTCTTTTTCTTTATTGACAACACAGAAATAGTTCTGTCCTCTCTGAATTTTAATTTTCTTAACTATAAAATGGCTGTGACTGTGACTTAACATTATCTGGTTCTCTAACCAGGATCGAGGTAAAGAACAACTGAGATAATTGTGATATTAGGCAAGATCCGTTTCATGTCTCCGAGTATTAATAGTTTTTTCTCTGGTAAATAATGTCATGAGAAAAACAGCAGTCTGTTGTCCAGTGGTTTGGGAACCTCGATTGTTACTTTCCACTTGATGTTCTTGCCATTAACTAATGAATAAATGAATTAATTTGTTGAACATTTATTGACCATTCACCCTGTGGCTGAAGTGAATAGAAAAACAGTGAACAAGACAGATACCTTCCCTGCCTTATTGGGGCTTAAGATTTCTTCCCTAAATGTTTTTTGTTGTTGTTGTTGTTATTGTTTTGAGATATAAATGCTTTTCACTATTCAAATAAAATAATGTTGTTAGTCTACTTTTGCTCTTCTTAGTGTTTTTGGTTTTCTGACTCGTCCAGTATCTAACAGTCTGTCTTTTAATTTGTAGATATTTGGAGTCTGGGAGTGATCCTTTTCATGTTGGTGTGTGGACAGCCACCCTTTCAAGAGGCCAATGACAGTGAGACATTGACCATGATCATGGATTGCAAATATACAGTACCATCCCATGTGTCCAAAGAGTGTAAAGAGTAAGTAAAAACAAACAAAAAAAGAATGTGGAACCTTAAGTACTCATACAAAAACCAGAAGTTTTATTTTATTCACACGTCAAAAAAATTTGAGGTGACTTCAGCACCTGAGCATCTGGGTTTCTTTTAATTTTCAAACTTGATATTTTGTTCTTGTTAAGTGTATTTGGGGGGTCAACCCAGAATATGACTTGAAATTTGATATTAGAGTACAAAATGTATTAGTCTGTTTCTTAAATATATTTGTTTTCTTGAAATCCATTGCATGCCTCTTCAGCCTCCAAGAATGGTAGTTATTCACTTGAAATGAAGATATTACCATGGGAACTACCTTTCTCTTTTTGCATCAGCAAAAAAGCAAGACCACCTGGAATCACTTTAATAAATTCCAGAGAAAAGTTAAGGCATATCCCATCCTGAAATATCCCATCCTGAAACCACCAACACACCATTTTGGTGTTACATAAGGTGTCCCGTGATTTTATTCACAACATGACTCTCCCCAGTCAACAGAAGAGCTCTGTTTTGGTTTATAGGACTGTGGGAAGCCAGCAAACAAAAGTACACTCAAGTTGACTCTTCGGAATTCAGAGTACTTTATAGTTCTATGATAAACGTAGTGACAAATATAAAAGAACTGTTAGAAGCTCAGTATTTCATTGACATTTTGTGTGTGTGTATTATTTTTTTAATGAGTGATATTTTTAAGGAAGTTCAGCTGAGATTGTAGCTACTGCTTAAAGGATTTTGCTGTAGTAGCAAAGAGTTTAGTTTTTCCCATCAGCTGGTAAGAAAATCTGGTAGCTTGAGACATCTTTTCTGCAAGTGGAGCCCCATCTTAAGCCATGTGGTGGATGGTTAAGAATTTACATACTCAAACTCTCTGGATTCAGATACTGGCTTCTCCAGCTACTAATGATGTGACAGTGGTAGAACCTGTTCTAGCTGAAGAAATAGAACAGTAGTAATATCTTAGAAGCCTTCTGTTTCTCCTTCCTAGAGGGATTATTTTTAGTAATCGTAGGACCATTCATTTTTCTGCTTTTTCCTATATCAGTTTTGCTAACTTGTGTTTTTTAAGGAGTTTGTCCATTTTATGTCAATTTTCAAATTTATTGGCCTTAAGTATTTATATTTTCTGATTATATTTGTAAAGTGTATAGATCAGTGGGGATGTTGCACGTTATCATTCCAATATTGATAGTTTTTGCCTTCTCTTGATAAGTCTTACCTGAAGTTTGTTCATTTTATTAGTCTTTTTCAAAGAACTGCCTTTTATCTTTATTAATTTGCTTGTATTTTTTGTTTTATGTTGTGAATTATATCTGTATTATTTTCCTTCTACCTGTTTCATGGGCTAATTCTTCCTCTTTTCTTTATTTCCCCCCCCTGTCTTATGTTGGATACTCAGCTCACAAATTTTCCTGTTCTAATGTCAGAGTTACGGCTATATAAATTGCCTTCTGGCACCATTTTTCTGGCATCTTAACTAGTTTTGATTTATAGACCTGTTATTCAGTTCTGAGGATTTTCTAGTTTCAAATGGTTTATTTAACCTGTAAGTTTTTAGAAGGGAGTTTTACATTTCCAAGTGTATAGAGTTTTTGTAATTAGCTTTTCGTTCTTCATTTCTAACTTAATTGCATTGTAGTTCAAGAATATAGTCTATATAGTAACTAGTTTTTTGTTTGTTTGTTTCAAATTGTTGAGGCTTGCTTAATGCATAGCATGGAGTCAATTTTTGTAAAGGATCCTTTTGTTCTGGAAAAGAATGTATATTTTCCAATTGTTGGAGTCAGTTCTATATACCTTAAGATCAAGCTTGTTAATTATGCCGTTTAAAATTACATACATCTTTTCTGAGTTTTTTGATTAATTACTTGATATATCACTTACTAAGATATTCTTCCACTGTGATGGTAGATTTACTGTTTTATTCTTGGAGGTCTGTCAGTTTCTTATTTGATTGTTTTGAGGCAATGTTACCAGGTGCGAATTGTTGTATCTTACCAGTGAATTGAACTTACATATCACTCCTTATCTCTAATGATGCTTTTTGCCTTAAAGTCAATCTGTGTTATCTAGTTTTAGCTAGCCAAACCTGTCATCTTTGGTTAGCATTTATGTATGCTATATAGTTTTCCATTCTTTTCCTTTATTTTTTTTTTTTATTATTTTTTTTTTTTAAATTTTTTTTTTCCACGTTTATTTTTATTTTTGGGACAGAGAGAGACAGAGCATGAACGGGGGAGGGGCAGAGAGAGAGGGAGACACGGAATCGGAAACAGGCTCCAGGCTCTGAGCCATCAGCCCAGAGCCCGACGCGGGGCTCGAACTCACGGACCGCGAGATCGTGACCTGGCTGAAGTCGGACGCTCAACCGACTGCGCCACCCAGGCGCCCCATCCATTCTTTTCCTTTAAATAAACTAATTTTATCATCTTGTTTTAAGTACATCTTTTTTTTTTTTTTTTTTTTAACAGCTGGGAGCTGTTTTCGGAGCCATCTAAGCATTCTTGTGTTTTAATCAGAGAGTTTCCCATTCATATTTATTGTGTTCACTGAAAGATGTAGATGTATTTATGTTCTTTTTATATGCTTCATATTTGTCCTCCTTTTCTCTCTTTTCTTTTCTTTTTTTTTTTTTTTTTTCTTTTTGTCTGTTCTTCTTTGGGATTGATGGAAGTTTTTCTTTTTCACCTTATTATGGCTCTCTCCCTTCAACTAGCTTGGAAGTTATAGTCTGTTTTAACACACACATACATGTTTGTATATTTAATTTAATAAAATTGAAAGTTAATCCTTATGTTTATTCTCTTCCCAAACAACCCAAAATCCTTAGAATACTGTATCATTCAATATTTCAGTAGCCTTTTTTTTTTTAACTCCACAAATTAGACAGTATTATTATATGTAGTAAAAAATTGTTTAGAATTACCCAGATGTTTCATAAGAACTTTGTATATCCTTCTACTTGGGATCACATTCTTCTGCCAAAATTATACCCTTTAGAATTTCTTTGATGAGCATTTGTTGGTGATCAGCTTTCTCAGTTTTTCGTTGAAGATAGCTTTATGTTACATGTGATCTTTCTCAGGTTATTGAAGATGTTATTCTACACCGTCTGATATGTCTTCTTGCTATTGGGAAGTTAGCTGTTCAACCTCCTGTTGTTCGTGCATGGGTGATTTGTCTCTTCTCAGGCTGCTTTGAGAGCTTCTGTTCATTCTGCTTAGGATGTGTTGGGCTTCCTGGATCAGGATTTGTTTTCTTCCATGAATTTGGAAAATCCTTAGCCATTATATTTTCAAATACAGTTTCTTGCCCATTCCCTCATTCCCTTCTGGAACTTGGGTTAGATGTGCGTTAGGTATTTTCACTCTTGTCCCCCATGTCTTTTAACCTTCGTATTTTCTACCTCTTAGTCCACCAATGCAGGGTTATTTCTTTGGCTCTGTCTTTGAATTCTAATTCTCTTTATGCCTAATTGTCCATTGCTTTTTTTTTTAATGTTTACTTATTTTGAGAGAGAGAGAGAGCAGAGGAGGGGCAGAGGGAGAGAATCCCAAACAGGCTCCACGCTGTCAGTGCAGAGCCTAATGCGGGGCTTGATCTCAGGAACCATGAGATCATGACCTGGGCTGACATCAAAAGTAGGCTTAACCTACTAAGCCACCCAGGCCCCTCCACCCACCTTTTTTTTTTTTTTTTTTTTTTAAGTGTTTCTTTATTTTTGAGAGAGGGAGACACAGAATCCAAAGCAGGTGCCAGGCTCTGAGCTGTCAGCACAGAGCCTGACATGGGGCTGAACCCATGAACTGTGAGATCATGATCTGAGCCAAAGTCATGCACTTAACCGACTGAGCCATCCATCCAGACGCCCCAAGGCTTCTCCATGTCTTTTTTTTTTTTTTTTTTTTTTTTGATGTTTGTTTATTTTTGAGAGAGAGAGACAAAGTGTGAGCTGGGGAGGGGCAGAGAGAGGGGGAGATACAGAATCTGATAGGCTTCTGCATGTCTTAAGCATATTCAACACAGTTACAGTCTGTGTCTGAAAAACTCAGTATTTGAAGACTGCATTCTGATTTTGCTGTTGTGTGTTTTTTGTTCCTGCTACAGGTGCTTGTTTCTTTTATATTTTTTGACTGTGAGGTTGTATGCTTTGTAATATGTGGGGAGTTCTTTCGGTTCCATTGCTACAGAGAGGGTTTGCATTTCTTTCTTGTAGGAGCCCAGGAGCACCTCCAGCTTAAAATCACTTTAAATTAACTTCTTCCCCGTATGTTCCACGCACACATTATTAATTTGGACCACAAACATGTGGCATGTTTGAGGAGCCGCCTGTGGCTAGAAATTCTTAGATTTCCATGCCCGACCTCCACAGCCAGTGTCGAGGCAGGCAGGTTTCCTGCCTGATATCTTAGCAGTAGATTTGTTTCTCATTTCTCAACAGAAGCTGGGATCCCAGCTCCTTACGAGCGCTCTAGTTGTGCCCCCTGCCTTCAGTAGGCCCTACACATTATATTCTGTTTTATGCACTCACTGTAGCCTTCAAACCCAAAGCAGAAGCAGTCAGGTCAAAGGCTAGCTTTGTCATTCGCCATCCAAGACTCCCGCTTTGACTCCATTTTTACCTGAGTACCCCTTCCTTCCATCTTGATGCATGTGTGCATTTACTATTTTGCCAGCACGGTGCATTTTAAACAAGATGCATGTGGCATTTAGGGTCATTCATTTTTCCGGAAGCAGAAGTTGGCTCATGCACTCTATCCTGTGTGTCATTGCTGATCATCATAGCTGGTTCTGCTATGTCGCTAAGCCACAGTTAATCAAGGACAGATGTTGATACCTAGAGTTAATTGTAGATGATGGGAAGCTGTTCGGCTTGTCAGTATATCCGGCAATTGTGTTTTTCTATTTATTAATTTGATGACGCTGAATTTTCTTTATTCCCATCTGCCACACCACCATCACCACCACCACCACCACCACCACCGGTGAACCTAATGGAATTGATGGTCTAAATGTAGGGAACAATTCCGATGAATAAAATAATCCACCGTTACTAATCCCTTCCAGCAGTTTGCTCTAACAGTGAACTTACCTTCCTTTCCAGCCTGATCACACGGATGCTACAGAGAGATCCCAAGAGAAGGGCCTCCTTGGAAGAGATTGAGAATCATCCTTGGCTTCAAGGAGTGGACCCTTCGCCAGCCACAAAGTATAACATCCCCCTTGTGTCATACAAAAACCTCTCGGAGGAGGAACACAACAGCATCATTCAGCGCATGGTGCTCGGGGACATAGCGGACCGAGACGCCATTGTGGAGTATGTCGGCACTCATGCGCATGGGGCCATGGGTTTAGGATTCGTGGAATGGGCTCTCCTCTTGACTTGCCAGGGCTTGTGGCCACCGTAATGGGTAGAGTTCCCAGCCGGCGGGGGTTATGTCATTTATCTCTAGAGTTCCTGGCCCGGCGCCTGTCTCATGGGTTTTGTTGCTTTATTGTTTTTATTTTTGTACTAGTGAACGAGTAAACCGTTGCTTGGCGTCAGCAAGTAATGTGGCCTCTCTCGCTTCCTACGGGGGGGATTGGAGTAGCCTCTTGGGCATCCAGTGCACGTCTTATCCACAGCAGTATCCTCTTTGTTGCCGTGTCTCCCGCTGGTCCCACAGTGGGCAGGGAGAACGGGGCAGACCACAGCCTCTAAATCAGGGCTTGTCTTATGGGGCCAGTCACACACTGTTGTAAGTAACATTTTAGTGGGTCACCGCCGTGCCTGGTGGCTTGGGTATCGTCACTGGCTGCATCGTGCTGTGATACTTTCTGGCCCTTCAGAGTCACAGCAACCTGGAACCCACAAGATACAGAGTTGTTCATTAAATCCCTTAAAACCAAAGCTAGGTCTTAATAACCTAAGAAATGTGGAATTAGGGATAATGTAAAGATGCTGTTGCTTTGTTTTAGCAATGATTGATTCCTATAAGAGGTCCTGTCTAGAAAATTATGAAGTATTTCCACAAATGAACAATCAAAAGTTGGTTAACCTGTTGAATGAAACACGTATAATGGAAAGAGGACATACTCTGGGGGGCAAAAAACCCAAAACAAAACAAAAAAGACCAGGTTCAAAATTTTGGTGTAAATACACATTTCTACAGATAGCCAGCTGCGTTATGAGTTTTCACAGATTGATCCATGGCTACTTAATGACCTAAATGAACAGGAAGAGCAGGACACTTGCTATTTCTGCCAAGGACATTCGCTTTAGGAATGTGTAGAAAGTGATTTTTCATTTTGAGTGGATAGAAGGCTCTTTGTATCTGGCTGAATTGGCTTAATGTTCTTAGCTTAAATAAATACATGCAGGGGTATCATTTAGAACGATTTGTAATTCCTGTAAATTCAGTGAGAAATCCGAAGGGAAGGGCAGTCTCACTGGGTCAGGTGACCCTGTTTTCCTGTCCACTAGTGGGCACGTGCATGGTGAAAGGGGGGCCCAAGGCTCCCCCAGGCTGGTCTCAGGTCTCGCCTGTGGCCCACGTCTCCTCCTGAGCATGACTCAACTCAAAGACACGTGTTTTGGTTCCCCGAACACAGGCCAATGTCCTTATCTGGTACTCCGCTTAGGAAACCACTCTAAGAAGTCGTTCTGAGCCCTGAATTGCATCAGGGGGCTCTTCAGAGTGGCCCCTCAGCCTGCCCAGCCCCTTAGCTGTGACCCTTCCCCCCGCCACCCCGTTCGTTTTGTGAAAAGCAGTCGCTGTATTGCTTCTTTCCTGAGTTCATCGTGTATTTTCTACTATGGAAAGTTTCCGCAAAGTACAGTTACGTATTTCTGGGCCCGGTAGACCATTTTTCGCGCACTCTTGCCGTTCCCAGGCCAGGCCGGCTGCAGGAGAGCGGGTGGCCGTGTGCCCTGTGCGTGTGCCGCGACAGCCCCTGGCCGCACGGTGCGTGCCCAGACTAGGTACTCCAAGCGCTCTTTTGAAGTGGAGGAATGAATACGTTGATTTTATTCAAAGAGGAGGCTAATGACGTGCTCTCAGATACATTAACAATTCATTAGTGTGTAAAATGCCAATAAATGCAAAGAGTGTAAAAATAAAAACTTTTCCTAATTTTTCTGATTGATATTAGTGTCTCCTACGCACTGCCATTTCCTACTCTGATGGGAGCACATGAGCCAGTTTAATGAAAACAAACACTTTGACACACACATTACATTTTTGGATAACACATACATTCTTGGAAAGCTTTGCTACCTTTTTTATGTGTGGAAAACTGACACCCAGCTCGGCAGCTATCAGCATTTTTTATTTTTCTTACAAATTGAACATTTTTATGGAGTCATTTTTTAGAATTTCAGGAGTGATCTAAATAATGACTTGTTTGGTTTTTTTTTTTTTTTCCTCTTGTCTGTGTTTTTTCATAATTTTAAAGATTCCAGGGCATTGGACTTCATTTGCTTGTACCTAAAAAAAAAAAAAAAATCAGTTCTGCTTGTAAAAAACTAAACCCTCTGACGTGGCTTGTGTCTGTTCCCCTTCTTTTCCTCAGAGCCCTGGAAACCAACAGGTACAACCACATCACGGCCACATACTTCCTGCTTGCTGAAAGGATCCTGAGGGAGAAACAAGAGAAAGAAATACAAACCAGATCTGCAAGCCCTAGCAATATCAAGGCCCAGTTTAGGTGAGAAAAAAAATCCTCCCTGATTTTAGTAAGTTTAATGTTTTGAAATAGTGAACCCCTTTTTCAAAAATGCTTCCTAATCACTCTTTGGGGCAAGAGAATATAAACAGGGGTGGCGGCCTCATGGGAGAGGCCGTGCATGGGCTCTCCGCGTGTGGGGGTCCTGTCCCTTCGTCACCAAGGACACCTTCCCTCCTGCGTTCAGGGGAGAGGGGCTGTGGCTGCTGGCCTGGCCAGGAAAACACGTTTGGAGAAGCAGCTGAGTGTGTGTCAACTATTTTCCATTAAACTCTTCCAGATCTGATATGTATTAATGTGTTATTTTCTTTAATTTTTCATTCCAGGAACAAGGCCATACTTTCCCTCAGTTTTTTTAAATAATTTTTAAGAACATCCAGGGCATTTCTGTGCCATTGTGTTAGCTCAGGATTTCAGTGATTACACACATCAGCTAGTTGATTTATTGGCTGCCTGACCTTGAGAGGTCACTTAACCTCTTCCTGACTGGGAGTGATAATGGGAGTGAGAATACTGTCTGCCTCCTGAACTGGGCTGCTCTGTGTGCTGTCACTGTTATGAGTATTTTACCACCACCGTTGTCTTTGATAAAGTCGTGAGTGTGCTTTCCATCTTCTCCTCCTCTCCCCTCCCACCCCCTCTTTCCCACTTTGCTTTTTCTTCTGCCATATTAGCTTTCTATTTAAAATGAGAGCGTGGAGAGGGTTACTTTTTGACATCACCACTATGAAAGTTATATATAATTTATCTTTCCCTCTTCAGATGAAGTAATCCGTGGAAGTGTAGTGATTCAAAAAGAGAAGGATGCTCCCAATTCTGAATAATTCTCTACTCTTACATCCACATAGGAATATGTATGTATGTGTGAATATTAAGTAGTAATTATTATTTAAAATAGGCAGAAAGCCATTGGATTTACATTACGTGCTGTCAGCTTGCCATGTGTAGGCTGTTACTTGGGATGGGGCGACAGAGAAGAGAGACGAAAATGTTCCTGGGTGGCCAAAGAATAAAGATTTAGAAATCTAGAACTGGAAAGTGGTCTTCGTAACTTCATTTGTATCCCGGATGGAGTCTTCTGTAATAAAACCTAGGCATTCTGTGTGGTATCTGCTTGGAAGAGGACTGGGCCCCGGGGGCTGGGGGCTCTTGGGAGTGAGACCAACCAGGACCATGACTTTGAGTGGTGAGGTCAACCTAGTCCCGGGCTGAGGCCCCTGATCTGATGGGAAAGAGCAGGGTCACCACACGTCGGGCCACCGAGTCTGGAGTCACCCCAGCCTTGGAGAATGCAATGTTTGGATTTGAGCTATTTTTAGGGAAACAGATCAGAACGCGATCTAAACTTGATCACATATGTAAACGAGTTAAGTTGGTTTTACTTTATTATAAAAGTTAACAAAACTGACAGAGGCCATAAAGAAGCATCAGAACCTTCCCTCAGCTTTTCCTTTTATCCTCCTGGGGATGCTGGAGTGGAGATGCTGTGAGGGCCTCGCCTCCTCCCGGGCCCAGGCAAGGTGGTAGATCTGCTTCCTTGCCTTCTTTTTATTGTCACTGTGACTTTGCCAGAACCCTGGACCTGACTTGGTTCTGCTGCTGGACATGCCCTCAGGTCAGTGACCCTGAGTCAGTAGATGGGCCTTTGAGCCAGCAGTTAGCTCCCCGGGAGGGGCAGGCAGGGGGAGCCAGGGACCCCCAGCCGCAGACGGTGCACCTTCTTCGTGTTCTGCCGGGGGGGGGGGGGGGGGGGGATGGAAGCGTGGTGCGGTCTGTGTGTTAGAAGAGGCCTCACGGGGTCCTCTGAGGAGCTGACCCTAGCACGGAGGGCTCGGGGCCGGCATCCTCTGAGAGACCCGGAAGTGAGGAGAACCACTGAGGCCAGACCGCAGAGGTCTGTCTGTGCAGCCACAGCCATCCGGAAGCTTCCTGGGTTGCCTCGGGGGGGGGGGGGGGGAGTAACTGTGGAACCCAACCCACGTGTCACTGTTCACAAGCCTGCGTGACCTTGGGCAGGTTTCTTACTGTGTTCTCATTTCCCCGTCTGTGAAGAGGGAAGATGCGGCTCCCTTGTGGAGCCGTGGGGGGCCAAGTGCACTAACCCCCGTCAGGCTCCCGGGACAGCGCTGGCTCTGGTGAGCACTGAGGCAGTGAACCGTGCCGTCCATGTGACTCCTTCCTGATTCTTGTTTAGCTGTCTCTCCTCTGTTTTGTTAAGCCAGATTTGCTCGCAGTGTTGTGACCATAAAGATGACTTAGTTTAGCACAACAGGAGCTCACATGGGTGCTCGGTTAACGTGAGCCGTTGAACAACTCGATTCACTCCTATAAAAGCGGTAGGTTCGGACGTGGCCAGTGGAGGCGCCACCCCAGCAGCAGCACCCAGCCGTCCTGTTCCTGGGCCCGGGTTCTGAGAACGGCGTTGGCTTTCTTTTCAGGAGGTGAGGCGTGAAGAGCCTCCGCCGCTTGGCGGGTCCCCGCGTCCTGGACTGCGCCGGCTGCCGCTCTGCTGGTCGGACACCGTGGGCCGCTGGCCTCCCAGCCCGGGGCTCCCCAGCGTGCCCCAGAGCCGCCGGCTTCACGTACTCGTGTGGCTGGGGGACGGGTGACTTGTCCAGAGGCACTTAGTGACCTCAAAGACCTTATCCGGCACTCGGCTCTCCTAAACTACCCAGCAGTGACTAGCCAACGGGCCGCTGAGAAAGGACCGTTGGTTCTGAGCTGCAGAAGAGAGGTCTATCATAAATTCCGGGTGGTTTTTTTCCAACTGTAGATTTAATTGATTATTTCCAGGAACATAATTGGTGTGAAACAAAAGTGTCATAGTGTGGAAGGGGCTACTTTAAATCTCTCTGGCATCTGCTATTACCCCGGACAGAGAGGACGAAACAGGCCAGAGACCTCATTGTCAAAAGTCTTTTTCTTTGGCTGCCAAGTGGTGTTCTTGTTCCTTAGGTGACTCTAGATTGGGGAATAAAATTGAAGGTTCAGTAATTATGGATTTGGCACCCATTTCGCTTGTGTGGACATCTAAAAACACGTGCATTTAGGGGTGCCTGGGTGACTCAGTTTAAGCGTCCAACTCTGGGTTTTGGCTCAGGTCATGATCTCACGGTTCTTGAGTTTGAGCCCTGCGTCTGCCTCTGTGCTGACAGCTCAGAGCCTGGAGCCTGCTTCGGATTCTGTGTCTCCCACTCCCTCCCCCCACCCCTGCTCGTTCACTCACGCTCTCTCAAAAATAAACATTACAAGAAGTTTTTTAAAAATAACGTGCATTTATATTTAGCTTGGTGTGTTTTTTTAATTGATGAAGAGATGCATGCCAGTGTACATTGACTTTTCTTTGCAGTACTCTCCTGTTTAATCTTGAGCTGTTCCCACTTTTATACCATCCTGTCCTATCTGGAAGACTGGGCATTTCAGGTGAATTGTATTTTATTTTTTCAGGTGAATTTTATTAGCAAACCATATACCTCAAAGGTCGTGCGCCAAGACCCAAAGGAACAAAATGTGTGGTGTTTGAGTTTTGCTTTGGTGACCTCCCTGTGCTGTTTAAAACTGCTTGCTTGTGGTGTAAGATGTGTATGGGAAGACGGGGCTGGCTCTTGGCCTTCTTTCCCGCCAGCTCTGATGTGTCCGTTTGGCCAGTGAGCCACAGGCCGGACCCGTGGTTCAGAACCACGTTCGCCCTGCTGGCGCCCTTGCTGATCTTTAGAGGATGTCGAACGGGCTTGCGAGGCCGCTGGGGTGGTTTTTCCTTTTCTTGTCTTTTTTCTTTCTTTGTCAGTCTGTGGATTTCGCCCCGGAAGCATCGCGTGGCGTGGCGTGTAGGTAGAGTCTGCCTATTATTACATGGCTCTCTCCTTCCAATCTGTTACGCAGGCAGTCGTGGCCAACCAAGATCGACGTGCCCCAGGACCTGGAGGATGATCTCACGGCCACTCCTCTGTCCCACGGGACCGTCCCTCAGTCTCCTGCTCGGGCTGCCGACGGCGTCCTCAACGGCCACAGGAGCAAAGGCCTGTGTGACTCGGCCAAGAAAGACGACCTCCCCGAGTTGGCCGGACCGGCGCTCTCCACGGTGTCACCTGCGAGCTTGAAGCCCACGGCCGGCGGGCGCAAGTGCCTGTTCCGGGTGGAGGAGGACGAAGAGGAAGACGAGGAGGACAAGAAGCCCGTGTCCCTCTCGACGCAGGTGGTTCTGCGCCGGAAGCCCTCGGTCACCAACCGGCTGACGTCGAGGAAGAGCGCGCCCGTCCTCAACCAGATCTTTGAGGAAGGGGAATCCGACGACGAGTTCGACATGGATGAGAACCTGCCCCCCAAGCTGAGCCGGCTGAAGATGAACATCGCCTCCCCGGGCACCGTGCACAAGCGCTACCACCGCAGGAAAAGCCAGGGCCGCGGCTCCAGCTGCAGCAGCTCGGAGACCAGCGACGACGACTCCGAGAGCCGCCGGCGGCTGGACAAAGACGGCGGCTTCACCTACTCCTGGCACCGGCGGGATAGCGGCGAGGGGCCCCCCGGGAGCGAGGGCGACGGCGGGGGCCAGGGCAAGCCGAGCGACGGCGGCGGCGGCGCGGACAAGGCCAGCCCGAGCGAGAGCGGCGCGGGCGGCGGCAGCCCCGCGGGCGGCTCGGGGGGCAAGCCCACGGGCACGTCGGGCAGCACGCGCCGCTGCGCCGGCCCCGGCCCCGGGGAGCTGGTCCAGAGCCTCAAACTCATGAGCCTCTGCCTGGGCTCGCAGCTGCACGGCGGCGCCAGGTACATTCTCGACCCGCAGGGCGGCTTGCCGTTCTCGAGCGTGAAGGTGCAGGAGAAGTCCACGTGGAAGATGTGCATCAGCTCGACGGGGGGCGCGGGGCCGGCCCCCGGCGCGGGCGGCGGCAAGTTTTTCTCCGACCACGTGGCCGACGGCGCCGCGGAGCTCGAACGGCTAAAGAGCAAGAACCTGAAAAACAACGTGCTCCAGCTACCTCTGTGCGAAAAGACCATCTCTGTGAACATCCAGCGGAACCCTAAGGACGGGCTGCTGTGCGCCTCCAGCCAGGCCAGCTGCTGCCACGTCATCTGACCGCGGCCCCGCCGGCCCCTGGCACCCGCCCCCCGCCGCCCGCCCGCCCGGAGCGGTGCGCCCCGGCCCGGCCCGCCCCTCCGGCCGCTCTCCGCGCTTCCTCCCTTCGAGGGGGCGTTCGGAGCAGTTATTTATTACCTTCGCGTTTGTTCGCCTGCCGACGTGACAATGCATGGTCTTTGTGCATGCTGCTAGACACTGCTTTTCTTTTCCAGCCGAAAAGTCTCTTGTGTCATTTTTACATTTATAATTTTAATGTGGATGATCAGGATTAAATTAAAATGTATATTTGGGACCTAAGATACACGGAGCACTTAGAAATTGGATGTCCTGCACTTAATCTAGAGAGAAAAAATGCTTCTGTCTCCTTGTGAGAAACGTAAATTCCCGTCCTGAGCTTCTGCGAGAACGGAAACTCCGTGCCCTGAGGCACACGCCGTGCTGTCCGAGACCGAACCAAAGCAATAACGTTGTGTTGCCGCCGGGCCTGGAGCCTGCGGGCGGGCGAGTGAGCGAGCGAGCGAGCGAGCGCGAGCCCCGCCTCCCGAGGCCCGAGCCCCGCCTCCCGAGGCCCGTGAGGGGCCGAGTACAGCGAGCGTCTGCACTGAGAACCTTAAAACCATGATTTCAATACACCCACACCTGTTTGTCTTAAGCTCTAGTGTGAAAACAAGGTTGGGCTCGTAAAATTTAACTGAAAAAGATTTTCTTGTTTTGTACTAGGTGAGATAAAGTACTTAGATTTATAAGGCAGCTTCCCCCGTAGTGGTAAATTACAAGCAGACAATCTTATTTTGTAACGTGATGAAGTGAACTGATGGTGTCTTAACTCTACTTATAGAGTGTACGTCTGTCCAACAGAACAAAAAGATGCTCGGTGTAAATTCCTTCCCGTAGGGCACATCCTAGGGTTTCCTTTAAAACCTTGTAGATAGAAGAAACTGTAGGGCCTGATATGGAAGCAAAGGTGCACACAGAGGGTGGCAAAGTCAAAAGCCTATAAATTAAAAAAAAAAAGAAAAAATTACTGTGATGTGATCTTTCGCAGTTTTGTAATTCAGTGGTCTCTTCTGTTTTTTCCATTCTTCTATGTTCTCTGGCTGTCCAGTAAGCTACGAGAATTGGCTGATCAAAAAATACACCTATAAAAGAGTGAAATTCACACGTACAGCAGACAAAACGCACAAAGCCTGCTTTGTGTTTTGTTGTTGTTTTGGTTTTCTTCTTCTTTTTTTCTTTTTCTTTTCTGGAGGTGTTTTCCACTTTGCCTTCCTGCCAAAACAATAAACGAAGAACTCTCGCTTTAAAGTGTTCCTGTACAAAGACGACTTTTGACCAGATAATCCTCTTTCGTGGCGTCTTGTCTCGTAAGACGCACTATATTGCAGATTGCTAACTTTGAGAGGGGCCGGATGCCGCCTCTGCAAGCTGTGCCCTGGGGGGTCTTCAAAGCGGTGCTTATCCACACCGGGGGTGGGATGCGGCCGGGCCGGGGGTGGGGGGCCTTCCCACTCCCAGCAGCTTCCCTTCGTGTCTCTGAAGTGACCGTCGCTTTGTCCGCAGAGCGGGCAGAGCACCCAAGGACTGCATTCCATGGCCCTCGGCTCCTCCAAGTACACGCTGATTCTGCTACTCACGATGCGTATAGTTTAGTCCGCACTAGGGAATTTCACAGTATACTTACTAAACTAAGTAAAGGTGATACTTAAAATACTTTTCACTTTCTAGACCTAGGCTAGATATGTTTTAAGCTACAGCTCTAGTTCATTGTGATATTTATAACTGAAAGCTACCAGAAAAGATGTGTGGGTGAAGCCATAGAACATATTTGCTTGAAATTCTGAGCAGGGATCTTATAAAGGGCCAGAAATAAGATGTGTGGTTCACATAGACAGTGAGCGTAACATCTGTATTAAACGTAGGAGAGAAGTTTCTAAAGGGCATTGGCAATAAACTCTTTGTTGCAGCTGTTTTCCAAGTAATGTAAATACTTCTTCCTGTGATTATGTATAGCCTTGGAATGGCACCTTTTAACTAACCCACGTGTGTTTGGTCTCCGATGGTTTTTTATATTCCGACGTATATGTGGTGCTCACTCTAGGAGCGGCAGTGTTGACCGTTCATGCTGCACAGCTGTATCATAGAGCCTTATTAGTCGCGTGTGCTTGGTTGGCCCTCTGGGTGTACAGAGGTCAGTCTGAGTGGCGTCTTACCTGTTCGTAAGTGAATGACTGTGCATGTGTTGTATGTCCTAGTATGTCGTCACATAAAAGGGAGGGAGCAGATAACCGTTACATGAAGATAATATTGGACCAAACTCTTTACTAGCTCTAAACAGTTTCTTGTACCCCTTAACCTGTCTTCAGAAGTTGCATAGAGTTATAGTAGTGTGTAAATTAAATATTGTGGAAAAACAATTAGTCTTGTATTTTTCTGTACGTGTGTGTACATATATTATATATATATACACATATATATATATATATATAAAATTATGTACTTCTGGCAATTCTATCTGTATTTAAAGATGTGACAATCTCGACACCGATCTTAAGAACAGCCGTGAGACTGAATCGAAGTAAGGGTCTCCCTGCCAAGTAAGAACCGATGTGTGTTAAGAGGGTACAGAATCATCAGCTGATTGGGTCGGTTGCTTCCACTGCTGGTGGATTTTCCTCATTGTGTAAGCATTGACAGGTATGTGACAGATGGGAAGAAACAATCCAGATAATAAAGTGGCATATTGGTGTTCAGCAATAGAAGCCGAGTCTGCGTTTCTGTGTCTTCTCGCGAGTGCCGCTGTGTCGAGACCCAGCCTGCGTGATGTGCACCTGTGCTGCCAGAGGTGACTGGAAGAAATCGAACGGTGACTGTTCCTGCTTGAAACTCCTGACCGCAAGTCTCAGGTGGCCCCGGGACTGCCCGTCAGCTGTGCTTTGCTCCCCGGGTCCATCGCTTTCCTCGCCTGGCTGGGCCACCGGGCTCCCTGACGATGGGCTGAACCGCAGCGAGGGAAGGGAAGGGCCGCGGGCTCCCGCTGCGCCCCCCACCTTCACCTGTGCCGCGTGCCCCGCCCTTCCTCCCGGCGGTGGGATTCCAAGGTCAGTTCCTTCGCTCACTCCTTGAGCCTGTCCACGTATAAGTGAGGCAGCCGTGGGGACTACTGGCCGTTCTCTCCTTTCTCTTGCACCATCCATCTTCGCTTCTCTGCTAGATCATCCCTAACAGCAAACAAAACAAACCGGACTTTGTTCCCCTGTCTTAAAAAGATGTCTTTGTTCTCTCTCTTCGCTCTCTGGACCCTTCCAGTCAGGCTCTCGCTGCTGTCGCCCCACGGTCACTGCTTTGCTCAAGGTCAGCAGTGACCTCCAGGTGCTAAAACCAGTGGTCGGTTTTTAAAAACGGCTTTGAGATGCACCGCTTGTACGATTCAGGGGGTTCCGTGTAGATGTTGTGCAAGCGTTACCACAAACCCCAAAAGAAATCTCTATGCGTTTGTGCCTCTTCCCTTCCCGTCGGCCCCCCGCCATAGCCTCAGGCCCTGGCGGCCACAACCCCAGTGGTCAGCTTCAAGCCCACGGTAGCGTGTGAGGAGTTGGGCAGCCTTCCTTGTGAACCCCCTGCTGTTCTGGGGCCCACTTTCAACGCACGGCTTCCCATCCCCCGGCTGCTAGTTCTCCCAAACTCGGAACTTGGGAGTACTGCGAGTTCATTCCTGGAGCCTTCTCTGCGCTCAGTCTCTCCGCCATCCCATTCAGTTTACGTGCTGATAGAACCCAAGATACATTCAGCCCACATCCCAGGAGCACCAGACTCCAACCACCTCTTGGACTCAGCCACACGGATGTGTCTGATGAGCACCTTAGTTCGTGTTCAAAACTTAACAACCTTCCCCTCAAAGTCCTTCCCCTCCTCATTTTTCCCGTCTCGTAAGTGGCCGCTCTCAACCTTTTTGTACAAGAATCTTGGTATCACCCTTCCCTTTTTTTTAATTTTTTCTTTTTTTAGCGAGAGGGAGAGTGCGCGAGCCGGGGGGGAGTGGCAGAGGGAAGAGGGAGAGAGAGACCATCGCAAGCAGGCTCCGCACTGAGTGTGCTTGATCCCCATGACCCTGGGATCACGACCTGAGCTGAAATCGAGTCAGACGCTCAGATGACTGAGCACCTAAGTACCCCCCAACAGAAAATCTTATGCACCATTCAAAAATTGACCCCTTCTTGGGGCGCCTGGGTGGCTCTGTCGGTTAAACGTTGACTTCGGCTCAGGTCATCATCTCCCCATCGGTGAGTTTGAGCCCCACATCGGGCTCTGTGCTGACAGCTCAGAGCCTGGAGCCTGCTTTGGATTCTGTCTCTCTCTCTCTCAAAAATAACTAAAACGTTAAAAAAAAAAAAAAAGACCATAAAAAACCACACACACACAAATTCACCCTTTCTTACTGCCTTCACTAGAAACACTCCAGCCCATGGCACCATCCTCTTCACACGACTCACACGCACTCGAGTGCACGACTGTAAGTTCCTCCTGGGGCACCTTGCCGCTTCTGCCCTTGCCCTTCTCTTGTCTGTTCTCCATTCGGCAGGGCAAGTGATCCTTTTACTGTTTTGTTTTTGTCTTCTTTCTTTGTTTTTTGAATATAACTTATTGTCAAGCTAGCTAACGTACTAACACAGCGTACACAGTGTGCTCTTGGTTTCGGCGGGGGCTTCCCACGATTCATCGCTTCCATACAACACCCAGTGCTCATCCCAGCAAGTGTCCTCCTCGGTGCCCCTCCCCCAGCTTCCCCTCCCCCCACTCCCCACCCCCAGCAACCCTCAGTTTGTTCTCTGTATTTAAGAGTCTCTTACGGTCTGCCTCCCTCCCTGCTTGAAACTATTTTTCCTCTTCCCCTCCCCCATGGCTTCTGTTCCTCAAATTCCACACATGAGTGAAAACACGATACCTGTCTTTCTCTGCCTGACTTACTTCACTTAGCAGAATACCCTCCTGTTTCATCCACACTGTTGTAAGTGGCCAGATTTCATTCTTTCTCACTGCCACGTAGTATTGCATTGTGTATATAAACCACAATTTCTTTCTCCATTCATCAGTGGATGGACATTTGGGGTCTTTCCATAATTTGGCTATTGTTGAAGGTGCTGCCATAAACACTGGGGTACAAGTGCCCCCGTGCATCAGCATCCTGTCTCCCTTGGGTCAATTCCTAGCAGTGCTATTGCTGGGTCATAGGGTAGATCTGTTTTTAATTTTTTGAGGAACCTCCACACCGTTTTCCAGAGTGGCTGCACCAATTTGCATTCCCGCCGACAGTGCAAGAGGGTTCCCGTTTCTCCACATCCTCGCCAGCCTCTAGAGTCTCCTGATATGTTCATTTCAGCCACTCTGACTGGTGTGAGGTGATATCTCAGTGTGGTTTTGATTTGTATTTCCCTGATGAGGAGTGATGTTGAGCCTCTTCACGTGCCTGTTGGCCATCTGGATGTCTTCTTTGGAGAAATGTCTATTCATGTCTTCTGCCCATTTCTTCACTGGATTATTTGTTTTTTGGGTGTTGAGTTTGCTAAGTTCTGGTTACTAACCCTTTATCTGGTATGTCATCTGCAAATATCTTCTCCCATTCTGCCGGTTGCCTTTAAGTTTTGTTGATTGTTTGCTTTGCAGAAGCTTTTTATCTTGATGAGGTCCCAATGGTTCATTTTTGCTTTCATTTCCCTTGCCTTTGGAGACATGTCGAGTAAGGTTATTGCCTGTTTCCTCCCGTAAGGTTTGGATGGTTTCCTGTCTCACATTTAGGTCTCTCATCCATTTCGAGTTCATTTTCGTGTCTGGTGTAAGAAAGTGGTCCGGGTTCATTCTTCTGCATGTCGCTGTCCAGTTTTCCCAGCACCATGTGCTACAGAGAGTGTCTTTTTCCATTGGATGCTCTTTCCTCTTTGTCAAAGATTAGTTGGCCATAATTTGTGGGTCTAATTCTGGGTTCTCTGTTCTATTCCACTGGTCTCTGTGTCTGTTTTTGTGCCGATACCATGCTGTCTTGCTGATGACAGCTTTGTAGTAGAGGCTAAAGTCTGGGATTGTGATGCCTCCCGCTTTGGTTTTCTTTTTCAACATTACTTGGGCTATTCGGGGTCTTTTGTGTGAGTGACCCTTTTAAAAGCTAAATCATGTTATGTTTTGAAAGGTATTTAATTTCCAAATATTTAGAGATTTTCCACATAAGTTTCTGTTACTAATTTCTAGTGCAGTTCTGTTTTGGCCAGAAGTTATGCTTTGTATAATTTAAATGTTTTTAAGCTTACCAAAACTCTTTTTATGGCTCAGCTAAATGGACTTCCTTGGTGAATGTTTTTGTGAGTGCCGGAAAAGTACGGTTCTTGGTAAAGTGTTCTTTGTGTGTCAGTTAGTTAAGTTGCTTACTAATGTCGATTTGAGACTTCTGTATGCTTACTTTTTGTCTCTTATCACTTTGTGAGGAAGGAGTATTGAAATCCGTGATTGTGGATTTGCTATTTCTCCTTTTAGTTCTATCAGGTTTATTTGGTTCTAGCTGAAGCTTTGTTGTCAGGTGCACGCACATTTAAGATTGTTAAATCCTCCTGACAAATTGATCTTTTTCATCATTATGAAATGTTCCTCTTTATCGCTGGCAAATTATTCTTTGTCATGAAATCTACTTGGTGTGATACAGCCAGTCAGCTTTCTTTGATTTGTAGGACTGTATCTTTTTCCATCTTTTTACTTTTAACCTTTGTCTTTATATTTAAGGTAGAGTTATTTTGTTTTTGGATTTTTTTTTTTACAGATAGCAAGCATATAGTGGGGTCTTTTTATGCAATCTGCAAATCTTTCCCTTTTATTTGGAGTGTTTTAATCTATTGCATTTAGCATAATTATCAACCTGGTTGTTTAAATATACCATCTTTCTGGTTTTCTATTTGTCTTATCTGTTTCTTGTTTCTTTTCCACTCTTTTACTCTCTTCTTTTTGTTTAACTGAGCTTCTTTATTGGCTTCTTGGCTGTGCCTCTTTAATTTTTTAGTGGTTGCTATAGGGATATATATACATATACATGTATGTACATATGTGTGTGTGTGTATACACACACACACACACACACACATCCATGTATAAAACCACAATCTAGGGGCGCCTGGGTGGCTCAGTTGGTTGATCCAACTCTTGTCAGCTCAGGTCATGATCCCAGGGGTGTGGGACTGAATCCCATGTCGGGCTCCACACTGAATGTGGAACCTGCTTAACATTCTCTTTCTGTCCCTCTGCTCCTTTCCCCTGCTGGCACACATCATCTCTCCCTCCCTCTCTCTCTCTCAGAACAAAAACAAAACCCCACAATCTACCTCATGTAGAACGTTAAGAACCTTACAACTGTATACTTCCACTGTCCTCTCCCTATTCATTGTGCTATTGTTGGCATACGTTTTATTTTTACGCAGGCATAAATATTTTTGTTTTAAATTGTTTTCTTTTTAAGAGATGAAACCGAGGGGGAACGTCTCTTCTTTCGCCAGCACCTGTATCTTTACCACTCTTCACTCTGTGTATATCCACATTTTGGTATTTTCCTTCTGTCTTTAGAACTTGAAATTTTCTTACAGTGCAGGTCTGTTGACAGTATATTCTGTCAGCTTCTACTTGTCTAAAAAAGTACTTTTAATTCGTGAAGGACATTTCCATCGGGTACAGAATTCTCGGTCGATAGTGTTTTATTACAATCCTGGACACATTTCACACTGTTGAGTGCTGGATCGTTTTATTCACGTGAAAAGTGCTGGTTTTCATTTTGGCATACAGCTACTCGGAATCAGGAAGATCCCTTGGGGGTCTTGCTTTTAAAGCGTGTTAGGACAGGCCAAGGGCCACTTTGACCCACCACTGAGACGATACCTCCTAAGCCCTCCACTGAAGGACACATCAGACTTCAGGCTGCCCTTTTGCCTTTCTGCCCCCACAGCCGCCCCCCTGGGATCTGGAAGGGATAGATGAGGAGGGGAAGTGGGCTTTAGCCCTCCTTGAGCTAACAGGACTCCCAGTATGCTGTATTTTTGAGGACCCCTGACTCCAGAACAGAGGATTGGCAGACACCCCACTCGAAGCAGACTGTTACAGGTTGAGAAGTTACGAAGCGAAAAAAAGCTGAGTCTTGGTCCTTGCGAGTTTATAGTCCCCTTAGGGATGACATGACGATTTCGATTAGTACCAGAGGAAGACCAGCGATGGTGACGTGTGGCAGGGCACTGCTGGGAGGGTCCTGAGAGTTCCAAGGAGGGTGAGTCCGGGGAGGGAATCGGAGCCGAATGCCAGGGTCAGAGAACTGCACAGCTGGGCGGATGGGGATCCCCAGGAGCCCGGAGTGGACTTTGCCGAGGGACTGTCTACCTTGCCTCTTGGCTCATTCCTCCTTTCCCTAGGATGCTGATTTCTGGGCTGGAATACCGGAGGCACTGGAGGCCGGGGGCCACTGCTGGAAGGAGCGGTGCCTGGTGGCAGGCTGCCATGAAGGCGGAGACGGAGTGTGTGAGGCCGTCACCCACCCCTGCCCCGGCTCAGAAGGGCCCCCTCCATCTAGTCAACGCTCTGCTCTTTGTTGTCTTGAACTTCCCGATACCTTTCGAGCAAGGACACCGCATTTTCATCTTGCGCTGGGCCCCGTGGGTGATGCACCTGGCTGGCAGATTCCTTGCGGGTCTGTACCCCACAAGTATGGGGAGGTGATCTCAGCACCGAAAAGGGGTGGGGGCTTTGGCAAGAGCAGAGGCCCCGAGGGAGCAGTAAAGGCCAGAGACAGGAAGCACGGAGGAGGCAAGCAGTGGAGACCGCAGGCCGCGAGGAGAAGGTGAGCCTGGGAACGTCTGAGGCCGAGCGGGCTGCGGATCGGCTCTGGGCACCAGGGGCTGCCCCGAGTTTGTGGAGAATGAGATGGAAGCAGGTGCTGGGAGGTGCCCCTGGGAGGGGCAGAGCGAGCGCGTGGGGGTCGCTCTGAGAGCGCCCCACTGAGGGGTGGGCAGGTGGCGCACTGGCCCTGCTTCGCCGTGGGGGCGCGGAGGCTCAGGCGCCTGGCCAAGGGCACACCACTGGCCCCATCCCAGAGCCCGCCCCTCAGGCTGCCCACCCGGATGCGAAGGGTCGAGAAGGGCCTTCGACATGACCTTCGACCTTCCGGTACCAGAGAGCTGGGCAAAGCAGTGTGAAGACCTCGTCCTAGAAGGTTCCGCTTTAAGCCCCGCTGGAGCCTGTACGGGACACGTCTTTGCATCCCGTTCCCCTTCTAACACCTGAAAAATTCCAAATTTGGGGACACAGCGGGGTCCGGGGGGGTGGGGGGTGTGGACCTGCCCGTGAGACCAGGAGGCAGGTCATCACGCCTCGAGATCATTTAGATTCGGGGCTGAGACAGCTGGTCCCACGACGGTCCCCGAAGAATTCCAGCTGGCCGAGGCCTCCCTGGGCCGGCTGGCTACTCCCCGGGACCCAGCCCCGGGGAGGAAATTGGGACCGACCGGGAGGCCCCCAAGATGCCCGTGGTCTGTGGGAAGCGGGGCCTTCCGCGTGCGCGTGTGGAAGGCACAGCAACGACTGCCCGGTGGACCCCACGGCTTGGATGGAGGTCGGCCACGTGGCCGGGCCGATTCGGGTCGTCGACGCAAACCGCAGCCTGCGTGCTTCCTTCGGGCGTGGGCCGGACGTGAGGCGCCGCAGCGTGGCTTGTGGCTGGTACGCAGCGGCTGCAAGCTGCCCGTCGGGGCCCGCGACAGGCAGGGCGCCCTCAGGACGGGGCAGGTGACCGTGGAAAGCTCCGGTCTCCCCGTCTGGATGTGGCTGACTCCACCTGTGATGGGCCGACCCCGTGGCGCCCGTTTTGGGGCCTTGTGTTCTGGGGTCAGGGCGGGGGCGGGGGGGGGGGTGGGAAGAGGCTGCTTTAAAGCCGCTCAGCGGTCTCCGTCGGGGCGGAGACAGGAGTGGTCTCCCTCGTCGGAGCCAGGCAGCTGGGTAGACGGAGGCAGCGCCCCGCCACCACGTCCTGGGGGGGAGCAGCAGTGCAAGGCGAAGATCCGGCCGCGAGCTCTGCGCGCCCCGGGCCGGTCGGGCTGCCCTGTGCCTGCTGGGGTCCGGGGACGGCTGTGGCGTCCTGCTCCCCGAGAGGGCCCGCCGGCCTGGGCTTACCCGCGCCGCCCCGCGTCCTCCTGCCCGGGTCAGGAGAGAGAGGACACGCGGAGGGGGCCACGTGCCCTGGACACTTTGTGCCCGGTGGCTCCCCTCCGCGTGCCAAGTTCACCTGCCCTGCAGACGGTCTAGAGAGGAGGCCGCGGTGTCTGCGATCCGCATGCCGTCAGCGTGACTTGCGCCACACGCTCAGGGACAAACGCCACCATGGTCTTTTCCTGGTCTAAGGTAATCCCTCGAGGTCCATGCGGCTGTCGCTGTGGGCAGGGATCCGGCCCCCTCCCTCCCTGAACTGCCCGGATATCTTAGGGCCTACAAAGGCCTGGGGAGGAGGGAGGCCATCCGATGGCGGCATCGGGGGGGCTGGCCAGTGTCTGCTCCTGTGCCCCCTGGTCAGGTCCCGGTGGGGTCTCCCCCTCCCCCCCCCCCCCCGTGGTGACCGTGGTGACAAGGCCGGGGGGCGGGAGGCTGGCTCTGGAGGGCCTTTGGCATCAGACCCTTCGGGAGAGAAACGAGAAGGGCCTCTGCCCCCAACGTCGTTCCCAAGCCTCGGGGTGCACGGGCACCACGGCAGCCATCCCCTGGGATGCAGACTCGGGCCAAGCTGCCAAAGTCCTGTCCCTCAGGCCCAGGGGTGGGACCAGGGCGTCCGCTCCAACAGGGTCCAGGTGATTGTTTCCCAGAGGCCCTGAGTCGCCGAGCAGGGCCCACCGCCACGGGGCCGTCCCAGACTCACCGCCCGCCCGGCACAGGCCTCGGGGTGGGGGGGCCCCTGGCTGTCTTCTAAGACCTCCTAACTTCGCCTCTTGGACAGCTAGGACGCTGCGTCCCACAGCCTTCCCGGGGGCCTACTTTTGCTGGGACAAGAAGATGGCCAAAGGGGCCTCCCGCCAGGCCCAGGAAGAGCGTCTTCCGTCCTCCGGAGACGCCGTGGCCCCTCTCGTGGGTGGGATGAGGGACGCGTCTTCCCCTCGGGGCTCCAGCGGCCCCGGCCTGGGTCGGGCCCCTTCTCTCCAAGCCTCCCTGGGTGGGCGTGGGGGACGCGGGCTCGGCCAAGGGCTGGTGCCCCGTGCCCTCCTTGGGGGGCCCTGGGATTCCTGAAATAACTCAGCTGGAGTCTACGGCCTGGGCCTCTGGTTCTGCGGCCTTCGGCCTTGGGTCTTCTCTGGCTGGTTTCCTGGGGGGGGGGGGGGGGGGGGAGAAGGGCGGGGGCTGCGGGGTCAGGGCTGAGGAGAGGGCCGCTGGCAGGCAGCTCGTGGGGGGGCCGCGGTACCGTCCTGGCCGATGCGGGCCTTCGCGGGGCTGAGAGCGGGCCGCACTCCTGCGGGAACCCCGCGTGCCCCGGTTGCCTCAGTGTTAAAAGAACCATGTAAGGAAAGTGAGGCTCACAGGGCATCTCAAGGGACACTGGGCCCCCGGCTCCAGCCCCATCGTCCGACCGGGCCTCCCTAGCCACTGGCTTCTCGCTTCCTCCCAAAAGCCGCTGAGATAAAGATCTGCCCTGAAGTCTCAGCTTTTGAGCCGCCGGTAAGGAGTGTGACGGTGTGGCCCTCAGGAGGGACGGGAGTGTCCACCGCCTGACCCCTCCTCGCCCAGGCCTGGCTCCACCAGCGGAAACCGGGCCTAGGCATCGGGACCCCCTGGGGCCTCTGAGGCCCCTCTCAGGGGTGCCCGCGAAATATGAGGCACAGAACCAGCGGTGATGCCGCTTGCATGAGGGGGGTCGGGCTGAGAAGGGGCCCGGGATCAAGGTCCACCGACCACCCGCGGCTTGGTGAGAGTATGGCAGGACCTCCGGGAGGTGGGGTGGGGGGAGTCGCCACGGGGGGGGGGGGGAGAGACCGCCAGACGCCTTCCACGCCCCCCGCAGGCCGGAGGAACGGCCCCTACCCCCCCTCCTGCCCGGCCAGGGCTGCGGTCACCCCCGGGCCGGCCTCTGCCTGGGTGGCCGGGCGCCTTTCCTGGGCCTGCCCTGCGGCCACTCCGCCACCGTCCCTGAGAGCCGGTGGTGACGGGCTTGCGGTCCAGAGACCGGCTTTCAGCCTTCTGGGCTTGACCACAGCGTGGGTGGCTCCTCTGTCTGCCTCTGAGAAACACGGGGCCGGGCCCACGGGGCTCAGCAGCCCTTCCTCCCCCTGGGGGACGCCGCCGGGTCCCCTCGGGGTGCCGTCCCGTTCTGCACCCTCGGGGGGTCCACGCGGGCAGGGCGGGGGGGGGGGCGCGCCTCCGGTCCGGTCCGGTCCGGTCCACTCTGTGGGACGGGCGGGCTGAGGACACGCGAGCAGGGTGGTCACGCAGCTGCGCCCCCAGCCGAACCCGTGAGAACCGGGGAGCAGAGCGGGGCGGTGTCCCCTCGCGCGTGGCCAGCGGGAGGCCCGAGGCGGCGGGCGCCATCCCTGGCGGGCCCCGAGGGCGGAGGGGAGGCCAGAAACAGGAGAGCGCGGGCCCAGTCGGCGCGCAGGAGAGCTAAGGAAGGGAGGTGCGGGGTGCGGGCCGCGGTGAGCGCTCGGGTGGGCGCGGGGACCACCAGCCTCCCTCGCGACACAGCCCGGCCCGGCCCACGGCCACCCTCCTGAGGCCCGCGGCCCCCGCGGAGGTGGCTCCCGTGTGCCCGGCACCCCAGGGGTACCGCGTTCCCCACGCGGCTCTGGCCTCGCCCTGGTGGAGCGCTTCGCGGCGAGGAAGGTCAGGGGAGGCTCCTGGGGAAGGACGCCTCCAGCGAGGGGCGCACCTCGCGGGGCGAGCAGGCCCAGCCTGGAGAGGCCGCCCCTCGCGGGCGGCCGTGGGCCCCCCCACCCACCCCGGGCGGGGAGTTGATGCCCCCGCCCGCGTTCGCCCCACAGCCAGGACCTGCGGGAGCCCGGGAGCCGGCCCCCCGACCCGCCAGCAAACACAGGCGCCCGGGCTGCGTTGCGGGGAGGCTCCTGGAGGCGGCCCAGGGCCCGGGACCTCAGCGGCGGCTACCGCTCACTGGTGTTTGGACACGCGAGCGAGCTCAGGTCAAGCCCCGGACGACCACCGCCCGCCTGTGCCCCGGAGCGCCCTCCACCAGGCGGGGGCCAGGCAGAGCCAGCTGGGAGACGTCCGCGCCGGCAGGCGGGGAGGCCTGGCGGGACCTCGAGCGGCCCCGAGAGGCCGGCGGGGAGGAGGGGCTTCCGGCACGCCAGGCCGGACGGGCCCCGGGGGCGCCTCCACCGATGCGAACGGGACGATCCAGGTGCCGGGCCCCGAGGGACACGGGTCTAGAAGCCACCGGGTCCTCAGCCCCTCCCGGCTGCCTCCCAAGCGGAAGGAAGGGCCCGCAGGTGCGTGGTGGCCCGGCCGGGAGGGACGCGGGCCCGGGCAGGGGGGCGGGGTGCCGGCCGCCGCGTGAGGCAGAGGGGGGCAGCTGGCAGGGGAAGAAGCAAGCGGGGCCCTGCCCTCCCGGGCGGTCCTCACGCCCGGCTGGACCGCAGCCGGAACCCCAGAGTCACCGTCCTCGCGCCTGTGAGAGAGGGTGCGGGCGGCCCCACGGCACGGGGGTGGGGTGGGGGTGGGGGTGGGGGTGGGGGGCGGAGGCCCCCTTCCGCAGGGGTGAGCCCACACCAGGGTGCCGGGCGAGGCAGCCGGCCCTCCCTCCCTCCCTCCCTCCGCCTGGGGCCGTGGGCACGGAGGCAGCCCCCCCAGCGGCCCTGGCCAGGCCCCCCCGCGGGGACAGAACCTCACCGACCGAGGGCGAGGACGGCCTGGGCCCCAGGCTCCGCGGGGTGGCGCACGGGCGCCCCGCCCCCCACCGAGCCCCGCAGCCGGCACCCCGCCTCTGGCTCCCCCCCCCCCCACGACGTGACCCGGGGCTGGCTTCGGAAGCGGGGCCTCCCAGGCCACGTGCGCTAAGCAGGAGTCAGAGGGGTGCGCGTTGCCTTTAATGGCTCCGTTACTGTGGTTTCGGGGGACACACCGCGAAACAGAACCGGGGAAGGGGTGGTCGCAGCTGTCCGGGTGCCGGCGACACGGCCTCGCGGCGCACGTCCCCCCTCGACTGGGGTTCGGCAGGGGGCCCCTTCCGCCCAGGCCGCGGGGCGTGACAGCGGCTGGCTGCGAGGGGTGAGGCCCCGGGGCGGTGCGGGGGGGGGGGGGGGGGAGTGGGGAGGGGGGCAGCCGCAGCGGCGTGCGGCCTGGTGGGGGGCGCCACGGGCCCCCACCAGGACACCGGGGGGCGGGGCTGCCTGCCACCGGGCACCGCCTCCTGGGCCACGCATCGGGTCCGGTCCAGGTGCCCCCGTGCCCTCGCGCAGGCAGGGCAGCCCGGGCGGCCCTCAGGCCTCCTCCTCCTCCTCCTCCTCCTCACGGCCTTCCCTCGATTCCGCCTTCAGGTTCTCGGCCATGAGCTTCATTTGCTGTTGAGAGAACACAGGACACTGGGTGAGCCACGCAAGCCCGAGCGGTGGCCCCTGGGTGGCGCGGGCGGCGGTGGTGCCCCTGGGGCTCCGGCGACGCGCACTCGGAACCCAGAGAGGCCGAGAAGTCGCGGCGTTCGTCCCGACGCGGCCCGCGGCGTGGCTGGGAATGTGGTGCCTGGGAACCCAGCGCGGTGGGGATTCTACGGATCCAGAAATGAGGAGCCGCTGGAAACCCGCCTCCCACCCCCCCTCCCCTGCCGGACTCCCCAGAACAAGAGGGGCGGGGAGAGGACACAGCAGGGGGCCCGGAGCACTGCCGCGGGGGCAACTGCGAACGGGGTGGCCCTCTGAGCCTTTCTTTCCGCATCTGCGCAATGGGAGCCGTGGTGCACTTGTTGCAGGGGGGCTGTGGGGGTCACCGCGCGTGAGATCCCTGGCCCCGAGCAGATGGGCCAAAACAGCGGATATGTTTAGCAGTCCTCTGTCCCTGCAGCCACAGGACCACGCCCGGCCATCCAGTGCCACCGGGGGCATCCTATGACGGAGGCGCAGCCCGCCAGGCTCAGAGGGAAGTGTCAGAAGGAGCCCGCGCCCGAGGACAAGGCGGCAGCCGTGGGGGAGGAGGTCCTGGGGCCCCACCCTCGCAGCCCCCTGTCCCATGGGTGCTGGAAAACACGACTGTGGCTCTGCTTGTTTGCTGAAAAAATGAGTAACTCCTTTGGAATTTGGCCTAAAATACACACGCTGATTTTCGATAACCGTTACTTACTTACAGGAAACACAAAACTCTGGGCACAAAGTCCGCCGCTGCCCCAGGAACCTGGCCGCCCCTGTGGGAGGCCCCCGGTCCCACGCGGGGCGGGACAGGACACCACGTGCCCTCTGGCTTTCAGGGCGAGGAACCCCTCTCGTGGACTATCATCAAGAGCCTCCGTCTCCCGCTTCAACCCCATCTCCCCTTGTGAGGACCCTCAGATCTGGCGGGCCTCCGGAGACCCCACTTCACCCCAGACGGTTCCCTTGTCTGAGCCCGGCCTGTCTTCCACGGGAGGCATGGCGACGGGAGCCTGCGGGCGGCCGCTCTCCCCGTGGGCCGGGAACTGCCGGGCCTTTGCTCTTTGCTCGTCCGCAGCAGGCTCTGGGAGGGCTCGTGCTGGGGAAGGGGGCAGGCGGGTCCCGGCGACCAGTCTGGGGGGGAGGGGGCTCTCCCTGCAGGGGACGCAGCAGGCCGACCGGAGCAGGACGCGGGCGCAGGAGCGGACCCTGGCCCGAGGACCCACAGCGGCGATGTCTGCACAACCTTCGGCCTGAGGGGCGGTGGTGAGGCTTGACTTAGTTCACCAACCGGGAGGAGCAGAACTGCCAGGCCACGTGAGGGTCGAGCCCACTTCGCCTGCTAACGGCTGAGGTAACTATCCCCAAACAGCAAAACCGGCACCTTTCAGGCCGGATTCACGGCAGACTCTCCCAGCTGATGTCATTTAATACTTAAGAGACCTTCTTAAAGGTCTTTTGATGAGACAGAATATGAATCTCTTTCCTGATTTGACAAGTAACCATAGAAAGTAAAGGCTAAATAGATTTAACTAAACTAGAACTACAAGGGGGACAGACTACTCCCTGGCTGGTCAGAGAATCTTCTGGCCACGCTCCCCCAGCGTTCATGTGGGGAGGAAAATCAAAATGGGTTTTGATCCAGAGGAGGCTTTGAGGCTCCCCGCAGGGCCCCAGCTGCTCCCTCACTACTGCCTCCGGGAGCCCCTTGCCCGCACGGGGACTGCAGGGGGTCTGCAGGTCTCCCAGGAGGGGCACCCCGCTCTCCGGCAGCCGGGCCGAGGGTTCTGTGGGACGCGCCCTCTCCCCGGAACGACCCGGCCTTCGGTGACTCTTCTCTCAGGCCAGGGAGGGACTGGAGGGACTCGGAACCCACCTCCCTGCCTGAAGCACCCGCCCCCCCTTGCTCAGGGGGCATCCGGGAGGTCACAGTTTACCCGCACTGAGCTGCAAAGGCAGGAACGGCAGCCAGCGACCCCACCACCCTCTCAGGCCTCAGCCCAGGCAGCAGGAGCAGTTTGCCAGGAGCACCCATCTCTGTAGGGAGGACGGACCAGGCCCCTCAATCTGCTGGGCTGGGCCAAGCCCGCCTGCCGCCCTTCCGCTCTGCGGTGGGTCCCGTGGGGCCTGATCTGCCTCATGGAGCTTTGTGACCCCACTGGAGACGTGGCCCACAGTGGGCGGGAAGGCTTGTGCTCCCCAGACCTTTGCCAGCACAGGGCTGAGCATCCTGGCCACGAGGGGAGCTCAGGCTTGGCTCGTCCCCCTGTATCTTCCGTCCTCCCTGCTGGACACGCTGAGCCGGGGGCAGGACCAGAACTCCAAACCCATGGCTAAAGCCCAAAGAAACACTCGAGCAGCTTAGAAGAAACAAGTTGTGGCAGCTGGCTTGCCAGAGATGAAGAGTTAAACTGGTTTTGAGGTCAGTGAGCGACACCCAAACCTTCCCTTGCAAACAGGCAGGCCTCTTCTGTTCCTCCCGAAAGAAGGAGTCAGAAGCTACGAGGCCTTGTGACGACTTCTCTCAGGTAAGGAAGGGTCCAGATGCCGTCTGCTGTTATGAACTTGTAACAGAACCCCACCCCACCCTCCTGGTAAAGAGGAGCCAGGGGGCTGAGCCCCCTCCCCGCCCAGGGGAGACGATGAGTGTTGGCAGAATTAACGCTAAGAAGCACAGATGTTCTAATCCGAAAGAACCTTCATGATCATTCAGTCCTGTGGCCGCTTAAGACCCTGGAGACTCTCTTAAATGCAGATTCATAGGCCCCTCCCTGAGATGCTAACTCACTGGTCTGTAGGGGGGCCCAGGTCTCTGAAGTTTCTCCTGAGACGTCCCCAGCCTTGGGAGTCTCTGATGTGTTGACTGCCATCTTGCGCAGGTAAGCAAGCTGGAGCGGAGGCGGGTAGGTCCCTTCTGGGCCACACTGTGGACCCAGGCAGAGTCACAGGGCAGGGCCCAACCCGTGCTGTTCCCTCTGGGCACCAGGCTGCCTCCTGCAGCCCAGCCCTCTGGCTTCTTTTGCCTGGGGCGGGGGTGGGGGTAGGGGGGCAACATTATTCCTTTAAAAAAAAAACAAACCTGGCTTCTTTAGGGATTCCTAAATGAAAACCTTATTAAAAATATAAGCAGGATAATAGTGCCGACTTCCTCCCCACCAGAAGCATCAGAACGAAGAGCATGAAATCTTCCCTAATTCGTGACTCGTTAAAACACTCACGTTCCAAACAACTCTTTGAAAAGTACAGGCTGACTTCTTGCGTCGTTATTAGCGATGATCATAAGGGGAGCACGGTCGCTGAGGGTGCGGTCCCAGGGCGCAGCTCCGCGCAAGGAAGGACGCATAAGCGGGCCCGCTCCGCCCTGCGGAGACGTAGGCAGGTGCCCTCTGAGACCTGGGGGAGGGGGGGGCCCTCGCCCGCCCAGCCTGTAGTCCAGACCGAACCCGCGATCAGCTTCGGGATCCCTCCGTTCACAGCGCTAAGTCACAACCGACGGATCCCATTACCGCCCGGGTTGCGCTGTGCTCGCCACGACTCCGTTACCCCTCCCCCTCGGGAGCAACCGCCGCGCACGGAAAAAGCCGGATCTCAGCTCCCGGCTGCAGCTGCAGGGCGGAGAGAGCCGCTGCCTTCCTGCCTTCCTGCCTTCCCGTTCACCGGCGGCTTCGCTGGCCTGGGGCTGGCTCCGTTCAGTTCAGGCACAGCACCTGCTCCCCCCAGTCCTGCCGGCCTCGGGGGGGCAGGCCTGGCGACGAGGCCTGAGGATCACCAGTCCCCTGGCCACCTCCATTCTGATGGAGCTGGCTGCCCCCCCCCCCCCCCCCCCCCCGGGGATTCTAGCACTGACAGGACAGGAAGCCTCCACCTCCAGCGGGAAGGACGGCCGTCTGGAAGCTTCCTTCCCGCACAGCCGCGCCCCTGCACCCCTGGCGAGCACAACCCAGGTCTTCTCTTGTCTCCCACCACGCTGAGGCCAGGCAGCTTGTTTGGGGTCATGTGGCCAGAGTCAGGGCAAAATTAAGCAATTTCGGTGGTTCAGGTGAAAAAGAAAGGGAAGGATGGGCCACGCCACAAAGACTGTTTTTTTCTTCACATATTTTTTGGTCATCTCGACACCCAACGTGGGCCTCGAACTCACAACCCCGAGATCAAGAGTCACATGCTCTTCTGACTCAGCCAGCCGGGCGCCCCAAGACTGTTTTCATTTGTTCTATCTAGAGGAAAGCTTCCCTCAAAGCAGCACTGTTCCGGACACATTCTAATATGACGATTAAAGGCTCCAGATCTGCCCTCAGGCTCCGACGAGCCCCGCAGCAGTGGGTACGGGGCAGGAGGGCCCAGGGGCAGTGGCCCCCCAGGCTGTCCTGGGGGCCCTGCGTACAGCACCTCTGCCCCTGGAGGGTCTGGTTCATAACACGTACGAAATGCGAGGTCTGTCGAGCATCCGGCCGGCGCTCTGAGTGCCGCGTCCCCACCCCAGCCGGCTTTACTCCTTCACCCCTTCTCAGGGGCCGCGATCACCTTGCTGGGCCGACCAAACCTTGAGCCCTCATGGCGGATGCCTCTGTGCCCCTCCCCGGTCTTCTGTCTGCCGTAGGGCCCCGCCGACCCCACCTGCCAGGCACACCCACCGCTCCCAGCACCGGCCTCCCAGCCTCGCCGATGCCGTCCAAAAAAACCGGGAACCAGAACATGCTACCACAGGGCCTTCTCATAGGTTCTGGACTGAACCGCAGGTCACTCGGCCCAGAGGGGCTGCCTGCCACCGTCGCCCTCCACCGTAATTCCTGCACTCTGCTCGCACCGTCTGCTTTTGTCCACGTTTATGCGCAGGCTTTTCCCGCTTCAATGTTCTGTCCACCTAGTGTGTGCTCCGGAGAGGATACGACGCTGCCCTTTGCCCCCAGGAGCCCACGACACGGTGCTGTGAGCTGCAGCCAGCTCTCCACAAATACCTGTGGCAGAGGGACCATGGCCTAGAGCCCCAAGCGGCAGCCAGTGCGATGGGGGCTCAGCCCGTAACTCAGCAGGACCACCACGAGCTGGCAAGTAGACTGCGGTACGCGGGTGTGTGAGACACATTCACATTCTTGAAGCGAGCAGCACTATCCGGACCACAGACGTGTCGGTCACACGTATGGGATCACAGAGAAGACACGAGTGTGTGGGCTTTACGCCCGAAATTCCAGGATTTTGGAGGTCTAGTTATCTGCCCTGGTCGCGGTACGGGTCTGGGCCCCTGAGGATCGGGCCTCAGTGCGGACAGGAATCTTGGTTCCCCCAGGGCCAGCTGTGGTTCTGGCTGTGGCTCGGGTGGCCCTCGATGACAGCCGGGGAAGTGGCTGGAGGAGGAAACTCAAGGGCCGCCAGGAAGGTTGCCGAATCACCAGCTTGACCCCAGCTGGAAACTAAGATTCCTCCAAGATCAAAACCCAGCTCCAAAGAAGCTCCAAGACGTGGTGGCCAGGCCCAGCTCCACCATCGGGTGAGGCGCTGGGGGCCACAAGTCCGTTAACTGCCGAGCTGACCCTGGGGAGGGTAGAGTCCGCTTCACTTAAAAACACTAAAAAAAAAAATCTGCTTCTTAAATAACCGTGTAGGCCCTGCTTTCTCTGCACAGTTGGGTTTCAGAGCTGAATTTCCAAACGCAGAAGTTAAAGGCTCCTGGAAGGAGAACCCCACAGACATCCTGAGAGTGTAAATGACTTTCTGTGCAGAGCGAGGGGCCTACAGAAGCCAGAGGCTTTGCTTCCCTGCCATCCCCAGGTACACACTTCCTCTCACGCTTCCCTCTTCTGGAAGAGGGCGCCGAGTGTGTTCGACCCGCCACAGCCATCTCTGAAGCCTGGGCTGCTAAGGTGACGTATCTGTCGACGCGATGAAGTTCTACAGGTGGCAAAAAGGTGCTGAATACAAAGCAAAACTGATGAGAGAGTGGCCCACCTTGCTGGGTTTGGGAAGGGTTACTGGGTGCAGAAAGGCCTCGTCAGGGCTGCTCATGGCCTCTGTCCTCCCACATTCCATCGGTGGCTTCTGGTGTCGTCTCTGAGTTACCGGCTTCTAAGTGCAATCCTTTGCATCTAGGCAAAACGTGGGTGCCATCACTAAGCGACTGATGCCGCAGAGCTTCGCCAGCACCCGGGCGTTCTGCCTGCGATGCGCACGCTCCAGCTCCCTAGGTTCCCACGGGCTGCGGGGCACGGGCAGGTGCGTCCACACCAGCCCTGTGCTTCCCGCGTGTTCTCTGTAGCGGCTCCACGGAAGTCTCGGCTACTTGCCTCTCCACCTGCCCGTTTCCTGCATTTCTAATTCTGCTTCTGCATCAAAACCTCATTCCCCCTCCTGCTTTATTGATACAACTTTCAATGTCTGTTACATTCTATTATTTTTGTGCAACTCAGTGACCAACAGTCACATCACAACACATCCCAGACGCTGTTCTCAACTCTGTATGAACTCGTTTGCTCCCCGTGACCACCCTATGGAAACATACCGTCATCATCCTTTCAAAGGTGGAACGGAGGCACAGGGAGGCTGAGAAGTCTGCCGAGGTCACACAGCTCACGGGAGGCCTGCGCCCAGCATGCCGACACTGCTCTGGTTTTGTGCTATTTAACGCCACCTAGCTTCCCACCGCATCCACCTCCATCCTGACTTGTGAGCATGAGTTTACACGTGACAGTACGAAGTTGCTTACGACTTCAGGAAGGAAGTTTGAGAGTTCATTTTTTTTTTAAGAAGCAGAAATCCTTGGCATTCTTCTTCTTTCAAAAGAAAGGCCTCTGGGGCGCCTGGGTGGCGCAGTCGGTTAAGCGTCCGACTTCAGCCAGGTCACGATCTCACGGTCCGTGAGTTCAAGCCCCGCGTCGGGCTCTGGGCTGATGCCTCAGAGCCTGGAGCCTGTTTCCGATTCTGTGTCTCCCTCTCTCTCTGCCCCTCCCCCGTTCATGCTCTGTCTCTCTCTGTCCCAAAAATAAATAAACGAAAATAAAAAAAATAAAAAAAAAAAAAAAAAAAAAAAAAGAAAGGCCTCTGAAGGGCACAAGAACCAGAAAATATGGGAAATGCTTTGGAACGTTAATTGGCAAAATCACAAGTGCCCAAAGGCTCGTGGTGAGCCGGCCACTAAGGAGAGCCCCTCCAACAAGCAACACGGAAAGAGTCAGGACCCAGGTCTGGTACCAAAGTGCAGCTCGCTAAACACAGAAAGGGGAGTACAGACAGTCCTGGATACAGTTATTCAGGAACAACCAAGGTTCAAATAAGCGACGTCTTCTTCGTCACGGGAGGAGAGAAAACCGGTAACAGGTGTTGCTTCAAAGGCAGCCGAACTGAATGGATGCATTTTGGAAGCACGCAGATCCCAGCATGGAGAGTTAGAGCGTTGGGCCCTGGAGTGCCCGGGGACATCCACGAAGGGGGGGATGGCGCAGCATCCTGCCACGGGGATCAGGTCAGAATGCAGACGGATGATGTGGAACAGAAGTGCCATCATAGACGAAAAGAGCCAGAGTCCCCGAGATCCAAAGCAAGCTACGAGTAATCGTAAGGAAATAAGATAAATATACGGATGAAACAATCAGTACTTCTGAAACGGCCATGCCCTGTGAGCATCATGACCACATAAGAAGGAGGGTGATAACGGCGAGGGTGAGGAGGACACAGAACGGGTGTCCTTGGGAAGTCACGTGAGTCAGATGAAGGGGTCAGATGAAGGGAGAAAGCATTTTGTGTTTTGGCAAAGAAGCACGTAAGAGTCTGGTGATTGGTTTGCCCCGAATCAGAGGACAAATGACTAAGTTTCTTTTAAAAAACTGAGTTACTTTCCCAATGGCCTCTTTCGCTGAAATGACTAGATCTCTAGGTGCGATGTCATGTTGCAGAGTAAAATGCGGAAGGGAACCTTCCATCCACTACGCCTGCTACAATATGGAACCGGGCTGTTTATCAGAAGACATGGAGGTGGATAATCTAATTGTCCTTCATCAGCCCCTGATACTGACACAGCCGGTGGTGTTACTTTTCAAGACATTAACCCAGCTCTTCAGATCGCCCAGACGAGCAAGCATCTGGCCTGCAGGAGGCCCTTCCTGGACGAGACTTTCACAGCATCACCTCCTCCGGAAGCGGCCCCCTCTTGATCTGACTGCAGGGAGGGGGTGCTGGGGGCCTTCAGGACGTGACTCCCTTTTCTGTCTGGAAGCCCTGGGAGCCAGCGAGGGACGCAGCGTCCTTCTCTCACCGCAGAAGCTTACACACAGAAGCTCACACACCCTAGCTTGTCACTAGGGTCCCTTAGGAGATGAGACCCAGAGGGCTTGTAACCAGCCAAGGCCCAGGGTGATCCGGTCAACTCTCATCTTTATCCACAGGTCCTAGGTTGCTGGGTAGGGACATCCCAGGGCTCAGGGTTCAGGCTGCGAGTGGAGCAGTGGACAGGCCAGAGGACAGTCACAGAGGGATGAAGGGCAGAAAGCACCAGTGGCTGCTCCTTCAGTAACAGCCATGGCTCGGTGGCAGTTAGAGACCCAGCGGCTGAAACGGCAACAATTCGGTTGGGTCAAGGTGCCGCACAAAGGCTTAATTAAGAGCCCAAAGAACAGAAATGAACACCACTGACTGACCACAGAAATCAAAGGCCTCTAAGAGGACTCCGAGTGAGGGGTGAGCAGGTGATGTGGTGGTCGCTGGAGGGAACCCAGGGCCCGGCCTCCCACAGGGGTCCTGGGTCAAGGAGTAGGAGGGGCAGGATTTCACGGCGGCATGAGCAGAAGGCCAGACGGTTCAGAAAATAAAGGGCTGAGGTAAACATTCCACCGAATTAAATGCGGGAGACCGTCTACGGCCCACATCAGGGTTTCAACCAGAGATGTGTTTTCTTTAAAGGTTAGAATAAACATTTTTCTTAAGTATTAAGGGGGAATAACCTTTAATCTGAGAAAGCCATGCCATCACTACGAGGACAGAGGCAGCGGGATGAGTGGGGATGGCGGCACGGGGTGAGCTGTGTCTCTGTCCCGAGAGGCACCCACACCCCTTTCTGTGCACCCGCCGTGGGGTCTGGGGGTGCGCAGCCAGGGAAGGGCTCCGGCCCGCTGCAGACCGGTCCCGGCCTTCAGACGCGCCTCGCCCACCACCGGAGACTAGAAAGATGCTTGTGAAACTCCGGCCAGGTGCAGGCCACGGAGAAGGCCCAAGTGCCCCCCACCATCTTCAGGATCTCCCCAGGACAACGAGGTGGTTGTCCCCCGTCTAAACACCGTATGGCTCTTTGATAAACACAGACCTCTCTATCCTCTGTCAACCTGGTATTTCGCGATCAATATTACGACTAAAACCACATAAAACCAAACCAATGGTTGGAACGCTGACTGCGATGTTTCCAGCTCTACATCGTCTCCACTGCCTGAGAGATAGGTGTGTCCTCTTCACCCGGGGGCAGGGTCCCATCCCCGGCAGGTGAGCACGGCTGCCCAGGGTGCCCGTGCTGTGAACCAGGACAGCCACCATCGGTGCCCCTTCTGAAGAACCCGGGCAAAGCCGGGACCCGGCACGATCTACCTGACCATCCTTGATCTTCTTCTCTGGGAAAAGCACCGTAAGTGCAAGACGGGCTCTAGCCTTCACTCGCTCGACGTCCCTTTCCCTCCGAGCAGCTGCTGCCTACTCGCGCCCGTCTACAAGCCTCGTTAGGTAGAAAAACTACTGCTTTTCTCCTGCATCTTTTGTTTCGCTTTCCTTCCCGTCACCTACATCCCCTCATGGGTGAGTGGCAGCGACCGTAACCAACGCTGACGGCCCGATACAGGGGGACAGGAACGTCACAGGCTCTTGAGCACGTTTAGGCTGTCGGCGTTTCCTGAAATCTGGGACTGAAGTGGCAACAGGCCACTGACACCCCTCCACGGCACCGCCGTCCAAGGGACTATCTTCCCGTTAACCTTCCTGCCGGCGGACGGGTCCAGGTCAGACTTTGTAACAGGTGGAGTTAGAATAGCAAGCTGGATGGGGTTTTGAAAACTCATGTCTATTTTTTATTTTCACTGATTAAAAATATCAGATAGGCCTGAAACTCATCACTTTTGTGAGTAAGAAAGGACTTTTTTGCAAACGTGTCTTTGAGAGCAAAGAAACCCAAGACCCTCGTGTGATCGGAACACAGAGCGTTCACGGCCGACACCCCTCACGCGGTCTAGTCGGGCCACATCGCGTTTCTCCCAAGTGTCCGGGGAGATCCGGCCTGGTGCGTGTTGGGGTTACGTGAACCGAGGTGGGGTTTCCCAAACGGCAGCGATCACGGCGTCTCGCTGAAATGAACTATGGAACCAGTCCTGGATTAGCCACTCCGTGCATCCCGCCCTCTGGGCCTTGGCCTTCAAGAGCGGTGCTCCTGGGATGCCACGGTCAGAGGAGGACTATCAGGTGAGGCTCTGAGAGGGGGCAGGTGCACGTGCACGGGCTTATCCCTGTTCCCACCATGGTCCAAAGGCTCTCTGGGGTTCCCTCCAAAATAACGGAAATATACAATAGCAGCTACTTTATTATTCTATATGTAATGCCACGTAACGGAAGTACAAAAGTTCTGATTGTTCTTAGGACCTGAAGGCACAAAGGAACTTAGAAGACGGTCTTGGCTCTTTGAGTGAGGTCAGCATTACCAAATTCAGGTAATTTGGCAAAAAAAACCAAAAACCAAAACAAAACAAAACAAAAACAAAGAAAAGAATTGTTTGCCAATTCAGAAGGAGGAAAAGCTAGGACAAAAATGTTGCAGTTACAGGCACGTACCACATGCAGAAGACCACACAAGCGGAGGGAGAAGGAGCTTCAAGAAGCTCCCAACACCACCGCAGGAAAGAAGCTAGTGTCCCGCGGACTTGACTCCAACTCCGTGTGGTTCTACTCGCTGCCTCCAGGTCTCAAAATGTGGCCGTATTTCACGCTGCGAGAGCAACAATGGCTTCCTTCTGTTTCCATCACACTTTTCAGAATCTGGAAAGTTCCAGGGAAATGGGGGTCTAGCCTGGGTGACCGGTGCTGTCCTTGGTGTGGCCTCTGGACGAGCTCACGGTCCCAGTGTGGGATAAGCTGTCGGCCACACAATCCTGCTTGAGCCACACGGCCGAGCTTTCTACCCAAGTCGCGTACCCAGAGTGTCAGAACTCTGCCTCGTCGCTTTGCTGTTTAGGAACAGGAGCCGATCCACCTGATAGGTGGTGAGTTAAACGTGCCTTCAGATATTTAGTTCCTCCTCCACCATAGCTGCTGTTTCCCCGCGCGAAGCCAAGAACAGCAGACCGCGTGAGAAATAAGGTGCCTGCTGACAGGGGACCCCTGGTAAAAGTAACGAAACACAGAGGACTTTCGCCTCTCGCCCCGAACGACCTGGTCATTTTGGTAAGAGGACGCGGGGCAAACGTTTGCAGAGCACGCGGCCAGGTTTTGGTGAAGTGATTCTGCGTCCCCCAGCAAAGTCTGCGGCTGGGTCACAGCTGATTCACGTGCGTCTCGGCGGGGGGCGGGTGGGGGGAAGCAAATCAGCGTCTCTGCAAGTTGTCTGGGACGAGCCAAAGAGACCAGCCTGACCAGGTCTATAGTCATAGAGCGGTACCGGGCTGTGGGTAGATGCGATGTGTTTTCTGCCCTCGGAACCGAGCGTTCTGGGCACGTGCGTGGCAAAGCACGTGGAGAATTGCGCTTCCTCTGATGCCTAACTTGCAGGGCACGAAAACCACCAGAGAAGAGCGAGCCCCCGAGAGGGCGCACAGCAGGAGCGCGCGCACAGCGCCCCGCCGCCCTCGTTGCCAAGAAGGAACTGGCGTCAGCATGAAGACTTCCGAGGCCAGAAGAGCCGGTCAGGCCCCGGGCTTGCAGCAGCCAGGCGTCCTGGGCCGGGAGGAAGCGGAGGCTGACCACGAGAGGAAACCACGCACGGGGCGGAAACGGAACACAACAAAACGGCGGGTGAGTCAGGGCTGAAAGGCCTCGACCCCGTGAGAAGGCGGCTATTTCCAAACAGAGCCCTCCGCGGGTGCCCACGCCCCCCACCAAGAATGGAGCGTGGACGAAGGGGCTCGACCCACGGTTCTCCTGTTCGCCCCAGTCCCACCGACCCCACCAGCTGACCACCCCAGTGATGCAAGGCACCTGCAGCCCCCGGGACGGTGCCCGAGACTCCAGGGTTCCTGGCTCCCAGGCGGACGGGCCCGGCCTGGACCTCGAGCCCACCTCTGGGCTCCTTTCCCGCTGCTCCCCGGCCCCCGCCTCGCCCCGTTCTCCTGCCCTTCCGCAGGCTGCTGTGCGGGGAGCTCTGAGGTGGCCACGCTCTCTGGCCTGGCAGCAGTCTCTGGTCCCCCAGCCTCCCATAAGCCCGTGAACGCCCACCGCCGTTGGAAGCCCGGAGCACCAGGCACACTTCCGGGGAGCACCCCCCAGCCCGCCGCGGGCAGGACGGGCATGTGCCACACGCGCCCGCAAGCAGGGGGACAGTGATGCGAGAGCCGGTACGATGCCTCTGCCTGCTGGCCTCCCCGAGACACGGTGAGCTCCTGAGGCCGGCGCTGGTCACCGGGGTGGCCCAGGGCTGGGAGGCGTGTGGCCCGGGACTGAGAGGCGCCCAAAGAGGCAGGGTGGGGAGGCCTTCGGCACAGCCCTGCGCTGCGACCCGCTGCTTCTGCCCCTTGCGGGGACCACAAGCACATCTTCCTGGGCTGCACAATTAGACCCCCATCTGCCACCACGCCCCGTTCCCTTGAGGGGCCGATTCCACGGCTGGAGGAGAGCCGAGGGCGGTGGTGCGGCAACGCTCCAAGGGCATCCCACAGCTTGCTGATCGGCAACCAGGGTGCCTCTGAGGATCTTTTGTAAAGCGAGTTTCCCAGGTCCCGCTTGCGATTCTCATTTAGCAGGTCTGGGACGCGTCTGAGAATTTTATTTCCGAGCTTTTAATTGTCATATTTCAAACTTACAGAAAGCTCGCACGCACAGTACTAGGGATTCAGAAATACTCTTACTCGGGTTTGCCAGCTGCTTTCTTTTTGCCCTGTTTGCTTCCTGACTCGCTCTGTTTTTTTCCTGAACCATTTGAGAGTGAGCCGCAGACAACATGCCCCTTTGCCCCCAAACACATCAGTGGATATTTCCTAAAATCGAGGCCTTTCTCTTACATGATACAGGAGAATGTTCTGTTCCCTAAGTGATTTTGAATAGGGCGGCCACCTTCCTATTTTATCAAACTTTCCCCAAATTTTATCAAATTGATAGGATTCAGGAAGTATCTAACACGAAGTATTCCTGCAGAATGGTAAACCAGCAGGTTATTCTGAGGCCACAAGGTCACGGTCAGAGCTTACAGGGATGAATCTGTGAGTATTTTGATCAACTGGAAGAGAACATCACATAAAAAGAAGCACTCTCCCGGGCTGAGTTTCGGGATGTGTGCTGGGCAGCCTCTAACTGGCCCCCACCGGTCCCTGCCCCTGGTACGAGTCCTTTGTGGAACCCTCCCTCCTAGATGTAGGCTGGACCTAGTGATTCACTTCTCAACAAGCGAACACCGCGAAGGCGAGGGGATGTCACTTCTGAAGTTAGGTTACAAAGAGGCTGTGGCTTCTGTCTCTGGTGCTCCTTCTCTTGCACGGGCTCTGTGAGTGGTCCCGTGGAGAGGCCCACGTGGCGGGGAACCCACATCCGGGCCCTGAAGCTCCCGGCAGGTGTGCCTGTGAGCCCGTCCAGCTCTGGGGGGCCTGCAGCGCTGCCGGACATCAGAGGCACCCCGGTGAGCCACGTGCAGATTCAAAGAAAGTGGGAGAGAGCCACTGTTTACTGTTTGGGGATAATTTGTTGTCCGGCAATAGAAAAGATGGGATGGCTAATGCGGAATATTAGAAAACTCATGAGTTTAAAATATGCCGGACTCCACGGAGAGCTGAATGGAGTAATAAAAGGTGGAGGGGTCCTGGCCAGAGACGCGGGAGGTGGAATACTTGTCCTGATTATTTAACCTCTCTCTCAACCAAATTCTTCCTAGTGACTTTTAAAAATGTTTTTATTTTTAAAATACATGTGCATAGTTTAGAGGAATCAAGCACTATAAAAATATTGTGAATAAAGATTCATTCCTGCTTTTGTTCCCCAGCCCCTCATCTGGAGGCGATTTCTTGTTACATGGCCAATTTCGTGATCATTCCTTCGGAAGTTTTGTTTCGTTGATCCTGCCCACCTCCCCCCCCCCCCATTATCAACATAGGGTATCTCTAGATATCTTTCTTGTTTTTCATATAAGGGTAGCATAATATACTCTATTCTGCATCTTGCAAAATAAATCTTGGAGAGAGTTTTGTAGCAGGAATTGCAGGAAGTCCTTTTTCTTTTGGGTGCCTGCAGGATTTGTATGGACGGGACAATTCACTGAACTAGTCCCCTAAACGAGGGTGTCCCTATGACCTTTGAGTGTATCTGGGGGATAAATTCTTGGGATCTTCTTTAGGCTATTAAACATCCTACTCTCTCTCATTAAACAAACAACCAGAATCCTCCCTTCCACCGCCTACCCCACTCTCCCTTCTGTGGACATCCAGTTCCCTTCTCGCTCTCCCAGCGGAACCTGCTCATAGAATGGCCTCTCTCAGCTGTTTTCTCCTTCTGGCTCCCCAGCCACCCCTCCATGGCTCCCGGCCCGTGAACCCACCGAAAAAGATCCCTCTGAGGTCACCCGGCTGCCATGTTGCTGAACCCAAGGGCGTTCTCTGGGCTTCATCTGGTGCATTCATGGCTGCCCCGGATACCCTGCCGCTACCTCCCTCCGCACCGCTGCCCGTGACTGTGACGTGGCACCTCACCTGGCCCTCCAGCCCTCCCCCCTCCTCCTGCCCCATACCCAGCCTCTTCTGGAAGCAATCCCCAAGGGCCAACTCCAGGCCCTCTGCTCACTTTGCATCAGCACCCCCGCGAGAACATTCTGTGATGCCAGGAATGTTTTCTTAGCACTTAAAATGTGGTCAGTGCAACTGAGGAGCTGAATTTTTGGTCTCATTTAATTTGGCCAACTTAAACGTAAACGGCCACAGGTGGCTGCAGCCTACCATGGGCGGTGCTCTCCCTGGGAGGGACCGCGCATACCCGGCCGTGGTCACCGCCTGCACGCAGGGCACACACACATCCCCGCACCTAGCTCAGATTTCCTTCCCAACTCACACAAGGCTCACAACACCAACGCCCGGCTGACCTCTCCCCTTGGATGCCGCCAAACTGACAAAACTCAATCTGAGATCCTCTCCCGAAGCCGGGCGGTCTGCCCGCTTAGCATGAGGTGCGCAGCTCGCGGCTTCAGGAGCCTCAGAAGGCCAGGCGTGGTTGGCTTTGTCTCCTGAACAAAGGAGTGCCGTGCGTGCCCTCGACGTCTTGGTCACGGTCACAGGCCCCCTCGTGGAGCTGGTGCCACGGCCTCACCACGGGCCCACCTGCCTTCCCTCCCCCTCCCCCCCAGCCTGTCCTCACAGGCGCCCTCGCGCCCGAGACACCACTCCCAGCATGCCACGGTGCGGCTGCAGCTCTCACTTACTGACGACTGGCCCGGCGGAGAGTCCCAGGTGCCCACCAGCCGTGCCGGGCGTCGCGCAGACGCCGGGGATCCCCCGAGCCCCCCGAGTCGAGTCTGGGTCCGGCAGCGAGCCGAGCAGGGCTGAGGCCTGGTGAGTGCTAGGAGTCCGTGGGGGGACGCAGGGCCGTAGTGGTCCGCCAGGACTTGGGGCCGGGGCACGCTGGAGAAGCAAGTGCGTGGCCAAGAGTCATCGGGGAGGGTGTCTGCTGAGCAGTCGCCGAGAGGGGGCTCTGAGCAGCGAGGAGGTGACGCCGCGGGATTAAGGTCCAGAGAAGGAGACTGGGCAGGAGAGGGGGCCAGGACTGGACCCGGGGGGCCTCAGGGTCACGCCCCTTTGTCCCGGACACCATGCCTGCAGCCTCTGGTTACATCAGCTTCTTCGGCAGCTGAGCCTCTAGCTCACTGGAGCTTGCAGCCCAGGAGGCAGCCCTGCTTTTTCACGTGTTGTTTGGTCACTTTTTTTTTTTTTTTAATAAAATACAAGCCTTTGAGTTTGTCCTGATGACGTTTTCACCTCTCCTTTCTGGCCTTCATCGCCGAAGCCTGTCATGACCCTTTTGAATGCCTTCCTCCGGCACCTTCCATGGCCTTTCCGCCGCCTTTACTGCTGGTTTCATTTCACGCATCCTCCGTTCTCACAGCTGAGTGCCAATGTGAACCTGTCATAACACGGTACGCCCCCTCCGACTGCTACCTGGCGCCTTCCTTCCCTGTGCCAGGAGCCCATCTTTCCCTCCGGATGTCGGCAACGCCAGGCGCTTTCTCGGTTTCCCCGACGGTTAGGGCATGGACGGGTAACTAAGTTCTGCCCAGTGGGGCTGGAGGGTAAGTCTCCTGAGGGTCTTCTGGGCGAGATTTTCCTTCTGAATAGAAAGAGACTGAGGAGAAGCCACCTTTCCCCGCCCTGCCTCTGAACAGGAGTGTGTGACGACAGTATGCCTGGAGCCGCGCGTCCACTTGGCGACCGCGACGAAAGCCAAGATCCTGACCGCGCTGCGTGGAAAGAGAGCCGAAACCTACCTCGCTCCTCAGTGCCATCGCCGGGCTGCTCCTTCAACCCTGGGACTGGCCCACACAACGGCTTTTGTTACATCACACCTCACGTTCATTTAATAACTTTGAGTCTTCATATGGAAACAACTCCGAAAGATCCCAGGTTATGAAAGTCCCCATGTCTCATCATTACTTACGTTCTCCCGTAAGTTACTAAGCGTCTTCTCAACTAAACATGTCATATCTGCGGTTTGGGAGTCTACGTAGACTGAAGGCCCTGTCTGGGCATGTTTTTCTCCCCTAAGTTACCAAGTTCTCTTGGTCACACGGGCCGATTTTCCAACGAGTCCATTCTTCTCGTGAATTCTGAGGTGCTGCTCGTTCTACTCTGACGTTTTAGGCCTCGTCTAGAAACCCCAATGAGGCGGCCATTCCATTCCATGCAGCCATCTGTCTGCCTTTCCTTTCCACAAGTCTTGGCCTCCAGCATGAACCAACACCTCGTCTCCCTCTCCTCAGACTCTCCGGCATCGGGGGGAGGAAGCGGCCCGGGAGCCGAGCTCCCGGGGGCCCTCAGGCGTGGCTCCTTCCTCGGCGTCTCCTCGGAAAAGCCCTCCCAGGTGCTGCCCCCTGCCCCCTCCTCCAGTCCCAGAGCTCTTGCCCCCTCATCTGTCCTTTCCTCGGAAGGCAGTCGGGCCTGCTGTCTGCCTTCGGTCCCCACGACACTATGCCATACACAAGCCTAGGGACAGAGCCGGCAGAGGAGGGACACTCCCGGGGAGGGAAAAGGTGTGCACACTCACACTTCATTCTCAGGAGAGGTGGGGGAAGTTGAGGGGAGCGTGGACACGTGTGGGCAGATCAGCTTCCACATACGTGCCAAAGTGCCAGCATCCTTGCCCGGCAGCGCAGGCCTCACGTTTGCGTCCTCCGGGCCCACCTGCGGGCCCCGTGGCCGCGTGTGGTCCGCAGCAGGCTTCCTCCGAGCTGCCGTTCTGTCATCTTGTCCTGAGGCCCGGCATGCAGCTCCTCCTTGAAAAGTCCGGACTTCCCCTCCGCGGGAAAACCTCCCGGCGTAAACTCCTCACCTGTTCTTTTTCCCGTGTGCCAAACCCTTCCACCCTCCCCTCTTGACTTGTTCGCCTGGCTCCCTTGCTGGACTTTTTCCGTCCCGCACAGGACTGTTTAGTGCCCTCTGAAATGTTAGAGCCTAGACTTCTTCTAGCAGAAAGATCAGCTAGCTTTTATAGGCAACAATTAAAACAACAATAACCCTTACACTTGCATGCAGTTTTTACACCTGGAGGAACCGTGCTCCTGCGGGCGAAGCCGGCAGGAGGCCCGACCATCACGCCGCACCCCTGGGAGAGGGGCGACGCCTGCCTGCGGGGCACCTGGCCGCCCAGTCCCTGGTCCTCACGGAACCTCCCGCGTCGCACTCGCGGTAAGCGATCTGCGCAAAGTGAGGCCCCACGCCCACAGCCAACGAGCCCAGGTCTCAGCATAGAAACAAACACAGGGCCGCGTGGCTCCAAGCCACCGTTCTCCCCGATTCCCTCAAATTCCGTATTTTCCAGAGGAAAATGCCGAGGAAGGTGCCGTTGATCCTTAAACAACGCAGGTTTGAAGCACGCTGGCCCAGTGACCCACGGATTTTTTTTTCCAACAGATACAGTACAGCAGATGTCTTTTCTGTACGGTTTTTTTTTTTTTAATTCTTTTTAACATTTTTATTTATTTTTGAGACAGAGAGAGACAGAGCATGAACGGGGGAGGGGCAGAGAAAGAGAGAGACACAGAATCGGAAGCAGGCTCCAGGCTCTGAGCCATCAGCCCAGAGCCCGACGCGGGGCTCGAACTCACGGTCCGTGAGATCGTGACCTGGCTGAAGTCGGACGCTTAACCGACTGAGTCACCCAGGCGCCCCCGTACGGTTTTCTTAATAACGCTTTCTTTTCTCTAGCCGCCTTCATTATAAGAATACAGTATATAACACATATTAATATACAAATTATGTATTAATCGACTATGTATGTTATTGGTAAGGCTTCCAGTCAAATAGCAGGCTATTAGTAGTTAAGTGTCTTGTGGGTCAAAAGTTACATGCAAATTTCAACTGCGTGGGGGGCGGGGAAGGTCAGTGCCTCTAACCCCCATGTCGTTCATGGGTCAACGGTGAGCTCCTCTGTGGCTTTTCTTGAGAACGGTTTTCATTATTTATTTATTTTCAATAATTTATTGTCACGTTAGCTAACGTATAGTGTAAGCAGTGTAACTGTTTAACTAGTTAACTATCATGGAGTGTAAACAGGCTTCAGGAGTAGATTCCGTGATGTGAAAACAGGTTTTGGATTTCAGCACACTACGGTTTTGCTGGACTCGTTTGCCGCCCCGCCTCTGCTCCTCTGCTCTGTAGGGAAAGGGGCAGCAGCTGTGGGGAGGACGCTGGAAGGCCGACCTGTCTGATGAAGCACGTTTCCACCCCACGGAGAGTGAAAGACTCTGTCTGAGAGGCCCCCCCGACAGTCTTCGGGCAGATTCTCCTGCTTCTCTCTTAGCTTTCTCCTTGTAGAAATGGCAGATTCTGAAAAGCATGCTTTCAATTTTGATGACGTGCCATTTATCGATTTGTTCTTTTATGGATTGTGCTTAAGGGGCTGTATCTAAGAAATCTTTGCCTAATGCAAAGCACAAAGATTTTATCCCATCCTTTCTTCTAGAAGATTCATACTTTTAGGTTTTCTGTTTAGGTCTATGAGCCATTTTGGTATGAAGCGTGGGTCCAAGTTCACTTCTGTTTTTCTGGCATCTGGAGACCCAACTGTTCCCACACCGCTTGTTGAAAAGACTGTCCTTTCTCTACTGCACCACATCTGTGTCTTTGTCAAAAAGCAGCACAGCCTGGTGTCTTTCTCATACTATTGGTTTTCTTCAAATACCTGATGCTCTGAGGTAGGATCTTCACAGAAAGAAGGACTAGGTGATCTTTGGTGATCCACTCCACCTAAGACTGGGTGACAAGAAGGGGCATTTTCTTCTCCCCGTGTCTCATCCGCCTTCGCACCGTCCTCCCTCTGGATGGCCAGTGGAGGCTCTGTGTTTGCATACACCAACCTTTTGGATTTATGATTTTCTTGTGTTTTTCCTTTTGTGTAACTATGGTTTCCGGAGGAGGCAGAAGTAAATGGGAAGTCTGATTAGACCGTAATAAACCTTAGGGGTGTGTGGACTCACTTCCCCATCGAACGTTCACTGGTCCTCCCCAGATACAGAAAGCCGAGGTGGAGAGATCGCCAGGGATACCACATACAGAGAGTGGCTGGCTGGCTGTGGTCTCATTCCTCACGTCTTCGAAAAGCTCTCCTGGCCACAGAAGACCATGGCTCTGTGGAGGGGGTGGCGGCCATGGCCAGCACGGCCAGGCAAAGCGCAGGGATGCTAGAAACCAGGGTCAGTAGCACGTACTTGGCCAAGAATCAGGCCACAGTCCGTCATGACAAGGCCTTTTTCTGTTTTCCTTCATCATCTTTCACCATGGACTGGAGTCTGCCTCTTTTTGGTTTTTTCTTGAAGAAAAGTATCTATGTATGTATTTCTACTATCTAGTTAGTAATTAGGAGCGCTAGGTTTTAAAAACTATGTTGGGAGGTTTTTTCGTTTTTGGTCCTAAAAGTATCAACAACCTTGGCCCCACAGACCACTCGTTTCAGCTTCCAGAGTAATTAGCCTAAGACAGGCTCCAAAGCATTTACAAAGGAGCCAGGACTCTCCATCACGCAATCTATTCCTGACCTAAAGGAGAACGTAGTTTCAGCCTTAAGAACAAAATAAAAAAACGTCAAAATTTCACATCTTGTTACGAAATCACTCTGGGTGATGACATTCCATCTTAAAAAGGGGGGAAAGGAGGAAAAAAGCAAACACAAAGTGTGGCACAAACAGACTTAAAGACTTGTTCCTTTTGTTACGGGGCCTCTGCTTACGCTGTTAGACTCTCTCGTTAATTTTGATCTGGCTGTTTACACACATTTTTAATTTGTTCAATCATTTCACAGACCAGTAGTTTCACGGTTCAGTTTGTTTCAGGCAAAGTGGAGTGTTACAAAAAATCCCAGACTATCTTCAGGTTGGAAAAATCAACGGATGGAAATCCGAACAACTGTCCATGACCGGTGGCTTCTTTTTGCTCTAATTACAGAATGGAGTTCCTTCTGTAAATGTAAAAACTGTTCAGTACTAGCATAAAAGGTACCGACGCAAACACACCCCTGGATTTCCCACCTTCCCCTGTCGTTCTCTGAAGGACCAGAAGCCGCCACATTTGCAGCTGCAGGTTTGGCTGGTGCTGACTCCGGAGTAAGAGCCAGGCTGGGGCACGGACTCTGAGACGGGGTCCCCGCGCCCCAGGGGACAGCAGAGGCTGTGCGCACGGAGCCTGGGATATCCCCCAGTAGGCTTTTCCCTCCGCTCAGTCAGTGGCTGCAAAACCTGGGAAACAACAGACGCCCCCCCACCCCCGCCCTCCCCGGCACATCTGCTTATTTACTGGTTTTCCTTAAAGCAAATGGACACAAACCAAAAATTTAATTCTCATCAATCTAGGAAGTATTCCTATTTCCTATTCCTCATAGGAAGTACTCCTATTCCTAGGAAGATTTCCTATTCAAAATCATAAAATATTTCACAAACACACGGAGTTGGGAAGAATGACAGAACCGCCCCCGCCCTCCCTCCCCTCCCCACCCCCCCAAGCTTCTTGAAGACAGGGACACGGCCAACACAACGGATTCCGCCTTGCAAGCCCTTCATCTTCTACCCTCCCCCCCACGCAGAGGACTACTCCCCTGGGGTTGGTACTCCCCACTCCCACGTGGCTCTCCTCCCCCAGTGTGTTACACCTACATACATGATGCATAGGACTGCTTTCCGTGTGTTAAAACTTCACGCGAGGGGCGCCCGGGTGGCTCAGTCAGTTGGGCGTCCGACTTCGGCTCAGGTCATGATCTCATGGTTGGTGAGTTCGAGCCCCGCGTCGGGCTCTGTGCTGACAGCTCGGAGCCTGGAGCCTGCTTCCCATTCTGTGTCTCCCTCTCTCTCTGCCCCTCCCCCACTGGCACTCTGTCTCCCTCTCTCTCAAAAATAAATTACCATTAAAAATTTTTTAAAAAAACACAAAAAACTTCATGCCAGTGACAGCCGGCCGCACAGGCTCCTGGGTAAACGGGCTCCTGGCGTGCTGGGGTTCTGACTCCTGTGCTCCTGTAGCAAGGACTCACCCTCCACCTGTGCCCTCGATCCCACAGCTGCCCGGTGCCCCACCAGGTCCACGGGGGACTGTCAGCCAGCCCAAGGAGGGGTGTTGAGGACGGACACACAGGCACGTATCTTCTCTTTGAGCTCGTCTAAAAACACACCTGGGGGTCCTCGCTGAGGATAACTGGACAACTGATAACCTCGAACAGGAAGCGAATCAGCCAGCGACACAAGACCCCAGTACCCCATCGGCAGTCTAGTGAGGACGTGAGCTCTGCTCCAGACAAATCAGAAGGGAGTTTTATCAGGAAACACCACAGCACTGCTGACACACGTTTTGTCTGGGGGCAAAGTGCCGCGTTGGGCACAAACCCAGGGTTAGAAGTGCCTCCCCTGTCCCCCTCCCCGGGCAGGCCTGCAAAGCTCTCCACCTTGCTCAGGCTTCCAGCCCGCCATCGGCCTGTTTCCTCCTCCCCTTGCTGTCCCTGCCCTGGACACGGGACCTTGCAAACAGCGAGGACTCGGTGCGGGTGGGATCCCGCACAGGGGAGAGCCACGGTTCTCAGACTGTGCCCGGAGGCACCCCCGAGCACTGCTGGGAACTCTTAGGGGTGTTCCCTAAGAATATCACACGATATTCTGAATTTTGGAGAAAGCCACAAAGACGCTCAGCTTCCAGCCGATGTCAGTTAAAAGCCCACGAAGGTTAGTCTTCCTCCTCACCTGGTGCTCAGTCTAATCCCCAGTGAGAGGAGCCTTACTAAGGGGGGTGGTTCTGCCCAGGGGAGCAGAGGAAGGTCGTCTGGACACCTGGGGAGCTTGGGGCCAGGCCGGCCTGTGTGGGTGCAGCAGCCAGGGGCCGAGGGCAGCCCGCGAGGACTGGGCTGCTCGAGGTGTGTGGGAGAGGGAGAGCAGATGTGGCCTCTCACCGAACGGGGCTGGAGTGGGGTGCTGATGGGTGGGAGGGCCCTGCTCCCCAGAAGATGGGAAGAAGCATTTTCCCAGTACTGCACACACCCTGATCTCGTTCCAAGCCAAGGGAAGTTGCATGGTGACACTTCAGCTTAGCCACGCTTCGTGACATAGGCTTACTCAGCTCACCTATAAACTTAACTGCTAACCACCGCCCTCTCCCTCTTCGAACACGTGTTCTGCCTCCCAGACCACTGGCTTATAACCTGCTCCGGGGGACTGATTTCTTGTATTTCGTCCTTTCGGTGTAATAGCCATTCACTGGGTGCCTGTGGTGGGTGCCCTCGGTTTCACCCCCTGCGATTCCCATCTCCTGGTATCCATGCTTTGGACGTGGATACCTTCCCTGGGGTATGAGTGGGAGCTGGAACCTGCCTCTAATCGACAGAATGTGACAAAGGTGATGGGGTGTCACTCCTGTGATGGGCCGCATTATGTGACGAGGGCGAAGAGATTTTGCGGATGTAATGAATAAGCTGACTTCAAGTTAACCAAAAGAGAGATTCTCCTGAGTACGCTGGCCGTAATCAATCGAGAGCCCTTTCAAAAGGGGCGCGGGCTGTCCCTGAAGTCAGAGACTGGAGAAGGAGGCTGCCGTACCGCGGAGGTCTACAGAGAGGAACACGAGAAGGAAATGTGGGTGGCCTCCAGGACTGAAGAGTGGCCCCAGCACACAGCCGGCAAGAAGATGGGGACCTGACACTCACTATCACAGGAGACGCATCTGGTTCACGACTGCAGAGCCTGAAGATCCTTCTCCAGTTGAACTCTGATGACACCACCAGTTAAGCCGTGCTCACAGAAACCGCGAGTTACTAAATGTGTCGTGCTGGGCCACTAAGTGTGCGGTTGTTTGCCGCGAAGCCACAGAAAACCGACACGGCGCCCAAATGCTACACTCTCAGTGCACTGAGCACGTGAAGCAGTTAAGCAGAGATGATCTCCAAAATTTTACGGTTTTAAATAAATGAAGATTTGGGGCGCCTGGGTGGCTCCGTCGGTTAAGCGGCCGACTTCGGCTCAGGTCACGATCTCGCGGTCCGTGAGTTCGAGCCCCGCGTCGGGCTCTGTGCTGGCAGCTCGGAGCCTGGAGCCTGTTTCGGATTCTGTGTCTCCCTCTCTCTCTCTGCCCCTCCCCCGTTCATCCTCTGTCTCTCTCTGTCTCAAAAGTAAATAAACGTTAAAAAAAAAAATTAAAAAAACAAATTAAATAAGTGAAGATTTAAAACACACTTTAAGTCTGTGCTACAATTTTCGTCTGCCCACTGATGGAGCCTATCCTTTCAATCTTGAGCAGATCCAAATTCCTGCGGGTTGCTTGGCTTTTCTGACACACCGATCCTGGTTTTTCAGGATTTTGATGGCTCTATCCTTTGGTGAATTCTAGACTTTAATTCCAAGCAATCCTACCCGAAAAGAACCCCGGGCTCAACAGGGTGTTGTACTTGTGGACCCCTAGAACCGTTCACAGGGAGGAGGCCAAGTGGGGTGTGAGAATGGCCACTTCCACGCAGGGTGTGGCCCAGGAACGGTCGGTCACTCCGACCCAGTGACTTCTGTGAGCCCTCTGTGTTGTAACTTTATGAAGATTCAAAGCTTTCCGTTTATTTATGAGAAACTGACAAATTTCTCCTTAACGCTTTTTGATCTGTAGGTTTTTTCCCAAAGACCTAGAATTTCAAGCTAGAATGTACACTTATCATTAGCTAATTACTGACAAATTCATCTGATAGTGTTCGATTATCATCAGCTGCTTTGTCAAAGGTAATTACCTACTTCTTTGGGCCTGAAGAGAAAAACACTTTTGCTCTAATTTCCTCTAGGCGTCACAATAGTGAAGGCAGAATAGTTATTTTAGCCTCTCTTGAAAGCGTGCTGTGCAAAAGGACAAAGTCAAAGAATCACCCCCCCCCCCCCCCCCCCCCCCGCCCCAGAGCAGGGTCAGAGCATAAGGACAGGCTAACTCCAGATCCTTACTGTGACAACAGCAACACATTCACCCTTACAGAAACGCGGCTCAGGGGAGCAGAGAGGATCCCATCTGCCATGGCAACCACTCAGTGCCATCTTCTGGAACCTCCTGGAAGGGCCTCCAGAGAGCACCTGTGCCTGGCTGAGGGGGGCCTAGGGTTCCTGCTCCCCTGGGGCCGACCCGGCCTCCTCCGCCGCGTCTGAGCCCTCGCTGCTCAGAAACACGATGGAAACATCCAAAGAGATATTCGCAAATGCTTTCACTCACCATATTCAACTCATTTTCAAAACTTTGCGGGGGGGGGGGGGGAGGGCGTATTTAATTAAAACTGATTGTGACCACATTTTCACAGGCAGAGCTTTGAACACTGTGAGCTATTGCTGAAATCTCAGAGGCAAGAAAGGACCCACCATCCCCTGTTCGTTGTGAAGCTGAAACAAGAGTCATGTCGTAATGCTGGTAAGTTATCGGCACATGGGCAGCTGTCTCTGGCACGCGCGTCGTGGCCGAGGGAGCACTGGTTATTTATGATACCGAGGGTCTCACAGGATGAATCACGTGGCTCCCAGTTTACGACAGTCAAAATAGGCAGAATGCACTCTAAAGCCGGGTGTGCTGGAGTCTCTCCCCCAAGCAAACGCCTTCTTCGTCTCCCTCGTGGCTCTCAGAGGTATGCTGTATCCTTTGAGAAGGTTAAAGCTCGTTAGCTCTACAGCACAAAGCAGATGAAGTGAACACCACATGCCACTTGCCACGTTCCAAATTCTCTCCCCATCTTTGGGGATGCAGGCATTTTAAAGGATGGTGCCACTGATCACAGGACTGTCGTCTGAATGCTACGGGAGCCGCCCGGGGGATGCCCCCCCTCAGAGCGTGCCCCCCGAGTCTCCGCAGGGAGAGCTGCCCTGCAGCAATCCCAGAGGCCATCGCCTGCTCCGACACCTCAAGCTTAGCGACGGCGACACCGAGGCAGAGGTTACGAGACTTGCCCAAGCCTGCCTGGCTTCTCCGCGCTGGAGCACGTAAATTCTTGAGCACCGGGTAAGGTCCCTTGACCCGAAGGAGAGGGCCCACATGACCGCAGGTGTTCTAAGCCCAGACCTCATGCTTTCCTCCCGGCACTTCTCGGACTCCCAGGGGCAGGGCCTGTCTCGAAGGGTCCTCCAGAAGGCTAATGCTGCTGCCTCCCACCATGGTGCAGCCACGACCCTCTTTGGGAACACACGTGCACGTATGGGGTCACCAGTCAAGGGGCGCGAGCTCGCTGTTTCATGTACACCACCAGCAGCTAGGTACCAAGAGAACAGGCAGGCTCCCTCCTGGCTGTTCCAGGACGCAGGTAGGTAAACCACGATCACGCGTAGCACGAAGGATGACCGTGCTGCGGTGGAGACCCAGAAGCCTGAAAAGAGGAGGAGAATGTTTCCAGGGGAGACAAGTGGGCAGAGGGAAGGAGCCAGGAGAGGAGAGAGACGAGGAAGTGCGGAGGCAAAAGCACGAGCGGTGCCCTGGGAACCTGGTGCGCTTCTGTGTGGCTGCAGAGGAGGGCTGGCCGGGAGACGAGGCTGCAGAGGCAGCCACGGCGGGGGGCAGGGGAGGGGTGGGCAGAGAGAGGGAGACACAGAATCCGAAGGGGGCTCCAGGCTCCAAGCGGTCAGCACAGCGTCGGGCTCGAACTCAGGGACCTGAGCTGAAGTCGGACGCCCAAATGACTGAACCACCCAGGCGCCCCGACTGTTTTTTTTTGAGAGACAGTCACAGAGCGTGAGCGGGGGGGGATAGACTGGGGGGGTGGGAGACGCAGAATCCGAAGCAGGCTCCAGGCTCCGAGCTGTCAGCACAGAGCCCGACGCGGGGCTCGAACTCACAGACCGTGAGTGAGATCATGACCTGAGCCGAAGTCAGACGCTTAACTGACAGAGCCACCCAGGCGCCCCTAGAGTTCCGTTTGTACTGGGGACAGAAAGCTGTGGTGGTGGAAGGGCAAGTGGGAGGGACAGGGGAGCTGCAGGAGAGTCCCCGGACAGAGACGGTGCGAGACCCTAACAGATTCCTCGGCACATCCCTGACTAACGAGAAAGTTTCCCTAAACAAGTCCCGGTACCATTTACGATCCCACGTTAGGGACCTCAATTCCTAACCCTAGCAATGGAAACCTAAAAACACAGCGTGTTACCTTAATGAGAGGTTCTTGGTCACACACATTTCTCAGACAATGGAGAAGAATCTCAGTTCATCTAAAAACGGATTTATTTTATTTATTTTATTTTTTTTTTAATTTTTTTTTTCAACGTTTCTTTATTTTTGGGACAGAGAGAGACAGAGCATGAACGGGGGAGGGGCAGAGAGAGAGGGAGACACAGAATCGGAAACAGGCTCCAGGCTCTGAGCCATCAGCCCAGAGCCCGACGCGGGGCTCGAACTCACGGACCGCGAGATCGTGACCTGGCTGAAGTCGGACGCTTAACTGACTGCGCCACCCAGGCGCCCCTAAAAACGGATTTATTAAAACATAGTTCATCTATTAGTTATATCTCAGAGGCTTAAGCTACGTTCTTATACTCTGTAGAATGACAGTCTCTGTACTTTTTAAAGTACCAAATGAAAATAGAGACATAAGGGAAACCAGCAGGATATGCTGTGATTTTCAAAACGGGCTTGATTTTCAACTTAGTGCTTGCTCCTTTGAGGAATTCAAAGGTATAATTTAAGAGTCTGGCAACTGAAGAATTATAATCAGCACTTGCAACGTCACCAAATATATGGCCCTTCCAGATCTGCTCCTCCCACACCGCCCCGTGTCTTACTTACTGCCCTACTTAAGACGCACACAAGGCACACGAGACGTCTGCTGGATGAATGAGCGAAACCCGCGATCTGCAGTGGGCACCCTGTCCCGAGCCCGGGACTGGTCGCCCTCCTCGTGGCTTCTTCCCTCCACATTCTGGCTGAGGAGTCTAGGTACAAGACCAGTGCAAGACCTTTGCGCACCCAGCTATTTTCTGCCCAGTTGCAGCAGCTGTCCACTAATCTCCTCTTGCTTTGAGTTGCCTTCGCTATGACCTCTTCAACATCCCTGGTGAAGCTGCTCTGAACCACACATCGCCACCACCGCTGCCCAAACAGCCGACACCCACGGAACAGGAGCGGACACGCAGAGTCTGAGGAGCCACGGCCGTGGGGGGAGACAGCCACGCATCTGTATCTTTCAGAATCTTCCTTCCCAGATGTAAAATCCGGTTTGCGTTACGGATCGCTAATTACGGCAGGCAACCGGAGTGAATTGTACCGGGTAATTTGAATACACAACAAAAGAACCATTACAACAACCAAAAACGTTCAAAAGCATGTGCGTATTACATTACTGAATCGTGAGTAAGTAAGATAAAAACCAACTAACCCATCTAATTTGTACTTCACACTTGAGGTTAACGTTAACAAAATACCGGATTAAAAAAAAAAAACAAACGTATAAAGGCTGAATGTCTCTCAAGTGTTTTAAGGGGAGTTTTTATATTACATTTGAATATCATTCTCTTTTTTTCAGCATGTTATTCCTGAAGACCCATCTTCAAAAAGGAAAGCAGGAGGAGGAAGAGAGCGATTTGAGTCCTTCATTTGTGCTCAAGGAGAAGCTGGGGTTGTTTCTGCCATGCTAATTGCTTTGGCGATGCACAATAAGATGTATTACATTACATGAGATTATCTAGCTTTTTCCTCCCCATCCAACAGAAGCTGAGCGAAAGGTAAAACAAAGGGCGTGAGAACAGTACACAAGTTGTTCTTAACTGTATTTTACTACGAAGTTACTGCAAAAAGACTTTTTCTCTAAGTAATTTTACATATGTCCCATGACTGTCATTTAAAGAAATAATTTTACGAAATATTCAACTCTTCTTGCTGTGCTCATGTCTGATTCTGCAGGGCAAGGGTATTTGCATCCTGTTACCTGGCTTGTAATGGAACCTTTCATGATGACAATATTGTGAGTCTTTCTCTATTCATATTTTCTTAAAAAGAAAGAAGGAAGGAAGGAAGGAAGGAAGGAAGGAAGGAAGGAAGGAAGGAAAGAGAAGAGAAGAAAAGAGAAAGACATCCCAAGCCTGCAGCACGCTAAACTACTCTGATGCGCTCTTGGACCCATATGAAAACCCTGATGTGCCTGCTCAAGCAGGGTGCCATTTATGTAACGGCAAGAAGGTAATGTCCCCAAACCCATTCCGTCCCACTTACCTCATCTAACTGAACACTCGGAAAATTCACGCTCGCCCACCGCACATACTTTGAATACAACAGTGCTGTATTAGGGAAAGAGAGGTTTTCTGTGAACACTTCCAGGTAGAGACTTGACTCCTCGTGGTCTGAAGAGTAACTTCTCTCCGATGGCTCTCCGACGTAGGACGCCGTCCTGTTAACACGGCACACAGAAGCTGACGCCTCTCTCACCGGGTTACCGGATGAAAAGTCCCATAACGTCAGCAGGACGAGGTCCTTCGGCTGGCATGTGTCCATTTTCGCGTGTGTGCACTGGCCAAATTATTCTTCCAACGACTATGTCTATCGCCCAAGGCAACAGGTGTTTAGATGGTCTAGTCCACGTGAACGCAGCGACCCTGCAGGGTGGGGGGGTTTGGAACCCTGGACAGCGTGGCGGAGATGCCAATCTGACTTCACCGCAAAGTGGAGAGAGGCGACGCCCGCTCTGGGGCCACGCGTAATACCACCTTCAGCCCGGGGACATTCCTGTCAGGGAGACTCGCCCTCCCATTTTAACTGTTCTCCCTCAAAAGCAGATCACACTGATTCTGACGATGGTCTCACAGCTGTGAGAGTCTAAATGCAAGTGGAAACTCGACGAAGGCGGATTGAGTGCGATTTAATCCTCTGGAGGCCCGGGAGGATATTAGAGAAGGGGAGCTTAATTTTGAAAAGACATTGTATTTTTCTTTGGTTCTCTGCTCCCTCGTCAGATCGGTGGAAATGAACTCGAAGTGTCTTGCAGAGCCGGCTGGCGACAGTGCTTCCGCAGGGCCCCGTTTGTGCTTTCTCTGGAGGGATGCCACCGTCACAGTGCTCAGAACAGTGGAAAATTTGTATTTTCGCTGCAAACAAGCAGATGGTTTCAAGTCTAATGGAGGACCATTTGAAGATGCCTGAGTCTGTATTTTGCAGCTCAGGAACAACGGTGTCTGGCGTATTGTTTCCCAGAAAAATCAACTTCAAGGGGATCAGCCACGTGCTAACCAACCATTTCTTCCTGAGACTGCCACCGCGTTAAGACATAATTAACTCACGAGAACCTAAGTTTTTTCTTCTCTCTACAGTTAACCTGATTGATTGGCGCACGCTGTGTCTGTCGGCAGGACAGGCCCGAGTTCCAGAGAGGAAAGATGTACGTACGTATTTTAACAAACGATTCTACAAGACAGGGGTATCTGGACTGTCACAAGCATTCCTGGAATTAGGGATGAAGGACAGCCAGGTCCTATAGCCAAATGTGAATGGAAATCGAACCCGCTCGGCCCCCCCCACAACGACGACAGCTCATTACCACTCAGCCACCCCCTGGCCGAGTGTGTGCGGTCTGAACGGGGATCTGAGGGAGCCTCGGGGGGTGGGTGACACACAGCTTCCCACTGGGGGCAGATCGGAAATGCTGATGCAGTTGTTTTAAGAGAATATGGAAAAGGAGGCAAGCAGAGGTGACTGTCGAGATGCCTGGTGGTCCCCACCGTCCCAGGCAGGACACCGGCGATGGCTGAGAACACAGCCGACGCCCAGGCGCTGGACTGGCTCTTGGGAGCATCACCCTACTTCCTGTGGTTACTGTCCCCATTCCAGAGGGCGCTCCAGCATCACTGAGTCAGCGGCTTATCTCAAAACTAGCGCTGTCTAGACCTCAGGGCCTCTGTCACAGACTCTTTTTGACCAAGTGAAAGAGACCACACAAACGGCAAACAATGGTCTTTATTCCCTGCCTTGTTGAAACAACAAAAATTATGTGCACTTTGATCTCAAGCAAAAGCTCTACTACGGCAGGGCCACGAACAAAGCTGCACTCAGGATCTGGCAGGAGGCAGCTTCTGTTAGGGCTCTCGACTGTTCAGCCTTTTCTTTCCTGTTTCTCCCACCCTACTTTGTACTTTCCTCAGCCCAAGCCTGGAGAGAGGCTTCTGGAGAGGAGGGACAGAGAGTGTTCTCCTCCCTAGGATGCATGCACTTCTTGGTTCCAGGTGAGACAGCCCCTCGTGTGCCATCTGGTATGGCAACGTTCAGAGGCGAGTTAATTATGACCATCGAAGGGGTGGGCCATTTTCTTCAGGGGACAGCGAGTTAAGTTGGCCTCAGGCTGCATCTCTGACAGCGGCATCTGAATGAGGTCCATTCCAACCTCTGCTCTTACAAGGAAAGCAGCCCGCACATCTCCCAGGCCCCACAGGGGTCAGCCGCACTGGAGGGTGCCAGCACGGGCCACGCGGAGAGGAGATGAGCCCCTCAACCCCAAGCCCCCCACTAAGAGAGGGCAGTCTTCACGAGGGCTGTCACCCTTATCCTTGACACACAGCTTCCCAAGCAGGAATGCTGGCCAAGAGCACAGGCCACGAGTCTGTGGCCATCCCGGGGGAGGGGTTGAGACCAGGGGTGCATGAATGAGCATCTGCAACGATCCACAGGAGAGAAAGCAGGATAGTTTGCTAAAAGGAAATGAAGCGGAGAGAGAGGGGGGGAGAGAGAGAGAGAGAGAGAGAGAGCGAGCGTGCACGCAAATAGTAACCCAAACATGAAGAATGAAGGGTTAAAAGGAGGGCGGCGTATGGATAACATAAAATGCAAAGAATGGCCACTCTGGGCACGTAGGCCTTTTGCTTTCTTGAAAACCAGGAAAAAAGAAGAGACAGAGATGGGGAGATTGGGGGGGGGGGCGGAAGAAACGAAAACGGTGACTGACCTACGCACACAGATTCTACAGAATCCTACCCTGCAGCTCTGTCCTACCACGTTGATCTCGCACCACTATTCCTACTAGAAACTCTAAGCTCTCCTTTATTTCAAGCCCACGACGCGTGAATGTCGCCACTGAGAGAGCAAGTACCCAGCGGAGCCCCGCTGTAATTTCTGTTTTGTTTTTTTTTTTTTTAATTTTTTTTTCAACGTTTATTTATTTTGGGGACAGAGAGAGACAGAGCATGAACGGGGGAGGGGCAGAGAGAGAGGGAGACACAGAATCCGAAACAGGCTCCAGGCTCCAAGCCGTCAGCCCAGAGCCCGACGCGGGGCTCGAACTCACGGACCGCGAGATCGTGACCTGGCTGAAGTCGGACGCTTAACCGACTGCGCCACCCAGGCGCCCCGCCCGCTGTAATTTCTGAAAGCAGCCCACTGCCCGGGGAGGTGACCCCAGTTTTCATTTCCAGAAATTCACTTGAAGTCCAGATGAGTTTTGGCTGACTCGCATTTCAAAATGACCTGTTTTGGGTTAACGTACAGCTGGAGAGTAACCGTTTTGAAGGAACCACAGAGCTTGGGCAGGGTGGGGTGGTGGGGGTGGTGGGGGGGGGGGTGGGATCTGAGACAGCTCACGGCCAGAAAGTAGGTAAATGTCCAAAGCAGGCAGTTCCTTCTCTTTTGCAAGGTCTCCAAGGATGGCGTATGAAACCCATCCATTTCCAAGGGTGGAGTATTAAAAAGGAGTCTTTTGTCTCCCGGTGGTCAAGCTCTCCATTGCACTCAGCAGAGAATTCTGTCATCCATACCCATCTGCTCTATGGTGGAAAACGGTGGACAAGCAATAGACTCAGACTCGGCTGCCGGCCTGGACCCGACTGCTTGCTTACCCCGTGTGGTTATTCCTGTCATTACGCCCATTTCACAGAAGAAGAAACTGAGGCCCATAGATGTTTGGTAACGTGCCCAGGGTTCCTCAGCAGTGAAGCTGGGATTCCCGAGACATGTATACCTGACCTCAAAAGCCATGTAACACCCAGGGCATGAAACCACCCATTCTGCTCCTGGCATATTTGATACCCTTCAGGGAACCAAAATGCTTCACTTGGGGCCAATGTTTTGGCACGCACATAGACATGACAATTCCTTAGCGAGTTTCTGGGTGGTAACTGTTTAATCACACGTCATTTTCACAGAAATGATTTGTGCACAGCTATCCTGAATAAAGGTTAAATAACCCAGACCGATGTCTTTGGAAATGGTTTTCTACAACTTACATTAAAAAAAAAAAAAAAAGAAAAAGCGAACTCATTAGTCCAAGAAGTCAAAAAAAGCAACCTGGTTTTATTCTGCTTCTAATCAAAACAATATTTATCACATGGGAAAGGAGAGGCGTTGGTGCTGTGTTTCCCAGACATTTGGCAGTTCCTTTCCTCTCGTGCCTGTGACTAAAACCAGACTCGAAAATTAAAAATATGCCTCTCATTTTTTTTTTTCGAGACAATTCAAACAAAAGAGCCTGCAAATCTACCCACACGAACACTGCTTTAAGCAGCTTGAATGAAGAACCGGAGAGAATCTTGAGATCCATTTACTTTCCAAATAACAAAGAGATTTTTTTTCCTCCAGCTTGGTTTGGGGGAGGGGGCGGGGAGGTCAAGAATTTCAAGTTACAGCCCTGGTAACATGGTTACCTGGCAGACAGTAACTGCTTTGTATACTCTATCTGAAAGGACAGCCACCAATAAACAAAATAAAAACTCAAAAATTTATGAGAAAAAAATTCATTTCCTTCCAACCACATGTTCAGGAGAGGAGAACACAACACTAAACAGATTTTTGGAAGGAAAAAGGAACGAGGAGGGGATGTACTTTAGAACTGAATTTCATCATCCAATGACACTTCACCAGGTCTGCTATTCTGCTCTTTGTTCTCCCACCACTGTCTTCACCTATTCGCATCATCTTCTCTCATTTGTAAATGGCGTCACCGAAGACATCTGGTTAAATGCATGAGATATTCAAAATCCACCACTGAACCTTAGTTCACGGTCTTCCTGGGGAACTACGGGAGCAGAACAATCCAGACTCATTCTCTGATTCCAGGGGGGAGGTGAGAACATACAGTCGATGCAATGTATCAGAAGACAAGTTATCTCAAATATCCACGTCACGGACCTAACGATCAATGTATTAAGTTATTTACATTGCCAATTAAAACCCTTTCAGGGTAATTTCTAATTTCAGAGGGATTTTAAAGCGAAGTTAAACTCATTTTAGAACCTACTATGTGCCAACCCACTGTGTCTTCACAAAGTGAACTGTATTCTATTTAATGTCAAATCCTGTTTGTCCTGAAGCATCAGAGAAGTAGTATAGGAAGGAAGCAAGAACACTGAACCCAGCACCTTTATTTGACCATTTAAACTTTCAGAGTCTCTGTCTTCTCACCTATGTAATCCTGGAGTGACACCTGCCAGGCCGTTCCTCAGAGGCTATGTAAGAATTACTTAAGATAACGGATTTGCGGGGCGCCTGGGTGGCTCAGTCGGTTGGGCGTCTGACTTTGGCTCAGGTCATGGTCTCCCACTTTGTGAGTTTGAGCCCCACATTGGGCTCTGTGCTGACAGCTCAGAGCCTGGAGCCTGCTTCGGATTCTGTGTCTCCTCTCTCTGCTCCTCTCCCACTCGTGCTCTCTCTCTCTCAAAAATAAATAAACATTAAAGAAATTCTTTTTGGGGCGCCTGGGTGGCGCAGTCGGTTAAGCGTCCGACTTCAGCCAGGTCACGATCTCGCGGTCCGTGAGTTCGAGCCCCGCGTCGGGCTCTGGGCTGATGGCTCAGAGCCTGGAGCCTGTTTCCGATTCTGTGTCTCCCTCTCTCTCTGCCCCTCCCCCGTTCATGCTCTGTCTCTCTCTGTCCCAAAAATAAATAAACGTTGAAAAAAAAAATAAAAAAAAAAAAAGAAATTCTTTTTAAAAAAAGATAATGGATTTGCGGGTGCTCTGGTGGCAGCAGCATTCAATACGAATGTGAACAGTTAGCACTGTTCTATCCCAGGCCACATGCAGGTAGGACTCTGGGTCTCTGAGCAAAGGCTCCATCCCCCAGGAATGACCAACTCTACAGTCCATACTATAAAGAGCTAGGAAGAGGTACAACGGTCTCCAGGATGGCTCAACAAGAACGATGGTATCGAGGTCCAAAGAACTATCTTGAATGTTAAGTTGGAGGGACTCAGGTGGTAAAGAATTGAGGGGAAACTTGGGCAAACAGCCAAATCTATACTGGTTGCTATTTATGCAGAAAGAGGAAGCCGAGAGAACACAGGACTTCAGAGCCAGAGAGCGGGTATGCAGCACGGGCTTTGTGGTTTTGTGATGGGCTGATTGCAGACAAATCACTTACCAGGTTTTTTCTTTTAACTTATTACACACAAGTGGAGAGGCCAGTGTCACGTATCCCCATATCTACCTACCGCTTAGCCTCAACAATTAGCACCTCATAGTCAAACTGGGTTCATCTGTCCCCAGCCTCCTCTCCTGGATTATTGGTACATTAGTTACCTATTACTGTGTTAACAAATTACTCCGAAATTGAGTGGCTTAAAACAACATGCAGTCATTCTCCTTCCTTCTGTAGGTCAGGAATTTGGAAGCAGCCGGGTGGTTGTGGCTCAGGGCCTCCATGATTGTGCAGTCAGGAAGCAGGCGCTGCAGTCATCTGAGCGACCGACTGAGGCTAAGAGCTGGGGATGACAGATCATGGTGCACAGGCCATATCTGGCCCACTGCCTGTGTTTATAAATAAACTTCTGTTGGGATACAGTCTATTCCTTTCATTCACGTATTACCCGTGGCTGCCTTTGCACTACAACAGCAGAACTCAGTAGTTTTGATAGAGCCTGTATGGCCTATACATCTTAAATATTTACTACCTGATTCTTTACAGAAAATGTTTGCCCACGCTTGGACTAGAGAATCTGTTTCCAAGATGGTTCACTCACTTGGTTGTTCCTAGTCATCTGAGGCTCTCCACTGGCTGCTTGGGTATTGGTTCACAACCTTGGGGGTTCTTCAGGTGAAACCTGAAACTGGCCCCCACACATAAAGGGCAAGCAGAGCCTGCAAAAAGAGGCAGACCTGGAGTGGTCTCCAGGTAGGCAGCAGGGCAATTGCATGCGAGGTGTGTCTTGGGTGACCACAAGACGAGTAGATCTCCATACGTGCCCACCAGAATCTTAAAATTTATATAGAGATCTTAGGGGGATTCGGTCATATATACAGTCCAGATGGTCTCAACAACTATTCTTTCAAGGCTGTGTCTCCAAAATGGCTCCTGGGGTTGGAGTAGTGGTTAGAACGGACATTCCAAGGACAGGGGAGGAGCCTCTGACTGCCCAGGGTCCAGGTCTTGGGTCAACCAGCCACCACATCCTCTTGACCTCCTCCAACATTGAGTGTCCTCACAACATGGCAGCTAGTTTCCTAAGAGCAAATGATCCAAGAGGAAGAAGAAGACAGAAGCTATATATAGACATACATATATATAGCTTCTGTCTTCTTCTAGGTCATTACAAATTACATATATATATATATATATATTTATATATATATATGTAGACACACACACACATATATATAAGCTATATATATGTGTGTGTGTACGTATATATACATATATATATATATATGCTATTTATGTATATATATATATATACATTAAGCTAGGTCATTAAAAATTTATAACTATATATAAATAAATTTGTAGTGACCTAGCTTCAGAAGAGACTTAACACTATTCTGTAGTATCCTACTGGGATGGGACTTCAAATGGGTGTACACAGTAGAGAGGCAGGGAACATTGGGGCCCATCTTGCAAGCTAACAACCACAGTTAATGACCCTTTCCTTAATCTGTAAAATCAGGGTTTGGGACAGGATTGAGAATTTTTCCTCTAACATTGGACAATTACATGATATAGGGAATTCCTGATAATTCATATTTTTGTGTTTTGGTCACAGAATGCACTTAATACTTGCTGAATTTTAATATCTGTATTTTAATTATGACTCATGTATGAATTCAGTGTAATTTACTATTTATGTTCTTAGAGCCATTATTAATGTAGAATGATTATTTTCCTTTAATTAGGTAGTATTTCAAAAAGTTCCTAAACCAAACATTTCTTGTTCTCTGTATTCTATTCTCAGGACACAGGGGCAAATCTGTGTTGTTCTTAAGGATTTACTTTAATGTCTAAATTTTCTAGTCTATCAATCACTGAATTTTCAGCCCAATCTCTTAGGTTTACATTCACTGCATGATATAATATTCAATCATATCCCTGAGGTTCTGTGGCAATAGAAATCAATGGAAAATAATACCATTTATTATATTAAATATTTTCTACTTTAGCAATTTACTAGTAATTAAAAACAAAAGTTAAAAAGTCTATGGTTTCCTGACATAGTAAATACTCAATAATGGTTTCCTGAATCCCAAATATAACATGCAGAAGATAATTTCAAAGTCAAAAGACTAGAATTTAGTAACAGAAAAAGGCACAAAGAGCTGGGGCTTTGACCCTAGTGATGTTCATTTAATTACGGACTCACCTACTCAGCAAATACAAAATCTGTGTCTGGTGTAATCCTGTCCCTAAGAAGCTTCTCGTCTGGTGGTCACGGACAAATATCTTTGATCTTAGTGAGCCGACAATATAGTCTTTAATATCCTAGAGTATTTGGTTAAAAAATAAGTAAACAGACGCATTCATAACAGCCCGGGCATTTTCCTAGAAAAGGAAGGCCTGCTTTCACACATGCTGGGCCTCAAGGCAACATCACTATTATTCTAGTACAGAAGCTGAGGTTGGAACTCTTAGAACTTTTACTATCTTGCCAGAATATACATTTTTTCTCTTTTAAAACATATAGTTTTTATGGGCGAAAGAGGTGACAGGGATTGAGAGCACACTTGTCATGATGGGCACCGAGTAACACAGAGAACTGTCGAATCACTTCACTGTGCACCTGAAACGAACACTGTATACGATTATACCAGAAATAAAAAATATACACGTGGTTGTAAGCATTCTGAAATCTCTAAAGTAATGTGCTGTAAGGTGAACTTTTTTCTTTACAAATGCCGACACATTTTGATGACGAACGTGAGCCAGGTCCAAAGCACAGGGTGTCACCTGGGCAGCACGGTGAACTCGAGGCCGTTCCACGTGGAACAGAACTGTCCTCTCAGGCTTCCTCTGCCCACGGTGCTTCCAGTTTACCTACATGTTGGCTAGGAAAACGCTACATTTTATTCTGTTTCCTGGCCTGTTCGGTAATTCCCCAAGTAAAAATAGATCTGGTTCTCATTTGGCTAGATTTCTTACATCTGGGGAAAAAACTAAGAGCTACAATTTAAAATTTTGCTTAGAAAACCAGGGGAATGAGATGAGTAACAAATTCCAACCCTGTTTACTAGAGAAGACAAAAATGATCAGAGGCTTTCTGGAGCTTTAGTGGAGCATCTTATTTCAACGTCTATACGGCTCTGTGTACCTTACAGCACGCTTCTCCAGTGAGAACAGAAAATGCAGGGGAAAAATGTCTACACATCCGTGGTAAGAAGAAGGTTGTTCTAGAGTCTAGATACTTCTCGCAAAGTAAAAACGACTTTAGAATTCTGTCTGGCTTGATTTGGGTTTATTTTACCATCTTTTGGGAGCCACCTTGTCGCTGATATCAAGCACGGTCTTTTTGGGGGGAAAAGCACAGAACTTGGGCTTCATTAGGGCTCGGTATGGGGAGCTGAGGAAGTGCTCGGACCCGATTCCTCGGAGTGCACTCTCTACCTAGTGATCCCAGAAAGGCATATGACCCAGCTGTTTCCATTTTCGCCAGCGGACCTATTTTAAGGCTCCTCTTTTCTTGTCCGAGGACGTCACTTGTCATTTACTTAATATATTAGCTTCTCAACTACGTGGGAGTCAACAAACACAGTTTGAGGGGGCCGAGATGTGTTCAGAGTCCACTGGGCGTCAGGCCCTGTGCCGGAGGAGGGAGCGCAGGGGTGAAGAGCCGCCTGGCCGGGTGCGGCGCGGGGGGGGGGGGGGGGGGAGGCACAGAGGTGGGTCCCGGGACCCCCCTGTGCCACGCGCCGCGGGGCGCTCCCCCGTGAAGCTGAGGGCGGAGGGAGGTGTGCGGCGGCTGGCTGCCAGGAAGCAGGGCGCGTGGGGACTGTCAACAGCGCACCTGTTAGTCCCTCCACTACGGCTGCTGCCCAGCTGCGTGCGGGCCGTGAAAACGGGGAGTCGCGACGCGTCACCTAAACCGGTTTCACGGCACCAGTTTCCCAGAATTCCTTCCCGGCTGGCCCGGCGACACAGGGCCCCCGAGCTCGAGGGGGTCCCTGCCCTGCTTCGCCACCCTCGTCTCTCCCTCCCCCCCCCCCCCCCCAACACACACACACACACGCTGTGTCTCACCGGAGCCTCGCTCTGACCACGCGCGGTGGGCACCACCTCCCAGGGCCTTGCTGTGTTGGGGAGATGACAACACAGGAGGAGGGGAGAGGTCAGCTCGGAGGGGCCACCCCAGCTCTCGAGGCCCCGTAGCCCGCGAGGCCGGCACCCGGCGTGGGGCCCTGGGAGATGGGCCGTCTGTCCTTGAGGACTGAGGCCGCGTCCGGCACCCACGGCCAGTGCCTTTCTCGGAAGCCGGTTCTTTCTCCGGGCTCCTTTCCTCCTGACCCGCACGCTGGGACACCAGCCCGTGACTACACATTCAACAGTCCGGCGAAACTCGCGCTTAAAAGCCAGGTTTACCTACCCCGACTCGAGAGCACGGAGGCAGGGCAAGGGAAGTTCAGAGATGACTGCTAGGTGCCAGAAAGGGTTTAAACATACTTCCCTCTAGGAAACAGAGACGGGACTTGAGGCCGCTGGCCCAGGCAAGGGTCCCACACCGGATTCGAGGTCCTCGAGGGCCATACTTAGCATCGTGGGCTCCTCTTAGAAGTCTTTATCTTGTTCTGACTGATTTCGGAGGCTGTCATCTTTCTGAAAAGCTGCGTCTGGGCCCAGCGCCCTGGCTTCTGTGGCTGGTTGGCCCTGGGACGCCCGGCTGCCCGGAGGCCGGTTGAAGTGGGAGCTGTTCTGAGGACGCGGGGTCCTCGTGCTCTAGGACGCTGAGTGGCTCCTTCCTATTTTTAACTAAATCTCAAAATTACCGAGAACTGAGCACGTCAATTTGAAAAGAAACAAAAGGGCGTCGCGAGGATGATATTTACTCTCTGGAATTCTCGCAAAGGTCTTACCGACTGGAACCTGACTCTCTGAGAATTCTGTCTGCAGAGCAAACCATTTCATTTTCTCCAGTTTGCCTCTCACCTTCACGTACATCTGACCCGCCTGTGTACTTAGAAATGCCACAGTTTCCTATCTGACCCCCACGAAGGACCTGCCCTCAGTACCTCTCCTTTCCCCGGTCCCCTCCCACCACGGCTAAGAGGAACAGCTACCATGCACAGAGCACGTCTCCAAATGGCTTCGGGGCTCCTGCAGTAGAACAGCGCTGGGCAAGTGGCAGATTTCTGGGCCTTCGCACAGAGCACGCAACCAGCTCTTCGTTTCATAAAACAAAACACTGAGGCGCAAAGAGGCCATCTGCCTCGTTTATGGTGGCAGACCCTGGCCCAGACCCTGCTAGCTCTTGGCACTCCCCTGGACATGCTTGGGATCCATCTATCTTTGCTGGGGATTCCGGATTGGGGGGGGGGCACTAAAGCAATAGGAGGGGTTTTTTACATGTAGGCGCCTGGGCCCCACCTTAGATCTAGGGAATCAGACTCTTTAGGTGTGGGGCCCAGGCACACGTGTCTTTATCTAAACTTCTCCATTCAAGATGCACTGCCCAATTTAAGAACGGACCTAAATTTCTCAGTCACGTTTTGTCCGTAGAATGAGAACCTGAATTGAAAAGTAGTGATTCAAATGTAAATTAAACATAAAATACTAATTATTCAAAAGTAATAATTTCTGTTGACAATTTTACCGTCGATTTCTGGTCCCTTAACAGTGAAAGAGCCCAGGGATGGGCTAGGTAGGCATTAATGAGATTTATTCCAAAATACGCCTTCAATAACTCCAGTTTTGACCTGGGGCCCTCTGACTGACCGGAGGACACAGCAGAAGCCCTCTCTGCCTCTGATGTGCGGGCAGAGCCCCGTGAGTTGGGCTCTACGTATTCACAGGGCAGATAGTTAAATGTCAGTTGAAAGAAAGAGAAGACAAATTCTACATCCGAGAAATGTCCATAGTTCAGCGAGTAAACTGAAGACGTGCCAGTTCATCTGAGTTTCTGAAAAGCATTAAACGGGCGACCTTTCCCATCTAGGACCTTCCGGGCTTCTCGGGACCTCTGCACAGTGAGGCTCAACAGGCAACGTAACACAAATGTCCGTCTCAACTGACAGAAGCGTGAACCTGTGTGGCCCGTGGTGCAGTGGTGACCACACCACGAAGCCCGGGCCGGCACTAGGGGGGACAGGAGAGGGGCAGCTGCCACAGGCTCCACCGTCCAGCCTCCGTCCCAGGTCAGATTTTCAGATCGTGATTTCAACACGGTATAGTGGAGAGAGGAACGCTTCTACTTGGTTTGTGGTTCCAGGCCCCAAGGAACCCCGAGCACAGCACTCACCACCCCTGTCCACTCGATGGACCGGAGACATCTGAGCCGCACACACGTGAATTTAAGATCATCTCTAGTGCGAGCTGGCTAGGAATGTCCTGTTTTAAGGCATTTGGGAGATATGCGGAGTCAAAACCTGTAGGACATTTCTGTCCCTCCAGAACCTTAATAGCAAAATCAGCACCAAAATCACGTTTTCTTAGAAGGTGATATTAATCACAGAATCACATCTATGGCTTAAGAAAAAAGCCCAAAGGGACTTAAAATCTTTTAGGCTGTTTTCTTCTTTTAAAATAACATGCAACAGGGAGGGGCGCCTGACTGCTTCAGTCAGTACAGCATGGAACTCTTGGTCTCAGGGTCATGAGAGCAAGCCAGACATTGGGCACAGAGCTCCCTGTAAACAAACAAACAAGCAAACAAACAAGCAAACAAACAAATAAGTTAAGTAAAATACGAGACAGAATTTTGGTTAGTGCTTCATCTTTCAATGACGACGAGTGTAAATAAATTTTGCCTTTGAATTAGGGCTTTGTTTCGCTGTCAGGTAGGCTGTGATGGGAAGCCAGGGGAAGCCAGGAGCTGACATGATCTGACAGATCACTGTCCACAGCAAACACTCACACCTCTGAGCCCCCCCCAGAGCGAGTACAGCAGCCCTGCAGTGGGACTTCTAGGTAAATGCACTTAGTAATACGAGACATGTTAATACCCAACATCATTACAGAGCCTTTGCTTTTCCGACAAATGCATGGCAATGTGCCATCCTGATCAAGAGGAAAGCCTCACTCGCGTGAAGCAGGATCTCACCTTGACAAGGAATTCAGGGGTGTACAGGTGGCCAGGGGGTTGTTTGCCCCAACGTATGGAACCTCGCTAGAAATGCAGCCGCTGCAGAAACCTGATTTACCAAAGCTCTTCCTAAGACAGTGCTATACGATTAAAATACGTTTTTGCTTACATACCCCTGAAAATGTTTGGGTGCTATGTGCCCTCCCATCCTATTTTATGTTGACATCAAAAATCTTCACCATGGGGGCCCTCGGGTTGGTTAGTGTCCGACTCTTGGTTTCAGCTCAGGTCATGATCTCGTGGTTCGTGAGTTCAACGCCCCCACTGGGCTCTGCACTACCAGTGTGGATGTGCTTGGGATCTTCTCTCCCTCTTTCTCTCTCTGCCTTCCCCCCTCTACCATGCATGCGCTCTCTCTCTCTCTCTCTCTCTCAGAATAAATGAATAAACTTTAAAATAAAATATTTAAAAACCTTCACCATAAATTAGGTAGTTATGAAAATGTATCTTCTAGCTTACTGTAGATATTGCATATTACCATAGTGTAAATATTAAAAATAAACTATTAGCTCACTCTTTTAAAGATGTCCAGGAAATACCACGGGGATGTGATACCCACCATCACCTATTCAAGAAGTGGATGGATACCCTCTTCGTTAATAGTAACAATTTTATGTTTTTTTCTTTTTGCTCCTCTTTGAAATCATGTTTTCTTGCCTTTTCTCCCAAAGGATTTTATACTAATAATTTTTTTTCAGCCTGAAAGTGTCAATCATGGTCCTGCTTTAATAATATGCTAATAAATGGAAATTTAAAAGTGTAAAAAAGTTCCCGTGACTATAAATCTCACTTTGGGTGTTTAAACTTTTCTTCCGGACCACTGGCCATCACAGTCTTCCTGGGGCATAAGTGGTGAAACTCGCATAAACAGAATGCACATATTCATAAGCAATTACTGCACATAAGTTCCTGGATACATTTTGGAAATGCACCTGTTAAGGAGATGGACGGGGCGCTGGCAGGCGGGAGGGAGAGTGGGTGCCTTCACAGAATGCGGCTTAGCCCCTGACACCTCCATTTGGTAAGGTTCTCTCTCGGGGGGAGGCTTTCACCGTGGGGACAAGGCACAGGGAGGACAACTGTTTGAAGAGAGGCGGTGTGGCCCAGGACAGCCCAGGAGGAACCACAGGGCACCCGGGCCTCCTGCAACCACATCTGAGGAAAGAGGTGAGTGTAAGATTGGGGATCTGAACACCGAGGCCGTTATAGCTGTCTGTGCCCACATGCTTGTCACAAGTCTAAGGAACCTGGCTGTGGCGGGGGGGGGGGGGGGGGGTACTGTGCTCTGCCCCCACCAGGTTGCTGACTTTTCTGCCCCTCACCCCTAGAGTTTCGGCCTCTCCTTTATTTTTTTTTAATTTTTATTAAACAAAAAAATTTTTTTTACTCTTTATTTTTGAGAGAGAGACAGACAGGGTGCAAGTAGGGGAGGGCAGAGAGAGAGGGAGACGCAGAATCCAAAGCAGGCTCCAGGCTCTGAGCTGTCGGCACAGGGCCTGACGTGGGGCTTGAACTCACAAACCGCAAGATCGTGACCTGAGCCGAAGTCGGACGTTCAACCGACTGAGCCACCCGGGTGCCCCTCAGCCTCTCCTCTAAATGGGAGCCGAGCAAGTCCTCTGAAGTAGAGTGGGGTGCCAAGTTCAGGGGGCCTGCCCTCAGCCTTGGTCTTACCCTGACGTCATTCAGGTCCACTGAGGACTTTACAGACAAATCCCGCTGCGCCTCAACGTCACCTCTGGGCTTCCCCACTTGACTCATGCCTTCAAACTTCAGTGCAAAACATGTGTTATGTGAAAATAAATTTTACTCCAAAAATTTCACCCGGCGTTTACATTTTGTTTTCCAAGGAGAAAAGCAACAACACACAGGAATGTCTGTAAAAAGAACAAGGGAGGAGGAGGAGGAATGCGTGAAGGATGCCCTCAGGCGAGTCTGAAAATGGCATTAGGGAGCTTGAGTAATTGTTCAAACCACCAACACGAGGGAGGGTTCATTCCTTGTCTACTTACATTAGCGTTTCAAGCGCAGAAAAGCATACAGGTAACAAATGGCAAATAATCGCCCTCCCGAAGAATTCCCGTTGACCTTAAAAAAGTAATGCACGTGCAGGGCCAGAAAATTCGAACCGTATGGTATGTAAAAGAGAACTCTTGATCCTTCCTCAAAGGTAACTACTGTTCAGCGTTTCCCAGGCGCCCTTCTCCCCAAAAACATATCTGCCATTTGTCCATTTTTCTCCCCTTCCTTCTCTTCTTCAAAAGTGAACTCAAATTTGTTCGACCCTGCTTTCTCCACTTCATAAAACAGCAAAGACGCACTCATACACGCACACGTGTGCACAGCCTCCAGCACAAAGAGATCTTTTTAAAAAGCAGGCTCACAGAACTTTTTCATATGGAACCATTATCAGACAACGATTATTTTCATCTGTCTCCTACTGAGTTTAGCCGTCTCAGGGTTCTTGCTAATGGAGATGTTTCGACACCTGCATTTTGGTCCACTTTGCGGTTAGAACTGTTACCCTGGCGAGAGTCATTCTGCTTGGAGGGTAATCTAAATTTTGATTCAACTGCATTCTAGAAAGGCTAAGCCAATTCACACTTCTGTCAAGTACATAAAAGTGTCCCTTTCCCCATACCAGACGAGAACAGATCATCACCCGACATTTGGCAACAGCACGTGTAAAATGCGGTATTTCACTGCTGTGTGACCTTATGTTTCTTTAACTGTGAGTGAGGCTGAACACCTCTTCTTATGTTAACTTTGATTACTGGACTGTCCTTTTAAATGGGTTTATCAAAATTCTTTAAAAAAATTTTTTTTAACGTTTATTCATCTTTGAGAGACAGAGTGAGACAGCACGAGCGGGGAAGGGGCAGAGAGAGAGGGAGACACAGAATCTGAAGCAGGATCTGAGCCATCAGCACAGAGCCCGACGCGGGGCTCGAACTCACGAACCGCGAGATCAGCGACTGAGCCACCCAGGCGCCCCTCAAAATTCTTTTTAAATTAAAGATATTAACCGTTTTTCATGCAAGTATCTCCCCAGTTTGTCCGATTTATCTGTTGAGTTTTGTCTCTTTCTCTTTTGTCACAGAGAAGTTTTAAATTGTCATACTTTCTGTATCTGTTAACCATCTAAATTTTGCAGGGTGGTGGTGGTAAGAGGTGTGTAAGGAATGAGGTGAAACAAACTGTAATAACTTCCCCCAAACAACTCTTTGTCATCAGACCATGTAACAACAGTTCTTTTTCCCCACTGCCGCAGAATGTTAATCTTACCATACGCTGAAGTCCCAGTTTTATTTGGGTCCACTTACAGACTCTGTATTCCGCCAATCTGTTTCTTCCCTAATTCAAAATGGACTCAACTGCTATAACTATTGTATTATTCAGAATACATTTTAATATCTGGCAGGGCTAGAGGCCTCATTTTGCTTCTTTTACTCAGAAATCTCCTTGCTATTCTCAAATGTCTGTTTCTATATACTTCAATTGGCATCAAATTTTCACAAGATTGAATCTTTTGGTCCCAGCAGACTTTTAAAAATACTCTTGATATAGATTATCCATATTGTTTTGATCAATTACTACCTAAAGGTTTTATAGTTTGGCTTCTTCAGTAAATGAGACTTTTTCTTCAATAATATCTTCAAATGGCTGTTCTTTCTTGTGAAAGGAAACAAATAATTTTAGATGACTCTTGTAACCTTACCAAGTTTTCCTATTTGTTTCCAATTACTTATCTTGTGGTTTTTGGATATACAACCCTATAACCTTCAGGTAATGATACACTTGCGTCTTCCATCCAGGTTACTCGACCTCCTATTTCTTCCTCTTGTGTAGCTGCGTTGGCCAGCACCCCCAGATCGACGAGAAGTGTCAGAGCGGGTAACAGGCTTCCCGACACTGCTGTGAGTGCTTCTGGTCCCTCACTGCTGAGCACGACGCCCGGTGTCTACGACTCAAGCACACTGGCTAGGTGAACCTGTCCCCAGCCAGGAGACCTCGGGAATCTAGTCCCCTCCCCGGCTGCGTCCAGCTGGTGGACGCGCGCTCCTCCCTCTTCTCTGTACTCTTATCACAAGTCTTATTCTGGGGACACCCTGCCTCGCTGGGGGCACGCTCTGCTCCAGTGTGGGGATTCCCGCCTCGTGCACCATCCTGGAGGCCCTTGCTTCTATCAGAGGGTCAGCTTGGATGGGTCCCCCTTTCAATTTTTCTCCTCCCAGCTCCCCAGACATTAAAAAAAAAAAAAAAATTTTCCTGTATAAGGTGGTTTGGTAGCCTAACGGACTGTGTGGGTCAGAACGCGGGTCCTGGACCTAGAGTCTGTCTTCTCAGATGACTCCGCCTTATTGATTTGCTCATTGGTTTAGAGGCTACGTATCGCTGGAGAGAACTGGCTCGGGCACGTAGGAGTCTGTCTTCCTGCGCACACTCTGCTGCAATCGGGAGTCGGAGCGAAGACCTCCAAGCACCGTCTTTGAGGAGAATACGGAGATCACTGGCAGAAGCTGCTACTTCCGGGGCGTTTTCTGATGCTTTCGCCCACACGTTGTCATTCCCCCCTCACTCTCTGCAATATAGTGCAAGATTCTATTTACTCAGTTCCCCTCGTTTAATGCTTCTGCAGAAGGCCGACTTAGAAACGGTGGGGGCTGCTCCGGGGCAAGTCTTGGAAATGCCGGCCTTGTTCTTCTGCTGAATGCTAGCTCTATTCTTTAACATCACTTGGATATTTTTGTCTTGCCTAGTTTAGTTCCCTGAAGCTATTTGTTGTTCATGTGATTAGGATTTTGGTTTTGTTACACCGTCCTAAACTGTAGTCCTCTGTATTTATTTGAGCTAGTAACTTCAAGGGCTGAAGGAAATGCTGAGAGCGAGTCCTCTAAATTATGGCCCCTGGCATTTGCTAAAGAAATACATAGACTTTCAGGACAGTTGCCTTTACCTGCTGCTTGAGTGCCTCCAAAGACTCAAATTCCAATCGGGCCAGTTTCATCTGGATATGCCGTGGTTTATCAGGTATGGCAAATGCAAGTATAAACTTTAAAGCCAGGAGTGCATGCTGAAAACAAGAAAGGGTACATGTTAATATGGCACATTAGACCACATGTGCAATGAAACAAAACAGTAACTAAGCAATCTGTGATTCTCCTCGTTAACCTTGGGTAATTTCTAATTACTGGCCTGCGATGTATCAGAGATCAACGAGGCCCAAGAGTTATATTTAACCCACTCCCTTGTGGCCCACTCATTAGCCAGTGTCTTCCTTTGCTTTATTCTTTTAAAATCAGCTATTCCCTTAAATTCATACCATATGATACTTTCAGTGATTTCAAGGAAAATGAAATTCATTCTGAAAAGTCTTTCACAAAAATTTTTCTACCTGTGTCTAATTTCCGAATGTATCTTAGCATACAGCATTGGCAGACTCATTCTATTCTTTGCCCGATAGCGTCCTCCCTGTGCTATGCTTCTGGCTGAGTTATGTGAAATGCACAGGCATCTTAAACACCTTGAATCCTCTGCATCCCCAAAGGTGCCCGGTGCAGTTTCCCTCATGAAATGATAATCAATAAATACTGATAACTGATGGACTGTAATGTAGTGCCTTATGCTGCTGACTCCTTATACTGTAGGGCAGGTATACAGAATGTCTCCGTTATAACATGGGAAGCTTAGAACCCTTCTACACCAATATCATAAAAAGGTTCTCTAGGGGCGCCCGGGTGGTGCAGTCGGTTGAGCGTCCGACTTCAGCCAGGTCACGATCTTGCGGTCCGTGAGTTCGAGCCCCGCGTCGGGCTCTGGGCTGATGGCTCGGAGCCTGGAGCCTGTTTCCGATTCTGTGTCTCCCTCTCTCTCTGCCCCTCCCCCGTTCATGCTCTGTCTCTCTCTGTGCCAAAAATAAATAAAAACGTTGAAAAAAAAATTAAAAAAAAATAAATAAAAAAAATAAACGTTGAAAAAAAAAAGGTTCTCTATACTATAACAATACAGGGTTTGTAATTATGCTTCTTCCTCTGCAGAAAAGAATAAGCCACCAGGATTGCTTCCTTTGGTAAGCCTGCTCTTCAAATGCACAGCCTCGACCTACTGATACGTCTCCAATTCCAGTACCATCTTGTGATCCAGCATCAACACCCACAGGAGTCTCGACGATCGAAAGAATAAAGTTGCCTCTTTGATGACAGCATGAATTACTAAATATTAAAAGCTGTGAAATGATTTTTCAAGGTAAGAAATAATTAAAAGGCATTTCGGAAGTCAGCGAAGGAAGTGGAACAGGCTCTCAGAAGTGTTGCATTGAATTATTGACCGGAAAGGAAGACAGCTGAAAGACGTCAGATGAATTCTTTACTGTGATATTTTCAAAAGGAGGTTGAAAGACGAATACCATGTGGCTGTCTCCTGGGAGCAGCACGAACTAATGAAGGAAATCGGCATCATGCCATAACAAGCAGTGACTCAATCCTGAAAATGGGCGCAGCCTCGGCACAGGCCAGGCGCTCCTGGTGCAAACGAGAGATCCGGGGTGGGCCAGGCCAGGCAGCCTTCTCTGCGGTGTGACTGCCGTGACCAGAGAAGACACTTGGGAGGTACTGACTAAGTACCTACAGGGTGAAAACAGGTAGATAACAGCGCGGATCAGATGACATCATCTGTTGTAATTCTGAACTAATTGGGTTAAATTAACAGGAGCCTGGATAAAATCGACAAAGAATACAGCACAGGACCTGAAGGAACGAGACGTGTGTGACGAGCAAAAGAGGGAGGCCTGGCCGCTGGCTGGAGAAGCAGCAGGCGGTGGCAGGCTGACATCCAGCAGGCTCTGGAGTTACAGAAGCGAAGGGGAGAGAAGGAAGCCGTCAAGGTGGGCGCAGGAAGGTCAGCCACATGGAGGCGGGGCGGGGGGGGGGGGGGGCCTGTGGCTTTAACACCAGGCGGCCTTTGGCGACTCTGGTGGGAGTGGTTTCAGCTGAGTGGGGGCCACAGAAGCAAGACCAAGGTGGACCGAGAAGGGCCTGGAAAGCAAGGCTGGAGAGAGGAGGGCCATCCACAGAGTTCAGTTCAGGAAGTCTGGGAGGAGGGAGAGTAAGAGAGAAGGTGGTGGCCGGACGGAGGGAGACCTGGGCTAGCCAGGCGTTTGGGTTTCCAACATGCAAGTGTAAAGGGTTTTAAATGTGTTCAAGGGTCAAACCTAAGTTCAGTGGTTTTAAACGTGGAAGTGCAAAATGCTCTGGCAGAAGGAACCGAGAGAATGGTAAGAAGACCCTTGGAAGAAAAGTCTCAGCACGGACCAGGCTGCCGTGCAAGGCAGGGGCTTAGCCACACACGGGAGGTCTGACGCTGTCGGGCTGAGGACGGAGAGTGGCCTCGGGGGAAAAAAGGCATTGGGGGCACTCGTTTTAGAGAAGAGAAGTATTCTAAAAGAAACTTATTGTTCAGAATATGCAACTCATACTTAAAATGAGGAAGGACAGGTGAGAATCCCACACGGCGTTCTCCTTTTTGTTTTACGGACCTAACCTTAAAGCATCGCTAAGTGTCTTTTCCTGAAGAAAGATCGTCCAAGACAGAAAAAAAAAAGTGTCTTAAAGAGCAAGACAAAAATGCCAATTTTATTAATTAGATCAGAAGAAAATCTATCAACACCTTGACAATGACGATGGTTTTCTCTGGATGGCTGACGATGTGGGCAATCTCTTTATCTTTAGTCTCTAACAAACACGCATTATTTTGTTGTCTTTTCCCACATTTTACTTTTTGAGTTTGTACTTTAATTCCACTTCACACAGTGTTCATATTGGTTTCAGTGTACAATTTAGTGATTCAACGCGTCCATACGTCACCTGGTGCTCATCACAAGTGCCCTCCTTAACCCCCCATCACCTATTTCCCCCGCCCCCCGCTCCCCTCCCCTCTGGTAACCGTCAGCCTGTTCCCTAGAGTTAAAAGTCTGTTTCTTGGTTTGCCTCTCTCTCCACCCCCATGCTTGTTTTGTTTCTTAAGTTTCACATACGAGTGAAGTCACATGTGATTTGTCTTTCTCTGAATGACTTATTTCACTTGGCATAATGCTCTCTGGCTCCATCCACATCATTGCAAATGGCAACATTTCATTCTTTTTTATGCCTGAATAATATTCCGTTGTATATGCAGACCACCTCTTCTTTATGCATTCATCTACTGATGGACACTTGGGGCGCTTCCATATCTCAGAGGCTCTTGTTGATAATGCTGCTATAAACATTGGGGTGCATGTCATGTATCACTCGTATAAGGGAAAAAACACTTCTGTGAAAAGAACTCGAGGATCCCTCATGCTGGGGAAGGTCACTGAGAAGACATGACCACTACTGGACCCCCGAGCTAGACCTAGGTGGCGAGGTTGCTCCCTCCCTTCCTTGTCCTTGGAATGTGGGAATGAGGTTTGCCTTTCCCGCTCCCAGAAGTTGCTCCAAGGACATCGCCTTGAGACGGTGATGGGGTGTTGAGAACACCTTGCACAGATTAGCTGACTAAACCCAGTTACGGTCTCTGTTTATAAAAGTTTATGAAAACTTTTAAGATGTGGTGGGCAGATGCGGGGATCCACTCGTCTTGCTGCCACCCAAGACAAGCCTTGTATGTGAGTTCCCTTTGCTTATTAAACCTGCCACCTTCCAGCCAGGAGTGGCCTGCCTCTCTCCTCCGTCCCTCCCTGCCATTTGCAGTCAGGGGCCAGTTTCAGATTACACCCCGGAAGCTCCCGCGAGGGTTACACAGCAACACTTACTTGAACAAATTACATATGCTCTGCCAGGCTCCTAACCCCACCTCGTTATAACTGCCCATATGCCCAGTAAACAGGCCCAAACCAGACAACTTGCAGCCCAGCGAGTCTGGCTTTTCATCTGGAGTCTAAGAATAAAAGAAGTTGTGAAAGCGGTCACTTTGCATTCATTCATCTGCAAATATGTAGTGAGCACTGACACACAGCCAGACTGCTTAGACGGTGGCCTTCCTCCACCTCTTCCTTCCCTCCCCAAATCTCTGTCACACTGACCAAGCCCGCACCCCGCCCTGCTTTGCGACACTCCCAGAAGTCCCACCAATCATGGGTTTGTTGGGTTTAACATCCCCCTGGGAGAGTAAAGAGCATCGCCATTCACAGGTTAACTATCAATTAATTTAATTAGCCGGTGCTCGATGGTCGAGCGCTCGCTCTCCGGCCTCCACCCACCCCCGATACTCCTCTGAGTGCTTGGAAGTCGGGGGAAACACCACAGCAGCTTCCGCAGTGGGGTACTGGCTTTGAGGAAGAGGAGTCAACAGAAGCAGAAAGGAACCAACACTGTCTCAGTGGTCAGGGAAGGATAAACTAGACGGCTAGCCTCCACTGCTTTCTACTTACTGATTTCTTGTGTCCAGGATCCAGAGTTCAAGTTGATGGATTAAGTAAGAAGTAAGCACTTGTGGGCTAGCCTGGAAACCTAAATAACAGTTATAGCACTATGTTTCAAAAAATCAATTTTTAAAATGTTGTTTATATTTCCTCTACAGCAAATATGTCTCAAGGCTGGGAACTGCTTTATGCTAACTGAACTGAGGGGAAAAAAAAGTACAAAAAACATTTTAGCCATTTCTACTTGTTTTCATAAATGAAAGCAAACCTAAGATAAAATGCAAATCTATTCAGATTTGAAGAAAAATGTATTAAAAAATGAACACTTGGGTTGGCTTTTCATAGGCTGTCTATGAAAAGAGAAGACATTTTCTGGGCCGTAATTGTGATTCTTTCTTCATCGACATTTTTCTTTTAACGGAAAACTCACAAAATCTTATCCTAAACAAAGTAAAGAAGAAAAGAAACAGTAGGGGGCGGGGTGGGAAGATGGGCAGAATTTTAGAAGTAATAAATACAAAGAAGTTGGCTCCCCATTACAGTATGCTTCAAGTAATGATTACAGGGTGTCTTAGTTGGGAAAGGAGAAAAGGACAGGGCCAGAGAAAATCAGCATGCAGAGCTAGTGCTTCCCAGAAGTACAGTAGTGCCTACCCTACCATCACTGCCACTCACCTCTGCTCACCACAGGGGCGTCAAACACTCGGGAGTCTTGTGGCAGGTGCACAGAGTGAGCAGAACCATTTTATTTTACAAGAACTAGAAACTATGATACGATCGATAGCAGCAGCTGCGTTTGTAGCCACCAACCCTATCTCTTATGAAACACAAAGTGCAAATCAGAGATGAGTTCTTGGAATTCCGAAAAGCTAATTTGATCTCTACAGTGGGATGTCTGCCATGCTACCTCTTTCCATGCGGGGCCCAGCCACCAAGGAATAAAAGAAACTCCAAAAAAGCATCCTCTGCTGATTACCACATTACGTGCCAGATGCCAATTAATAAGAAATGATTAGTGGATCGGATCCCAGATCCAAAACAATTTATGGAATTAGGCTCTTGAGAAAAAAAACCTCAGGAAAACAGAAATACAACATACCAAAATCTATGGGTGCCAGCAAAAACAGTTCTAAGAGGGAAGTTCATAGCAATACAGGCCTGCCTCAAGAAACAAGAGAAATTCAACTTAACAACTTAACTTTAAACCCTAAAGGAACTAGAAGAAGAAGAATAAATAAAGCTCAAAGTTGGCTGAAGAAAGGAAATAATAAAGATCAGAGTGCAGATAAATGAAATAGAGACTAAAAATAGAAAAGATCAATGAAGCTAAGAGCAGGTTCTTTAAGAAGATAAACAATATTAACACCTCTTTAGCTAGACCCACCGAGAAAAAAAATAAAGTGCTCAAATAAATAAAATCAGAAATGGAACAGAAGTTACAACTGATACTGCAGAAATACAAAGGATCATAACAGACTACTGGGAACAATGATAGGCCAACAAATTAGACAACCTAGAAGAAATGGATAAATCCCTAGAAACATAAAATCTTCCAGACTGAATCATGAGGAAATAAAAAATCTGAATAGACCCAGATACTAATAAGGAGACTGAATCAGTAATCAAATAACTCCCACAAACAAAAGTTCAGGATCAGATGGCTTTACTGGTGAAATCTACCAAACGTGCAAATGCGATTTAATACCCACCCCTCTCAAACTCTCCCAAAACACTGAAGAAGAGGAAAAGCTTTCCTCATTCTATGAGGCTGGCATTACTCTGCTACTAAAACCAGATAATGACATCACAAAAAAAGACAATTACAGGCTGATATCCCTGAGAAATACAGATGCATCCCCCCCACCCCCTGCTCCACTCAACAAAAATATTAGCAAACGGAACTTAAGATACATTAAAAGGATCATATACCATGATCAAGTGGGATTTCTTCCAGGGATGAAAGGATGATCCAACAACTGCAAATCAATCAGCACTACAGTAACAAGATGAACGATAAAATTGTATGATCATCTCAATAGATGCATTTGACAAAATTCAACCCCCATTTATGATAAAAACTCTCAACGAAGTGGGTACAGAGGATATGTACCTCAACATAAAAAAGGTCAAATATGACAAACCCACAGCTGACATCATACTCAAAGACTTTCCCCTAAGATCAGGAACAAAGACAAGAATGCCCACTTTTTCCACTTTTATTCAACACAGTACTGGAAGTCCTAGCCACAGCAATTAGTCATGAAATAAAAAAAAAAAAAAAAGGCATACAAATTGGAAAAGAAATAAAACTGTCACTACTTGCAGATGACATGATGATACAGAAAACCCTAAAGAGGCCACCCAAAATGAAACAAAAACCCCACAAAACTGTTAGAATAAATGCATTCAGTAAAGTTGCAGATAAAAAATTAGTATACAAAATTCTGTTGCATTTCTGTACTCTAGTAACAAGCTATCAGAAAGAGGAGTCAAGAAAACAATCCCATTTACAATTGCATCAAAAAGAATAAAATACCTAGGCATAAATTTGGCCAATGAGATAAAAGGCCTGTACTAAAAAAACTAGAACGTATCAATTTAAAAAATTGAAGAAGACACAAATTAATGGAAAAGATATTCTGTGCTCATGGACTGGAAGAATTGGTATTATGAAAATGTCCATACTACCAGGGTTCCTGGGTGGTTCAGTTGGTTAAGCATCTGATTCTTGATTTGGGCTCAGGTCATGATCTCATGGTTTGTGAGTTCAAGCCCTGTGTCAGGCTCTGTGCTGCCTGGGATTCTCTCTCTCTGCCACCGTCTCTGCCCCCCCTTTCTCTCTCTCTCTCTCTCTCTCTCTCACACACACACACACACACACACACAATAAATGAATAAATATTATTTTTAAAAAGTCAATACTGCCCAAAGGAATCTACAGACTCAATGCAATCCCTATCAAAATTCCAATGACATTTCCTTCACAGAACGACAACAAATAATTCTAAAATTTGTATGGAGCCACAAAAGACCTCAAATAGCCAAAACAATTCTGAGAAAGAACAAAACTGGAGGCCTCACACTTCCTGACTTCAAACTACAGTACAAAGCTATAGTAATCAAACAGTATGGTATTGACATAAATGGAACAGAGCAGACAGACCAGAAACAAACCCATGCACATATGATCAATTAATTTGTGACAAAGAAAGCAAAATACACAACAGGGAAGACAAAAGGCAGTCTCTTCCACACATGGTGATGGGGAAACTGGACAGCTACATGCAAAAGTATGAGACTGGACCACTGTATTACACTATACACAGAAATTAACTGAAAATGAAGTAAAGACTTGAACATGAGATGTGAAGCCATAAAACTCCTAGAAGAAAACCTAGGCGGTTAGCTCCAAAATATATAAAGAACTCATGTAATTCAGTAACTAAAAAACACAAACAATCCAATTAAAATACAGGCAGAGACATGTTCCCAAAGAAGACATACAGATGGCAGCCAACGAGCACATGAGAAGATGCTCAATGTCACGAAACATCAGGGAAATGCAAATCAAAACCACAACCGGATGATCACTTCACACCTGTCAGAACGACTATTATCAAAAAGGCAAGAAATACCAGGTACTGGCAAGGACGTGGAGAAAAGGGAATCTTTGTGCAGTTCTGGTGGAAGTGTAAACAGGTACAGCCATGACAGAAAACAGTATGGAGGCTCCTCAAAAAACAGAAAGTAGAGCTACCATAAGATCTAGCAATTCCGTTACTGTAGATGTACCTGAAGAAGACGAAACACTAATTTGAAAAGATACGTGAACCCACACGTTCACGGCACCGTTACTTATAGTACCAAGATATGGAAACAAACCAAGTGTCCTTCACTGGGTAAATGCAATACGACAAAGCCATAAAAAATAAAATCTTGCCATCTGCAACAACATGGATGGACCTTGAAGGGATTAAGCTAAGTGAAAGAAGTCAGACCGAGAAAGACAAATATTGCACGATTTTACTGATGTGTGGAATCTAAAAAACAAAACAAATCAAGACTCATAAATACAGGAAACAGATCAGTGGCTGCCAGAGGGGAGGGGACTGGGTTGGCTGCAATGAGTGAAGGGATTAAGAAGTACAAACTTCCGGGGCGCCTGGGTGGCTCAGTCCGTTAAGCGTCCGACTTCGGCTCAGGTCATGATCTCGAGATTCGTGAGTTCGAGCCCCATGTCAGGCTCTGTGCCGACAGCTCAGAACCTGGAGCCTGCTTCGGATTCTGTGTCTCCCTCTCTCTCTGCCCCTCCCCCACTCATGCTCTGTCTCTCTCTCTCTGTCAAAAATAAATAAACATCAAGAAAAAAAAGAAGTACAAACTTCCAATTATAAAGTAAACAAGACCAACTATAAAGTAAACGATACCTAGGGATGGAATGTAGAGCATGGGTAATATAGCCAATAATACTAACGTTGTAAGGTGAAAGACGCTAACTAGACTTACTGTGGTGATCATTTTGCAATGTATGCAAATGTCAAATCACTATGTTGTACACTTGAAACTAATATGATATTACATGTCAATTATACCTCAATATTAATTTTAGAAGAATGTGAAAAAGCCTCAGGGATTTTCATCTCATGATGGTAGATACGTCTACTCTTCTGTGTCCCCATGGTCCCCTGGAATGACAGAAATACATATTCTAAAAAGATTGAGACTAGGAACCAAGAGAATTTGCCAGAAATTCTGAATGAAGACTGATGGAGCAGAAAGTCTAGCACATCTCCTGACACAAATGCAGATCCTTCCACAGAAGCCTCAGAGAGAGGCCAATGTCAGATTCAGCCCCACAAAAGGAGAGGATTGGGCCAGAGTCATCACCAAAGAGAAGGTATTAACAATCTGCCTTCAGAAAAGCAAGGGCCATAGGGAGCCCTTTCTTATGCCACCTTGTAACAGAGTGACTACAAGGTTCTACTCTTGCACGAAAGCCAGTGACCTGCCCTTTAAAGAAAGCATGTAACCATCTGGGAGAGCTTTTTGTGTAGGGTTGGGAGGCCCAAGAGAGAAGTGAAGCCCATGGTCATGCCAGACTCCCACTAAAGACTTGGAGGCCTGAGTGATGTCGGCAAGACGGTGAAACAGAAAGCCCAAACCTTGTTCAGTCCAAAAAGCCTTTATGACAACTCCGGAAACCAGTTAAGAAGTTGCAGAACCCTAGGCGAGCACAAAGTCAAGAGCAGCTACATTGAAATATGTAAGAAAAGCCATTGGATTTCACCTGTGATAGCCCTTCCTCCAAGCTGATACAACTCAGCATAACTGGGAGAAAATACCCCATTTGTGGCTTCTCCCTCGGGAGAGGAGGAGAAGAGGAGAATGTGCATCCAACGTTCCAGCTTTTCAGGTGACTGCCCCACGGACTGATTTCTATCGCAGTAGACTCAGAGTGCTGGAGAGGCTATGACGTGTTTTGAACGCCTGGGGGCCACTAGGACAACCTGAGCTTGGTGACGTGTGGAGGTACCAAAGGGCTGCAGTACTGCAGACACACAGTGGGGGGAGCAAGAGATTACAAACTCCTGAAAACCAAACAGACAACGTCCCTAATTGGGAATCTATATGCACAAGTTCACAGAAGACACATTCTCAGAAAAGGTTTGAGCCCTCTGGCTAGGCCAACTGATGGAGTTCTTTCCCTGTACAAACTTAGTCTGTAAAGACTGGGAGGGGTGGCTTTTTTTTTTTTTTTTTCAAATGCATAAGTCTCAGCAAAAAATAAGGCACCTGAAGAAATAGGGAAACACGGCACAATCAAAGGAAAGTAATAAATCTTGGAAAACTGACCCTAGAGAAACAGAGATCTATAAATTATCTGAAAAATAATTAAAAATAATCATCCAAAAGAAACTCAATGGGCTACAAGAACACAGAAAAATAACTGAAATCAGGAAAATGATGCATCAACAAAATGAGAATATCAACAGAAATACAGAAACTATAAAAGAACCATACAGAAGTTCTGATGCTAAAGAATTCAATAATCAAATATTTACGAGATGGGTTCAACAGTTGACTTGTTCAAACAGAAGATTCAGTGAACCTGAAGATATGTCATTTGAAATTACTGAGTCAGAGGAGCAAAAATAAAAACAGGAATAAAGAGGGGCGCCTGGGTGGCGCAGTCGGTTAAGCGTCCGACTTCAGCCAGGTCACGATCTCGCGGTCCGTGAGTTCGAGCCCCGCGTCGGGCTCTGGGCTGATGGCTCGGAGCCTGGAGCCTGTTTCCGATTCTGTGTCTCCCTCTCTCTGCCCCTCCCCCGTTCATGCTCTGTCTCTCTCTGTCCCAAAAATAAACAAACGTTGAAAAAAAAAAATTAAAAAAAAAAAAAAAAAACAGGAATAAAGAAAGATGAAGAAAGCCTAAGAAGCTTAAGATACATCAATAAGCAGACCAATATATGCATTCTGGGAGTCTCAGAAACAGAACACATTAAGAGGCAGAGAGCTTATTTGAAGAAATAATGGTCAAAATGAGAAAGGAAATGGACACACAAATGCAAGAAGCTCAAAAAGATTCCAACCAGGATAAACCCACACTGAGACATGCTATAATCAAACTGCTGAAAGACACAGAGAGAATCTTGAAAGCAGCAGACATAAGTGTTGCATCAACTACAAGGGAGCCCCCATGAAATTATTTAGAGGGTTTCTTAGCAGAAATAATACAAGCCAGAAAGGACTGAGATGATATCCAATGTGCCGAACGAATAACTCTGCCAACCAGGAATACTATATTCAGCAAAACTGTCTTATTTAAAAATGAGGAAGAAATACTTTTCCAGATAAACAAAGGCTGAGAAAATTATCACCACCAGACCTACCTTGCAAGAAATGCTAAAAGGAATACATCACACTGAAATAAAGGATGCTAGACAGCAACACAAAAGCATGTACAAATATAAAGCTCTCTGGTGAAGGTAAACATAAAGGAAAACACCAAATCCCATATTACTACAGTGGTGGTAGTAATTTTAATTCTGGTATACAATATAAAGGATAAAAGCATATAAATAACTATAAAACTATGTGGATGAATACTACATATGAAAATATGTAATTTGTGACATCAATAACATAAAATTGGTGGGGGAAACATAAAGGAGTAGAGATTTTGCATGTGATTAAAGTGTTTATCAGTTTTTTTTTTTTTTAATTTTTTTTTCAACGTTTATTTATTTTTGGGACAGAGTGAGACAGAGCATGAACGGGGGAGGGGCAGAGAGAGAGGAAGACACAGAATCAGAAACAGGCTCCAGGCTCTGAGCCGTCAGCCCAGAGCCTGACGCGGGGCTCGAACTCACGGACCGCGAGATCGTGACCTGGCTGAAGTCGGACGCTTAACCGACTGCGCCACCCAGGCGCCCCTGTTTATCAGTTTTAAACAGACTGTTACAACTGTAAGGTGTTTTATGTACCCACCGTTATAACCATAAGAAATACCTATAGAAAATACACAAAAGAGAAATGAGAATCAAAGCAAGTCACTACAAAAAAAAAAGCAACAAAACACAAAGAAAGGCATCAAGAGAGGGAAAGGGGAACAAAATAACTATGAGACATACAGAAAACAATAAAATGGCAACAAAATTTTGGTACTATCAGTAATTACTTTGTTTTTTTCTTTTCTTTTTATTAAATATAATTTATTGACACATCAGTTTCCATACAACACCCATTGCTCATCCCAACAGGTGCCCTCCTCGATGCCCATCACCCACTTTCCCCTCTCCCACACCCCCCATCAGTCTGCTCAGTCTGTTCTCAGTATTCAAGTCTCTTATAGTTTGCCTCCCTCCCTCTCTGTAACCTTTTTTCCCCCCTCCCTTCCCCCATGGTCTTAAGTTTCTCAGGATCAACATATGAGTGAAAACATATGGTATCTGTCTTTCTCTGTCTGACTTATTTCACTTAGCATAATGCCCTCCAGTTCCATCCACGTTGCTATAAAAGGCCAGATTTCATTCTTTCTCATTACCAAGAAGTATTCCATTGTGTATATAAACCACATCTTCTTTATCCATTCGTCAGTTGAGTGGACATTTAGGCCCTTTCCATAATTTGGCTATTGTTGAAAGTGCTGCTATAAACACTGGGGTACAAGTGCCCCCGTGCATCAGCACTCCTGTATCCCTTGGGTAAATTCCTAGCAGTGCTATTGCTGGGTCACAGGGTAGATCGATTTTTAATTTTTTGAGGAACCTCCACACCGTTTTCCAGAGCGGCTGCACCAGTTTGCATTCCCACCAACAGTGTAAGAGGGTTCCCATTTCTCCACATCCTCGCCAGCATCTAGAGTCTCCTGATTTGCTCATTTTAGCCACTCTGACCGGCAGGAGGTGGTATCTCAGTGTGGTTTTGATTTGTATTCCCCTGATGAGGAGTGACATTGAACATCTTTTCATGTGTCTGCTGGCCATCTGGATGTCTTCTTTGGAGAAGTGTCTATCCGTGTCTTCTACCCATTTCTTCACTGGATTATTTCTTTTTCAGGTGTGGACTTTGGTGACTTCTTTATACATTTTAGATACTAGCCTTTACCCAATATGTCATTTGCAATGTCTTTTCCCATTCCGTCAGTTGCCTTTTAGTTTTGTTGATTTTTTCCTTTGCGGTGCGGAAGCTTTTTATCTTGAGAAGCAACAGAAAGACAAAGAAACTGATGCCATTCACAATTGCACCAAGAATCATAAAATACCTAGGAATAAACCTAACCAAAGATGTAAAAGATCTGTATGCTGAAAACCATAGAAAGCTTATGAAGGAAATTGAAGAAGGTATAAAGCAATGGAAAAACATTCCGTGCTCGTGGATTGGAAGAATAAATAGGGTTAAAATGTCAATACTACGCAAAGCAATCTACACATTCGATGCCATCCCAATCAAAATTGCACCAGCATTCTTCTCGAAGCTAGAACAAGCAATCCTAAAATTTGTATGAACCACAAACGACCCCGAATAGCCAAAGTAATATTGAAGAAGAAGACCAAAGCAGGAGGCATCATAATCCCAGACTTTAGCCTCTGCTACAAAGCTGTAATCATCAAGACAGCACGGTATTGGCACAAAAACAGACACAGAGACCAATGGAATAAAATAGAGACCCCAGAATGGGACCCACAAATGTATGACAGGAAAGAGTATCCAATGGAAAAAAGTCTCTTTAACAAATGGTGCCAGGAGCACTGGACAGCAACATGCAGAAGAATGAAACTAGACCACTTTCTTGCACAATTCACAAAAATAAACTCACAACGGATGAAGGACCTGAATGTGAGACAGGAAACCATCAAAACCCTAGAGGAGAAAGCAGGCAAAAACCTCTTTGCCCTCAGCCACAGCAATTTCTTACTCGACACATCTCCAAAGGCAAGGGAATTAAAAGCAAATGTCAGTAATTACTTTAAATGTAAACAGATTAAACTCCCCAATCAAAGGACACAGAGAAGCTAAATGGATGAAAAAACAAAGCCAAACCAGAAAAACAAGAACCAACTCTAAGCTTTCTACAAGAGACTCACTTTAGAATCAAGGACACACAAAGGATAAAAGTAAAAAGATATTTCATGCAAATCGATGAGAAAGCGTAAAAAATTTGGTCTTTGTCTCAATAACACAACGAATAGGAATCTTCTCTGTAGTTTCAAAAGAGGCTTCTCGTACAGTGTCTCCAGGTCCTAACACCTGGTGGGTCACTGAGGGACCCTGAGAAACGCAGTGGGGGCAGGGTAGCACCTGTGATACCAGGGCATTGTGCTCCCAACGAAGGTGCCTGCTTGGGGCAGTGAGGATGCACACAGGGCATGGGATGACACAAGGGAGTCACCGTCATCATAAAGAGCCCGGGCCGTTGGCTTGTCCACATGAGCTATTTCCCAAGATCAGTCAGGTGAGTGAAGAACTGGGATTAAAAGTTAGTGGAACATTGAGGGACGCCTGGGTCGGCTCAGTCGGTTAAACGTCTGACTCCTGATCTTGGCACAGGTCATGGTCTCACGGTTCACGACTCGAGTCTCTTGACGACGTGAAGCCTGCTTGGGATGCTCTCTCTCTCCCTCTCCTGCTCGCGCTCTCTCTCTCCTTCTCTCTCTCAAAATAAATAAACTTAAAAAAAATAAAAGGTTAGCGTGAAGTTGAAATCTAAAATAAGCGTGTAGTGAAAAAACAATGGAAAAACATTAGAAGAGCCAATGAAAACAATGAGACAGAGAAGAGAAACTGATTACAAAAAAAACATAAAAGTGTTTTTTACGTCCTCTTCCTTGATCTCACCACTGAATAGAACCAATGAATTGAGGGAAATAATATAAAAGGTTACAAATAAATTAATCAGCTCTTCCCTTTTAAAATATGATCTCCATTGTTGAGACCTGGTAACAGAAGAGGCCCCTTATAGGTGAGCGACCCTGAGTTGATGGCATTGTCATTTGTCACTGGGGTGAGAAAGCTGGCCTTCAAGGCCTTGGCAATCCCGGGGTCACCCAAGAACATGTCCTATGCAGCGCTGAAGCAATTTACACGTGCAAACCTTGTTCTTTTCCCACTCAGAGCCACATTTCACGCACAAAGCAGTTTCCAAGCCAGATCTGATGATTGTGGAAGGAAACGCAATCTGTAGGAGGGTTATGTTTTATTTGGAGGTCGTTTCGTTTTTTCGACAATTATTTTTATCACTTGACAAGGAAAAACCTAAGCAACACTTAATGACGCATGCCTGGAAATGTTCTCTAAAGCCTACAAGCAAAGTGGTACCCTAAGATTGTGGTTTCATTCCACGGTATACTTCCTTCATGACTTAAACTGGGCAATCGAGTGCGCATTTAAATCATACTGAGAAACACACATGTGTAATGTCTAAATCATTACTCACAAAGGCCAGCCATCGGGCACTCCGGGGCCAAGTGAGGGTGACTTTACCACAGTGCAAGGAAGACACACAGCCAGCTTCCTGAAGTCACTTGCCTAATGCCTGCCTGGTCAGTGACAGAGGATGAGGAGAGCAGCAGGGCTCAGGAGACTCCACATGTGAAGTCTTCTAGGAAACAGTTACTGTTCCTTTTAAGATGCAGCCTAGCGCCACCTAAACCATCCCTTAACCTACTGGCCTTGCAACACACTGTTCATATTTAGAGATACAGGGGCACCGTGGACACTTGGAAGAATCATGGAAGGTGGAAGGAAAGTCTCAAAGGCCCAGTGGCAGTGGGGAGGGATCCCAGGTCACAGGTACAAGACAGGAGGAGACTTCTCCCTTCACCGTGGTGATTACCTTCACAGCTTATGGCACACACGTGTAAACGTAAAGCTGTCATCTCAGGATGGCTCTTTGTTCACACACTTCATCTCCTTCCCTCTTAGTCTTTTGTTTTCTTTCTAGTTTTGTTGTTGCTGTTGCTGTTGCTGTTGCTTTTCTACTTTAGATGCTATGGCCGTGGGAACAATTTGTTCCTTACAGAACTAAATGAGAGCTAGCCATGCTTAGTAACACTTCCTCGGGTCCCAACTGTGTAAAGCTAGCTGGCATTTCTTCGGCACCACTGGGCAAAAGCTCCATCCCGTCTCCTCGGTTCTACCTGCCTGCTCTGGGCCAGCTTCAGTTTGCCAAGGTCCTGTGGGCACCTGGCCTCTGAAAGGTCCCCCCTTCGGGCGGCTGCTGTTTCTCAGCCATCCCTGCCAGGCTTGTGTTTCTTCCTCCTCCCCCAGGCGTCATCCTCTTTCACTCTTACCAAGCTACACGGTTATGAAGCTCAATCGATACGCAGAGAAGGAAACAGTGGCTAAGAGCTTCCACGCAAGGGCCACCGGGTGGGCAGTGACTCCTACTGTCCTATCGAGAATGCAAGGGGGCGCCTGGGTGGCTCAGTCGGTTAAGCGGCCGACTTCGGCTCAGGTCACGATCTCACAGTCTGTGAGTTCGAGCCCGCGTCAGGCTGTGCTGACAGCTCAGAGCCTGGACCCTGCTTCCCATTCTGTGTCTCCCTCTCCCTCTGCCCCTCCCCTGCTTGCAGTCTCTGTGTCTCTCTCTCTCTCTCTCAAAAATAAATACACATTAAAAACAAAGAGAATGCAGGGATTTCAGAGCTGTACGAATCTGGGAGAGCCTTTAAATGAAAGTTAATGACTTCAAGGGCAAGAAACTGAGCCTCAGGGACCAGGTGTCTGGGCTGAGGGCAAAGGTCTCGGTTCTTCACCCTACACATCACTGTTTCCCTCCACACTACTGCCCTGAAGGCACTGTGGGTGGAAGAGCCTAAGCTCGGGTGCCAGGCAGCCCTGTGTGCAGACATCTCCCGCAGGACACCGTGCGAGTCAGCGGGCCTCGCTTTCCTCCTGCCACATGCCCCCTGTCACACCTGACAAACGGTGAGTGGTCAAGCACAGAAATGCTAATTTCTAGAGTCACTATGGTAGTATTTTGTCAGATTGGTCTCTGATGACCTCCAACTCAGTTTGGGCATCTATATCTTAGTGGCAGCTGTGTAATCAGGTATTCTTTTGAAGAAAGAAATTCTTTCAAAGAATATTAGTGTCCTTCGATGGAGCCACCTAAAAACCAGATGGTTGTCTGGTTGTAGGTGAACACAGAAAGCACCTCTCCCACTACTTTCATTCTAATCTCATTAACACCGGTCATCTGCATATGTAAATGTTCTGCGGAAGGCCACAACGTCCCTATCAGCAGTTTTAGGAACAGTGCCTCTGGACAAATGTTTCTAGCCAAAATAGGATTCTGAATTGAGAACTAGTGTGGGAAACAACAACGGGCTTTACATCTCAGGCACCAAACCACATCAGAGGAATCGCTGATTAACTGGGCGGCAGGTGACAGAAAGTCGGTAAACTGAGCCTCGGCCCCTTATCATGGGGAAACGCGGAGAAGGGGGGCCGGAAAGACCAGGGGTGCAGGAGGGCACCGGATTTCTGCCTACACCACAGCACACCTTCCACTGTTGCTGTCATTGAGCAAACACTACGCTTAGTTATGGAAACATTTTGCTTCACATTTCCCTAAAGCATAACTTAGCATATTTACTATTGAATATATGCTTCGATTTACTATTTTTGTAACTGACAAATTTACATAAGCCAAACAACCAACGATTCTTCAAAAAGGCTTCTGAACACCTCCAGTTTTAGCTCCCAACATGCAAAGACAGCTTGGAAGTCATCCCTCCCATCAATACAACAAGAAAACGCTGGACAAATGGAAGATCAACTACCTTCCCCGGACCTAAGAACCGTGGGTGAACCACCACCCAAACTCTGGGGAGACAGGTGCGTCCAGAGAGCTACCGCAACCAAGATCTGCTTACCCAGAATGGAAACTGCCAGAGCTATCAACTGATAGGAATACTTAAAAGGTCACTCTGACGAACTGCGGGTGGCTGAGTATGACCAGCACGAGCGAGAAACCATCAAAGGCTGCGGTCTTAGGGGGGCCCACACTTTCACAGGCTTTCCCTCCAGGAGCCCAACCAGGCTCTCCTGGTGAGGATATGAGAAGGATGTCCGCCCAGGTCTCACAGGGAGACAGGAAGAGCAGGCATTATGAAATACTGTTCAGAGCCTTCTCCACAGCAAAGGCTCACTCTCCAGCAAGAAGGACTTCGCCAGGGCAAATTCCGGAATGTGGTTCCAGCTGCAGGAAGGAAATGCCTCTGTACTCCAGCCCCCTCCAGCCTTCCTGTCTCATGCAGGGAAAAACAACAACAAAAGGGAGGAAAGGGGGGTCAGGACTTCAAGGAAGTCCTTCTGGGGCCCCCGCAGCCAGAGAAGGGTCCGGGGGAGGGAGGTGGCTCTACTCGTGAAGGCACACTTTTGGAGGCCACTCTCCTGAAACACTGCCGCACTAGAAGACTGAGGGTTGATCCAAGGATGGGAGAATCCACCCCCTTTCGATACCTTCTCACCCACCAACAGGGCTCCAGTGTTCACAACAGTGGGTGACAGTTAAAGGAGACACACTCTCTCTGAGGAGCGGGACCCAGGGAAGCCCAACATAAAGAGGGAGGCAAAAATCAGGGCACAACGGGAACCCAAAGCCTCTGGTATCTATGGCCCGAATAAACGTCAAGTACAGCCCAGCTTCCAGCCAGATTAACAAATCCTGACACCAAAGGCCCATCTACCTCAGCTGCCATTGCCTGATGCGGCACGTCTGGCTTTCAACAACAAATTACAAGGTGTGCCGTAAGGCAAGAACACACTCTGAAGAGGTGAAGCAATCATTAGTACCAGACTCAGACATAACAGACTCTGGAATTATCAGACAGGGAGTTTAAAATAACTCTGGGGGCGCCTGGGTGGCTCGGTGGGTTAAGCGACGGACTTTGGCTCAGGTCACGATCTTGCAGTTTGTGAGTTCAAGTCCCGCACTGGGCTCTGTGCTATCAGCTCTGAGCCTGAAACCTGCTTCGGATTCTGTGTCTCCTTCTCTCTCTCTCTCTGCCCCTCCCCCCCTTGTGTTCTCGCTCTCAAAAAGAAATAAACATTTAAAAAAGAAAACTATGGTTAACATCGTTAAGGGCTTTCATGGTGAAAGTAGGCAAAATGTAGGAACAAACGGATAGTGTAAGCAGAGAGATGGAAAATGTACGAAACAATCAAAACGGAATGCTAGAACTAAAAAACACTAACAGAAGTGAACAATGCTTTTGATGGGATCATTAGCTGACTGGACACAGCTGAGGAAAATCAGCACTCTTGAAGACAGGTCAAAAGAAACTTCCCAGTGTGAATCAATGCAAAGAATGAAAAAGAAAAAAACTCAACACAAAAATACCCAAGAACTGGGAGACAATAGTAAAAGGTGTAACACATGCATAATTGTAATACCAGAAGGAGAACAAAGAAAGAAGGGAGAAGAAATATTTGAAGAAATAAAGCCCGAGAACTTTCCAAAATTAATGACGGACACTAAATCAAAGATCCAGGAAGCTCACGAAACGTCAAGTTGGATAAATGGCAAAAAGTCTATCCCCAGACATATCACATTCAAACCTGCAGAAAACCAAAGAGGTAATCTTGAGAGAAGCCAGAGGGGAGAAAAACACATTGCTTCTAGGGGAACGAGGGTAAGAACAGAAGCCATGCCGGCAAGAAGAGAAGAAAATAAGTGCTTATTAAATAAAGTGTGGAAAGAAACCCCCACCAAACCAAAGTTTACATCCAGCAAAATTATCTTTCAAAGTGAAGGAGAAATGAAGACTTTCTGTAAGTGTTTATTTCTAGAAGTTATTATTCTGGGTTGGGGGGGGGGGGGGAGAAGGCACACAGACACAAATCATAACGCGTTGCCACCAGACCTGCGATGCCAGAGATGTTAAAAGTTCTTCGGTAGAAGGAAAATGATGGAGGTCAGGAAGTTAGATCTACAGAAAGAGTCAGAAAATGAAGATAAGGCATTTTCTTTTTGCTTATTCTTCATCGATCCAAAGCATACCTGCTGATTTAAAGCAACAACAAGATCTGTCCGTTAGGCGATTCCGGTATATGGGTGAGTCAAATGGCTGGCAGCTGTGTGGTAAGGACAAGAGGAAGGAATTGGGGACATTTTGTTATGGGGTGCCTGCACTACCTGTGAACCGGGAAAGTGTTATTTGAAGGTGTAATTTGGATGAAATGTACATTTTAAAGTTGTTGGCAACCACTGAAAATTGTTTCAAATCAAGCAGTAATTAGTAGGCTAAAAGAAAAGATAAAAACTTAGTCATGTAAAATGCTGAAGTAAACCTAGAGAAGGTAGAAAAAAGAGAAAAAGAAATAAGCAAATATAATAGAAAACAGTTCACAACATGGTAGATATTTTTTATTTAAAAAAAATTTTAATGTTCCTTTTTGAGAGACAGAGACAGAGCGTGAGTGGGGGAGGGGCAGAGAGAGAGGGAGACACAGAATCCAAAACAGGCTCCAGGCTCCGAGCTGTCAGCACACAGCCCGATGTGGGGCTCGAACCCACGAAAGGTGAGATCATGAGCTGAGCCAAAATCAGATGCTTAACCAACTGAGCCACCAGGCGCCCGAAAACATGGTAGATATTAACCCAACTATATCTATCTATTTAAATGTAATTAGTCTAAATGTACTAATTAAAAGAGAATACCAGAGTGGATAAAAAGAAAAGCTTAACTGTATGTTATCTACAAGAAATCCACCTTAAATGCAAAGGCTCGGATGGAAATGCAAAGCAGTGCACCCAGATCTTGGTAGTTTCTAATACCATTCTCCAATACAAGGAACCAGAACTCCATGGGGAAATGGCTGATTCCAGGCCTGGGGCAGGAAATACAGAAGATGAGCCTGCAGCGTTTTACCATGCCAGAAAGTACGGGAGTGCTCAAAAAGGCGTAGACACACACACACACACACACACACACACAATAACGGAGGCGGGGGATGGTATCCAAGGGACACAGGGCCAATTAGACCACGGGCCCCCAAAGGCCGGAGCTGCAACAGTTTAAGCAACACAATAAGCAGTGTTGCATTATTACCCCAAATATAAAATAAACGTCCATGAATCTATATTGATACAAAGAGGCAAATTTCCCTTGCGGAGCATTCCAAAAAGTTTACACCGAAACTCAGCCCTCAAGGACGTAGAGCACGAATCCCCCCTCCTTAGGGGTGAGCCGAGCACGAACGGTACCCTGGGCAACAGGGAAACAACCTGGCGAGCACCGCGTCAGCCAGGGGAACGGTGGTAAGTCACGTTGACAGTGCGTGCCCTTGGCAGGAAGTGATAAGGAGAGCTCTTCCCCTCTGTGGTCTTCCTCCCCCAACCCCACAGCCTGAGAAACACATCAGACGCGTCTCAGGCGAGGGGCGCTCTACACAATACTTGACCGGCACCCCTCAAAACCGCCCAAGTCTTCAGAAAACAAGGAAAAGTCTGAGAAGCTGTCACAGCCCAGAGGAGCCTAAGGAGACCTGGCAACTCAATGTAACGCAGTATCCTGGATGGACTCCTGGGGCAGAGAAAGGACATGTAATGAAGAGTAAGGAAATCCGAATAAACGGTGAACTTTAATTAATAACAATGTAGGGGCACCTGGGTGGCTCGGTCAGTCAAGCGTCCAACGTTGGTTCAGGCCATGGTCTCGCAGTTCATGAGTTCGAGTCCTGCGTTGGGCTGTACGCGCTTGGGGTTCTCTCTCTCTCTCCCTCTCTTTGTGCCCCTCCCCCATTCGCGTGCGCCCTTTCTCTCTTAGACTAAAAATAAATAAGCTTAAACAAAATGACGTCTTAGCAGTGGCTCACAAATTGGACGAACGTTAAGAGACTAAAAACAGGGGGCACGTGAGGCCCATGGGCAGTATCTGAACCACTGCGCCGACTTCTCGGTAAATCGACAACTGTTCTAAACAGTTATTTAAAAGCCTCTGTCGTATACATTTCCTGAAGGTTTCCAGGTAAAACAATCAGACTGGTGTCCGAAAGAAGCCTTCTGCAATCGACTCCACTTGTCCGCTAACAATGCAAATCCCCCGCGGGCCCTGCATCTTCCAAGCTGCGCTCGCTTCCTACGACAGAGGCGCTGCGTCCGTCGCGGCTGCGTCCGTCGCGGCTGCGGCGTCAGTTTCTCAGACGCCGTCCCGACCCGGACCACAGGGAAGGCCGGGCCGGGAAGACCCGGAGAGCCAACCTGGTGCCTGCCGTTCTCGGAGGGGCCGCTGGGCGGCGGGGCCAGGTCTCCGCTGCTGCCCTTAGCTTCTGGGGCCCAGGGCTTGGGTCCTCCGGTCCGGCGAACGTGCTTCCTGCTCGCATTTCCCAGGGCTCCTTAGGATTCAGCGTTCACGTCTACTTGCAGAACTCACCGGCAACATCCTGCACTCGTCAGGTTTTGCCTGCATGCAGCGAACATCCTACCTCTTCGCCAGAGCGAGGGACGTAGCAAAAACAGCTGCCCAGAGGCAGTGAATGCGGAAGAAAGAGGAGGTAGAAGAATACAGCCGGTTCCACGGTCTTTGCTGTGTAAGAGACTAAGTAACTTCGGAAACCCTGAATGGAGCTGGTGTCGAAGAAGAAAAGGGCTAGAACTCTTCATGGCTACACTTGTGTTTAAAGATCAAAGTTAAACTTTATATTCTTCACTGGCATGTTTTCTCAGAGAAAACACTGGTTTGTTACTCTTTTCTTTCTTAAACAAATCAACTAGATGTGCTTAATGAACATCACTGTTAAAAAGAGGAAAGAAATCTGAACTACTTCCTTGGCAAAAGGTCTCACCAGGGACTTCAAAGGACGCGCACAGTTACAAAATAACATTCGCCATCACCATGCTGGAAACACCCACGGGAGGGATTTTCATAGGCAGATAAAAATAATTTCTAAGGCTTGACAATAGCAAAAGCAGTTTTTCCTAGCCATTCTGAGTTTATTCTTTTAAAAATGTACACATTTAATTTAGGATTTTGAAATACGTGTTAAAAGGTAATACAGTCTCACGGTTAGGGGAAAAAAAGTTAGCTGATGAAAAATCTCTCTCTGCCCCTGCCTGCCAGTGCCCTCCTGTGTCCTGTGCTCAAATATACAAATAAATGGGAGTGTGTTATTACTTTTCTCCATTTTTACATAAAAGGAGCACACAGGATTTTGACTTACTAATATCAGAGCTCTTCCCATATGGGTACACAGAAAGCAACCATAATTTATTTACCCCAATGGACATTTACATTATTTCTGGTATTATTAAGGATGCTGCAGTGAATATCCCCATGTACTTACAATTTGGACATATGCAAATAGGGGATTTTATCCCAAATATAGAACTGCTGGGTGCAAGGATGCGTGTAGTTTTAATTCAAGTAGATTCTGCCAAGTTGTTCCATACGTGGTGTTAGGCCAGTATGCACTCCCAGAAGCTGAGTATGAAGTACCAGCTCCCCTGGGAGAACCAGGAGAGTATCCGTCTTGTGGATTTCTGCTAGTCGGATAGTTGACAACTGGTGTTTCAGTTTCCATTTTGGATTTCTTACTCTGAGTGGTGCTGAGCCTCTATTCATTTGCTTAACATCCATCTGCATTTTATTAATTTGTGAACTTTCTGTTCACAATGAAAAGCATTTGGGAAGGTTGGGGGATTGGAGGAAGGAAAAAAGTATGGGGAGGAAGAAGGAAATACATCTATTCAGTTCTGTACAAGGATAAAGATCTCATTTTTTTCTTTTTTTGGCTTACATTTAATCTGATTTATAGTGGAATATGTCTAATTCTAGTGATGTTTTATTATTACTTGTCTATTAAGAAATTTTATTTTTAGAACAGTTTTAGTTTTGCAAAAAAAAAAACAAAACTGCATAGAAAGTACAGAGAGTTCCCATATACCCTTCACTCCTCCAGTTTCCCCTTTTATTACCATTCTTTACTAGTGTGGTGCATTTGTCACAACCAAGAACCAGTATTATTAATTGAGGTCCACAGTTCACATGAGGGTTCTTGGTTATGGGTTTGTACAAATGCATAACGTCACGTGGCCACAATTACTTATCATAAAGAATGGTTTTACTGCCCTAAACGTCTGTGGGTCACCTACCTTCCTCCCTTCCCCCAAACCTCTGGTGACCACCAATCTTTTGACTGTCTCTACAGTCTGCCTTTTCGAAAATGTCACATAGTTGGACTCCTACATCACTGTAGCCTTTGCAGAATGGCCTCTTGCATTTGGTTACAGGCATTTCAGTTTCCTCTATGTCTTTTCATGGCTTGATAGCTCACTTCTTCTTAATTTAATGTGGGAAAACATTCCATTGTATGGATGTACCCTAGCTTGTGTCTCCAGTCATTTATTGAAGGACATCTTGATTGCTTCCAATTTTTGGCAATCATGAAGAAAGCTTCCGTAAACACACATGTGGAGGTTTCTGTGTGGACATAGGTTTTCGACTCAGTTGGGCAAATATCTAGGTGGGCAACTGCTAGGAGGTATGGTAAGGAGTGTGTTTAGTTTTGTAAGAAACTGCCAAATTGTCTTCCACAACTAACGGAAAGAATCCAGTCTATAAAGGCTGCACTATTTTGCATTCCCATCGGCAGTGAATGAGCTGTTGGATTGTTTATTCATGGATTGTTTTCTTATGTTTAGATTTAAGAGAACTTTGTATACTTTAGATACAAGTCTTTTAAGAGATGTGCCTTTTGCAGGTATTTTCTCCCAGTCTGTGGCTTGTCTTTTTGGTCTCTTACCATTATCTTTTGCAGAGCCTAAGTTTTTGATTTAGAAGAAGTCTCACTGGTCAATTATTTCTTTCATGCTTTTGGAACTGTATCTAAAAATTCACTGCCAAACCCTAAGTCACCTAGATTTTCTAGAAGTTTTATACTTTTGTCTTTTACATTTAGGTCTCTGATCCATTTTGAGTTAATTTTTGTGAAGGGTGTAAGGTCTGTGCCTAGATTCATTAGTTGGCACGTGGATGTCCAGTTGATGCACCACCATCTGTTGGAAAGACTATCTTTTCTCCATTGAATTGCCTTTGCTCCTTTGTCAAAGACAAGTTGCCTATATTTATTGGATACAGTACAGGTCCCTCTGTTCTGTTCCACTAATCTATTTCTCTATTCTTTTGCCAAGAGCACAGTCTTGATTCTGCAACGTTAGAGTATGTCTTAGTGTCAGTCCTCCAACTTTGTTCTTCTTCTTCAGTGTTGTGTTGGCTAGTCGGGAGCTTTTGTACGTCAACTTTAGAATCAGTTAGGTGGCATCCATCCAGAAGAGAAATTGTTGGGATTCTGATTGGAACTGCATTGACTCTACAGATCAAGTTGACGACAGTGAGTCCTCCCATCCATGAACACGGACTAACTCTCCATTTATATTTTCTTTTATTTCTTTCATCAGAGTTTTATAGTTTTCCTTATCAAGATCATATATATGTGTGTGTATATACATATATATGCATATATATATACATATATACATATACACACATATATACACACACGTATATATATATATACGTGTATATATACATATATAGTTAGACTTAGGCCTAAATATTTCAATTTTTTAGCGGAGTGCTGCTAATGTAAATGGTTTTGTGTTTTAAATTTCAAATTCCAATTTTCATTGCTAGTATATGGGAAAGCAACTGACTTTTGTTCTATTAGAATTGTTTTTAGAATCGAGTTAAAAAAATTAGTTGTCTATATGCCTGTGAATGCAACTGAAAACAGAAAATCTGATTCCTGAAACTGTGAAAAATTACATATCTGGCTTTTCACCTATACTAGAATCAGATTACCTAAGAGAGTTCCCTGGTTATGATAAAGAAATCTTTTCTATTAATAACTTTGTCATTTGTGATACATTTTTAAAAATCAAATGATAAACTTTAAATAAGATTCCTGAATGTAACACTGAAGCCCACACGAACTAAAGCCATATTAAAGGACCCTGTGCTTCAAGAAATATTGAGCACACCTGTGCCATCTTTTGTGCCACAATACAGCAGGTTACAATGTGCTTGCATCAGGGGCACCTGGGTGGCTCAGTCGGTTAACCATCTGACTTCGGCTCAGGGCATGACCTAACAGTTCGTGAGTTCGAGCCCCGCGCTGGGATCTGTGCTGACAGCTCAGAGCCTGGAGCCTGCTTCGGATTCTGTGTCTCCCTCTCTCGCTGCCCCTCCCCCCACCCCCTCTCAGAAATAAATAAACATTAAAACATGTAGTCCTGTAGAGGAGGACTACAGGGACATGCCTCCTACTCGCCCCATCAGGACTGCCGGGCGCATTCCCCCAGGTGCTCAGGGTGCTGCTGGAAGGCACCCCTCAGCTGAAGGAGGTCACCTTGCCGAAGCCCACCCTTCCCCGAGGCAGCCTGCACCCAAAGACTGGTTTATGGGGGGTGAAGAATAAAAGCCTGGCCACTGTCCCAGCTTAAGGGCTCAGTGCGGGGGCGGCTGGCTCAGTTGGTTGAGCGTCCGACTTCGGCTCAGGTCGTGATCTCGCGGTTTGTGAGTTCGAGCCCCACGTCGGTCTCTGTGCTGACCGCTCGGAGCCTTTAGTCTGCTTTGGATTCTGTGTCTCCCTCTGTCTCTGCCCCCTCTGCTCATGCTCTCTGTCTGTCTCTCAATAATAAACAAATGTTAAAAAAAAAAAAAAAAAAAGCTCAGTGCGGAGTGGCTGAGCTCTCTGTTGAGACTGCACTGCCGCCCAGTTTTCCCTCTGCTCCTTCCTGCTTCCTTCCCCTCTTGTCAGGTGGTGGTTCTCAAGAGCTCTCCCTAATAAATGTCCTGCACACCAGCGTCCATCTCAGAGTTTACTTCCTGGGGAAGCGGACCTGTGACAGCAATCAGTCAAATAATAAGGATGTTAAAGCACCTTTCCTGTGGCTTTGTCTAGGCATGGTGGTTAGTGATGGAGGATGGGGCAGCAGAGGGGTGGGACAGGTGGTAAAAGAAATACGACCCAAACCCTTCCACACAAGGACCCTGCAATGTAGCTGAGGAATCTAAACGCACTTAGAGGAGCCTACAAAGTAATACAGATGAATCTGAAACAAATACACTAGAACGTATATATTCAAATAGCTGTTGTTCACATTAGTAACGAGTCTGGGAGCTCTATGCTTATTTTAAAGGATTGGAATGGGTGGGGCACCTGGGCGGCTCAGTCAGTTACGCGTCTGACTCTGGACTCTGGCTCAGGTCATGATCTCACGGTTTGTGAGTTCCAGCCCCACATCAGCTCCACGCTGACAGTAGAGAGCCTGCTTGGGAATCTCAAGTTCTTGAGATTCTCTCTCCCTCTTTATTTGCCCCTTCCCTGCTCACACTCTGTCTGTCTCTCTCTCTCAAAATAACTAAACAGAAAGAATTGTTTAAATAACTGGAATGGAAAAATCACACAAGATTTTTAGAACTCTTAGATGTTCAACCAGAGTGAGCGAATGAAAATGGCTTTTTGTTGTCATTGCTTTTCTATTTCCAATTGTATTGGGCGGTCTAGCCACCAAGGAAACTCCTAAGATTTGGTATCAAATTCTTTTTCCTACTCTAAAATTCAAATCTACCCTCAAAGGCTAAAGATTTGTTACTAATAGGGGCGCCTGTGTGGCTCAGTCCGTTAAGCATTTGACTTTGGCTCAGGTCAAGATCTCAGGGTTTGTGAGTTCTAGCACCATGTTGGGCTCTGTGCTGACACAGAGGGATTCTATGCCTCCCTTTCTCTCTCTGCCCTTCCCCTGCTGGTGCCATCTCTCTTTCTCTCAAAAATAAATAAACATCTTAAAAAAATTGTTACTAATGAAGCTACCGGGCAATTCTAAAAGAGGCTTCCTTAATAGTCTCTAGGCTTATAAATACATTCTCTCTCTCTTTTTTTTAAGTTTATTTATTTATTTTGAAAGGGGGAGGCAGAGAGAGGAGAGAGAGAATCCCAAGCAGGCTCTCTACTGTCAGCATGGAGCTGCTGTGGGGCTGGAACTCACAAACCGTGAGATCATGACCTGAGCCAGAGTCCAGAGTCAGACGCGTAGCTGACTGAGCCACCCAGGTGCCCCACGGTCTCCTTTTTAAAAACAGCTTTATTGGTGTGTAATTCTCCCATCTTAAGTGTTTACAATTCCATGGTTTTTAATATACTCACAGGGTTGTGCAACTATCACCACGATCAATTTTAGAACAATTTCCTTAACCTCCTCTCCCCAAACAACCACCCTCTCCTTTGCTATCACTCACCAATCCCTATGTCTCCCAAATCTAGACACTCACTAGCCTGCTTTTTATGTCTACAGATTTGCCTGTTTTGGACGCTTCATATAAGTGGAATCGTATAATATGCGACTGACTTTTCACTTGGCATGTTTTCAAGTTTCGTCCACGTTATAGCACGTGCTCGTAATTCATTTCTTTTCACGATCTAATAAATCCAATTGGATCGATAAACATTTTATTTATCCATTTGCCAGGTGACGGACATGGGGGTTGTTTCTACTTTGGGGAAAGAAACAACGCTGCTCTGAACTTTTGTGTACAAATCTTTGTGTGGACGTAAGTTTTCATTTCTTTTGAGTACAGACCTGGGAGTAGAGCTGATGGGTCATGTGGCAACTCCATGTCTAATATCTGAGGAATTGTTAGACTGTTTTCCACAGTGGCTGTAGCTCTTTACATGCCGACCAGCAATGTGTAAGAGTTCCAGTTTTTCCACATGCTTGCCAACACTTACCATTATCTGCCTTTTCAGATAACCTTCCAGTGGCTATGGTCTCATTGTGGTTTTGACTTGTATTTCTCTGGTGGCTAATGATGTGAGGATCTTTACATGTGCTTATTGGCGATGTTTTATCTTCTCTGAAGAAATGTCTATTCGGATCCTTTGCCTGTTTTAAAATTATTTGTCTTTTTATTATTGAGCTCTTTGTAAGTTCTAGATAGAAGACCTTTCTCAGATGTACGCTTTGCCAAACTTTTCTCCCTTTCTGTAGGTGTCTGTTACTTTCTTGATGGTTCCCGTGAAGCACAAACCTTTACAGTTTGTGCTTTACAGTTTCGCTCTTACATTTAGGTCTCTGATCCATTTTGAGTCACTTTTTGGTGTGAGTAGGAGTCCACCTTCACTCTTTCCATGTGGCTGTCCAGTTGTCTCAGCCCCATTTGTTGAAAAGAGTACTGCTTCTCTACTGAGTTGTCTTGGCACCCTGACTGAAAACCCAAGTGGGGATTTATTTCTGGACTCTCAATGCTATTCTGTTGGTCTGTAAGTCTATCCTTATGCCAGTATCACACAGGGCATCCTTCTTAAGGAAACTGCAACATGCGTCCATTCACCACGACTGCTCACTGGGCACCCTCGACGAACCCGACACGGCTCGAGGTGCCGCAGAATCCGGAGCTCCGTTGGAGCTCAGCTTTGTGCAGGAGACACGTGATTAAACTGTGTATAAGTAACACCTACGGCATGGCAGGGGTTGATAAGTATCACTTAGGAAGCAAAGAAGGGGATGTAATGTAGAGCGAGGAGGGCTAAGTTCAGACAGGATAGCCAGGAGGGCCTCACCAAGAAGGGGAGTGACAAAGACCAGAAGAAGCTGGACATGCTGCCCTCGGTGGCGAAAGCACTTGAGTTAGAGGGCAAAGCAAGGGCGCAAGCCTGATGGGCTGTTCATCCGAAGGCCAGGCGGAGGGCCAGTGTGTCCGAAGTGGAGAATGAGAGAGAGGTGAACACGGGGCCGGACCCTGGGGTGCCTCATGAGTCACTGTGAGGTCACAGGCTTTTCCAGTGAACGGGATGGACGCCTGTTGGAGGTTTCTGGGCGGAGGGGTAACACGGCCTGGGTCAAGCGATTAACACACCACAACTCCATGTTGAGACTAGGGTAGAAGCAGGGGCCAGTTAGGGGATCGCGTGATAACGGAGACGAAGGATGGTGGGGGCCTGTGCTGAACGGCTGGCAGCGGGGCAGGGAGCGGTGCTCTGGCTCCGAGGTGGGGGCCGGACGGATCTGCCTGCAGACGGACGGGGCACGAGGGAGCGGAGCGCTGGGGAACATGGGGTTTGAGGCCTAAGCCACTGGAAGGATGAAGTTTCCCTTGCCTCTGCCAGAAAAGTCTACAGGAACGGTAGCTCCGGGACAAGAGCGTATCTTGGGAAATACTGATCTTGGGACGCCTAACCCTAGCGAAGGAGTCAAACAGGAACTTTTGTTTACAGAGCTGTGAATAAAAATTTGAGGTCCCAAGGCATCTAAACAGCACTTGTCACAGAGAAGAGATCGCCTGAGGGATGAATGCAGATGAGAAGAGGGGTGCAAAGGCGGCCGAGGCAGCCTGGCCTCAGAGGGCTGAGGGGTCAGACACAGGGGCCCGGGTGCAGACACAGGCGCGTGCACACGCACACAGGCAAACATACGTGCACACACCAGGCCCACGCGCACACAAATGCACACACAGGGAGGAGGGGAGGGGAGCAGGAGGCAGAGAGGGAGGAAGGAGCACTAGGGAAGAGCGGCCACAAAGGCCGCAGGAAAAGCGGGTGGCGTAAGTGTTCGCAGCGGAGGGGAGTCAGGCGGGCGAGGCCTGAGGCATGGCCGCGGTCCCTGGTGACCCCGGGAAGCGGCGTTTTGGTGGAGTGACGGCTGAAGGGAAAACGCGAGAAGGCCACGTGGAGGCCGTGAGCCCGGGCTTTCGTTCTGAAGGAGTGCTGTTTCCGGAGAAGGGGGTGAGGTCCAGAAAGAAGGTGATCACAAGCTAGGGGGATGGGCATGGAGGGCGGAGCAGGGAGGGCGCTGCAGCCTGTGCTGGAGAGCGCGAGGGGAGGGAAGGGTCGGCAAGGGACCTCCTCGGAGGGGCGCAGGCAGGAGAGAAGGTCAAAGGCTTGTGTAGGTGCAGGGCCAGCGGCTGAGAGGGGGCAGGGCAGGGAGACACGGGAGGACTGGGCGATGAGCAGGCCAGCAGCCGCCGCCCAGCAGAGAGGAGGAGAGGACAGACAGGCCGAGAAAACACGCCCGAGGCCAGTGATGACTGTCAACTGCGGCCTGTCAGGTGCCAGACGCACGGGCAAGGTCAGGGCGCGGCTGCGGGGTGACGGCTGAAGTCGGGGGGCAGACAGCTCACTGCGGGGCAGGGCTCAAGGAAGTGGACTGCCATCGCGGTGAATCAGGTACAGCGACGGTACCGGTACCGGGGAGAGGGCCCTGGAGGGAGGGCCACCAGGCCCGCAGGCCCTCCGGGGGCGGGGTGCGGGGTGGCGCAGGCCGAGACCGGAAATGGGCAATGGGTGGTCGCAGGAGAGGAGGGCCGTCCCCGCGGGGCAGCTTTCGTCCCACCGATCCCTCCTCGGACCGGCCCAACTGGACGATTCTCTCGCCCCTTCACCATCTGGGGGCCCTTCTGGAGCCGCACGCGGGCTGCGATTTGATCTTCTGAGTTTCTGAGTGGGCGGGTGCAGGCCAAATTTCCAAATATAACGATGGAATTCATCGAACGTTGGTCCCAAACCTCTTTTTCTTTTTTGGCATCAGACTCTGACTCTGGGGCTTAGGGCACCAAGATGAGCAAGACACGTAAAGGGTAAATTACAATTTCCTGTGGCACATGAGGCTGTATTTACTCTGTAGACGGATATATTCCAGGCACAGCTACTGTAGAGCAAGGTCAAAATGCAACAGGAACAAAAAGGTAACTTTAATTTCTGATGCGTGAAGACGAAGAAAAACAAAGAGACTATTTAACATTAAAAAAAAACCCACTTAAGTATCTGCTCCATGATGAAATAATTAATTTCTTTAAATAGAAATCGAGGTGCTACTTTTTGCCCACTCCTCGGATAACTCAGGCTGGCTCCCTCCAGGAGAAGCTGGCGCTCGGCAGGGAGTGACGGTCAGCACCTGCGGAGTCCTGAGCAGAAAAGGGAAGGGACGCCACGAAAATAGAATCTTCAGACGGTGCGGCTCGCAATTAATAGGAATCTCAGCTGCACTGTCGAATGTCATCTTCTATGCAGAATGTGTACACTTCACGGCCCTGAAAGTTCCATATGACGCCAGTGGCACTCATTTTTACCGTCAAGATGCTAACCATCCACTAACCCTGGGCACTTCCTCACTGGTGCTTCAGCGTAAGCCCCGGAGAACAAGTAACAAGCTGGGCAGCCTTACGTAGCACTGGCTTCACAAGCAAAGACTTGGAGGCAGAATAGGTGTGCATCACTAGGAGAATGGATGCATACATTCTGGCACATTCAGAAGACGGAAATCTCTGCAGCAGCACGAAACAAGGAAGCACACCTGACACACAGCAACGAAGACACCATAAGCATAGTAATGAGTGAGAAGTAACAAGAGACTCAGAGCCCAAATCCATACGCGTAAATTCAAGAACACACACAAAACAACACGATTTAAATAACTGAGTGGAAGGGAAGGACACACTTGGATGCCGGTGTGGGTGCGTATGCAGGAGGAGGGTCACAGGAGTGGGACTAAAGGAAATAAAATACAAGCAAAGACACCTGTACCATGAATCAAGGCACGGGATCAACTTGATTTGTGTATCTGAGCTAGTGGTGGTCATGGGGGAAGTGAGTAGAGTGTTCTTACGAATGGGCAGTTAGTTGGTATGTATTTTTCATACTTGAGGCTTTTCACTATTTGTTACTTGTACACCTTGCTCCAGAGAGATCTATAATGTAGCACGATAACGCGCCCAACAGAGTATCTCCGTTCTATAACCTTGACATGTTTTGGTACAATCGTTATCACAATTTATGGATGGCACTTAACAGGATCTAGAATAGCAGTTGCCAAAAACGAAATCAGTCAATCGTGAATCTAATAAAGAGTAAAGCTTTGATCATAATTTGATATATTCGGAGAGAAAAGTAGATAAAAAGATTCCTATAGAATTGAGCTTGACGCTATGATTGACAACTTAGCACACGAAGTACCTCTTAGCCAATGCTAAGCACAGCATCAGAGCCCACCCTGACAGGTACGGCTTCTTGCAGAAACGTGTCCATGTTTCCCTTTAGAATAAACGTGTGTTTCCAACAAGCTCCTGGTTCACAATATGCTTTCTGTTCTCCATCTCTAAACTACACTTTCTACGCTCAAAGGCAATGGGCCGCAGGGAGAAGAGCAGCCCCGGACGGAAATCAAAGTAAGTAATGTGTTCCGAGAAGCTGCCACTTGGGATGCGGCTCCGTGCTACAGGGAGAGCTGGACACCTGCGTCTGGGGCCCAGAGGGCTCACGATCTGATCAACCAACACTCAAGGACCCCCATTCTTACTCCCATGGGAGTTGTTGGGTGACCTTAGAATAACCGCTCAAGTTTCTTTGCGTCACTTTCACTGCGCTCCTGCCAACCAAGAGACAGAGGATGAGAGAACACAGGAAGAAGGGTCAGGAACTCTCATTTTGTTCCCAGCTTAGTGCCCATGAAAGGGGAACTAACAACATTTCCCCACTGTGCTACAGGTGACCTTTGTTACTTATAAAATAGAAATATTAAAACCCTGGAGGCCCGTTACAAATGATCCTGGAGTCCTTGTCAAGAAATCCCTTACAATGGAGTCTTTTGTTAATAGGATCCATACAGCACCCAGCGGGTGAATCTTCTTAAAGGTCTAAGACAGACACACTTAAGAAACATCCGTTCTAAGGAGAAGTTTAAGAAAGTTTCCCCTTTCTTGGAAGGATGTTCTTAGCACAAGACGACGCAGCCCTGAAAAGTTTTTGAGTTTGAGCTGAAATAATTTGATTTGCTCCACAAAACTCCTCACATCCTTTTACTCACCGTAACAATAAAATATTCTGAAAATATTTCCACACAGAAAATGTTTCTACATGAGTTCTCCTACGGATTATAAATTCCCATTAACATCACATGAAGTAGCGGCAGACGGGAAACGCAGACTGTGAAACCTCAGATTGGACTTCAACCAATGTCTTCAGCCACAAGCTTCCGAACCCATGTTTCCACGTGGCTGAGGCAGAGTCTCTGATCCCCCTGAGTTGCACAGGACGAGGTCGTGAGCAGATGGGCAGCACCAATCAGTGCCGGGCGGATGCATTCCAGCCCCAAGGCCATCAGATGGCTCTAGGAGCAATGGCGGTGTCACTCCTCACCGCGCGTGGCACTTCTCTCTTTCCCTGACCTGCTTTCTGTCCATCCACCTCCACCATCACCACCTCCTGCCGCCATGCCACGCTCGCCTCCTGTTCTATTCCGTAGGTAGCCACGGCCCCCTCCCGGTGGGGAGGCAGTGCTGTTGGGTAAAAGGGATGGGGACTGCCTTCGCGCCCCAGTTCTCTGCCCCGTGCTCTTCGCTAGCAAAGGGAGAAGAGGCTCGATGGTGATGGAGCAAGGCTCTGTGGCCCATGGCGGAACTTGCCCGTGGGCCACGGAGGAAGAACGGCTTGTGCAGAGAAGCTCGGGCATGGGGTGGGTGCGTGTGGGCAAGGAGGGCACACAGCTGAAAGGTGTGCCGTAGCTGCCAGGCTCCGCGTGAGACGCTCCTGGTGAAGGCGCTTCTCAGCTGCCACCACAGGCTGGTGAGTGCTTCCGGCTGGTGCGGAAGCTTCTGCTCCGGCTTCCGACAGTCATAGGCAAAAAGTTGCTTTTTGTGGCGTGGTCAAGCTCAGCCCTCGCTGGTGGGGCTGACGAGGCTCAGCCATGACAGGAGGGACGATGCTTCAGGCCGTGGATGAGCTCTGAGCCTCCCCCACCACGGTTGGCCCCTCCCGGTCTCCCCCTGCCTTGCTTCATGGGCACATTCCTGGTGAGCGGGGGGGCCTTGCTCTGCACCTCAAGATTATTAAGGGTTCGAAATACAAACCTAATTTCATTTAATGTGTTTATTTAATTATTACCATAGCTCTCTAACTGAGGGATGGGAGTGCATTAGCCATCCTCATCCGTCTGTCAGGTTAGCAACAAGATGAACAACAGAGAATTCCCATATCCACCAGTGGTGGCACAACAGCAGGAGAGTGATGTGGAATCTCTAGGAAAGTCCAGAATGCATGTGTGTTTCCTCTCAGCAACGACAGCCTCTCGCGATGTGCCCAGAGCGCAAACACTAAAGCTGGGACCCCGATCTCAGCACGGTGCACACAGACCCAACTGGAGGGTACGCACAAAAATCTAGGCTACGACCTACACAGAAAGCCGTTATGTAGGGCTTACGTATGCTGGAAGTTGTTCTAAGGGCTTTATATGTAGTAATCCACTTGGTCCTCACAACAACTGCATGAAGGAGGGATGACTATCTCTGTTTTAAGAGGGAGGCACAGACGGGTTAAACAGCTTGCCCAAGGGCACACAGTCAGTAAGCCACAGCCCGGGATTAGAAATCAGGCCCATCACTGACCAACTACCACGTAGAGCGGCTAAAAAGGAACGAACTATATTGGTCTAAGACAAGATTCCCATGTATCTCTCACATCCAATTGGAGAGACCATCCAAAGAACAGCAAAGAAAGACAAAAGGCACAATTTCATAATAACGAAGAAGTGAGAAGGGCACAGTGAGCACATGGGATATTTCTACAAATTTCTGGAAATCTGAAAACAGATGAAAGAGTCTAGGATGATGGAACGGCACGTAGGGCATTGAGCCTGGAACCCACACGGAGGTGGGAGCTTCAGCTGCGGAAGAAGCCGCCCAACTCGACAGAGCCCTGGGGAGGCTCCATACCTGTACACTGCACTCGTGGTGGTGGGAACAGTGAAACGGGGGCTCGTTCCCTCCCCACAGCCCTGTGTGCAAACAGCCCACAGCTAAAGAACTCTCAGATGTCCACACTCACGTGCAAGTCTTTGCTAGAGAAATCAGTGAACTTTCTTGGAGGGGAGTTCATCACCCCGTTCCACATGCTGGCCCACCAACAGTCACCCATCGTAAAGCAGGGACCCTACCTCTATCCTGAGCAAGCCGTGCCATTGGCTAATTCTCAAATATGAACAGAGTGCCAAGCGACACCTGAGAAAAGCCTTCGTAAAAAAAAGAGAAACAGACACACAGCTTTATATATATACCCCAAGGTGAAAAAGAAGAAAATGGACCCCAGAGTTAACAGATAATTCAAGGGACACAGAGAAGGTTTTTGTTTTATTTTCAAGGACGGCTCCAGGGAGAACTAAGAAAACCTTGCATTCACTTGCAAGAACAGATACTCATGAAAAAGGAAAAATTAGAAAACCAGAAAGAGTTCTACAAAATTAATAAATGACTGCCAAAATGAAAACTTCAACAACCCATTCTTGCATTCATGGAATAAATCCCACTTGAGCATGGTGTATGACCCTTTTAAAGGATTACTAAATTCATTTTGCTAATAAAAAAAAAAATGAAAACTTCCAACAGAAGAGCTAGGGGATCTAGCCTAAGAAGTCTTTCATGATACAGAATTATGGAGGACTAGAAAAAGAACTAAACCAAATCGAGCAGAATAAAGAGAATATTAAAAGAATATTCAGAAATCAATGAAACAGAAAACAAACAGTAGAGAAAATCAATGAAATCAAAAGTTGGTTCTTTGAAAATAAAAATAAAATTGATAAACTCTAGCTAAACTGAGTAAGAGTAAAAACAGAAGAAAGAAATTGCCACTATCAGGATTGAGAAAGGAGTTATCGTTAAAGATTCTCTAAAAATTAGAATAATGAGAAAGTAACATCAATAACTTTATGTTAATACACTTAACAACTTAGATAAAATAGACAAACTGCTGAAAAGAACCAATCACCAAAACTGACCCAGGAAGAAACAGAAAATGTGAATACTTCCCTGTATCTAATAAAGATATTAAATTCATAATTTAAAAACTTTTCAGGCTCAGATGGTTTTACTGGAAAATTATATCAAACATTTAAGGAATAAATAATATCAATTTAAAAACAAAACAAAACAAATAATCCTGCACAATCTCTCTCAGAAAAAAAGGAAGGGAAAGGAAATTGAAGATAGTATTGTTCTGATACCAAAACTTGGCAAAGATAATTATAAGAAAATAAAGTTATAGACCAATATCTCTTATTTAGCATAGATATAAAATCCTTAGCAAAATATTAGGAAATTGAATCTAACAATCTGTAATAAAATATAACCAAGTGGGATATATCTCAGTAATGCAAGGCTGCTTTTACAACAGAAAGTTAATTAATGTAATTCAACACATTAACAGAAAAAAAACGAGAAAACTGACCTATCACAAACAGAAAATTTCTGACAAAATTCAATACTCATACATGGTGAAAGTACTCAGTAAGACAGAAGGAGAGTGAAATTTCCTTAATCTTTAAAAAGGCATCTAGGGAAAAAAACCCCAGCTAACAGTACACCAAACGATGAAAACCTAACTGCCTTTCCTTAAAACCAGAATCAAAGCAAGCATGTCAACTTTTACTACTTCTATTCAACATTCTGCTGGAGGTTATAGCCAGTGCAATCAGGCAAGAAAAGTGAATATAAAGCCTACAGGTTGTAAAGGAAGAAGAACATTTGTTTTTATTTGCAGATAACACGCTTGTGTACACAATAAATTCTAAAGAATGTATTTTTAAAAAGAAATTACTATTACTAATAAGCAAATTTAGCCAAGTTGCAGGATATCTGATCATGAAAACATTAAGTCTTCTTTCTATATGTTAGTAATTAAAATTGGAAATTGATATAAATATGCAATTTACAACAGAACCTAGAGACATAAAATACTTATGGGTGAATTTAACAAAATCTATGTAAATTCTGTACAACAAAATCTATAAACTTAAAGAGGACCTAAATAAACAGAGAAATACGCGATGTTCATGGATCAGAAGACTCAGTATCGTTCAAATGTCAGTCAATCACTTCCAAATTGATCTAATGAATCAATGCAATCCCCACAATCCCCAAGATACTTTTTTTTTTTTTTTAGAAATCAGCTAATTGATTTCTAAAATTCAGATGGAAATGCAGAAAACCTAGAATAGCAAAACACTTTTGAAAAATCACAACAAAGTTTGGGACCAATAATGTCTGATATGAAGACTTAAACCACTTAAAACTTTAAAACATGAAGATTAGATATATAGACAAATGGAACAAAATAGTCCTAAAACTGAGCCATACATATGCGATTATTTGAATTTAGACAAAAATGCCACAGTAATCAGTACGTGGAAAAGGGTTTCTTCAACAAATGGTTAGAGTAGCATCTGGACGCCATTTAGGAAAAAAAAAATTGAACCTCAATCTCTATCTCATACTACATACAAAAATTAACTAGAAATGGATCAAAGATCTGGCTAAACATAAAAGTTAAAACCAGAAAATTCATACAGAAGAAAATCTTCAGGACCATGGCATAATGGAAGATTTTTCAGAAAAAAACATGTAAATAAAATGGCAAATCACTGCCTGGGAGTAAATTCCTGCCTATGTTTGACAACAGACTTATGGACAGAATACAACTTGTATATTACAAGTTGTAAGAACTCTTACAACTCAGTAATGAGGACAACGCATTAAAAGAAATGGGCATAATAACTGAACAGACCATTCACAAAAGGAGATATATAAAATGCTAACAAGCATATGAAAAGATGCTCTAACATAATTAGCCACCAAGGAAATGCAAATTAAAACCACAAGGAGCCATCACTACACAACTGTCACAATGGCTAAAACAAAACAAAACAAAACTAAAATATGGACAATTTCAAATACAGGCAAGGATGTGGACTTCCTGCAATTCACAACTCATGCTGGTCAAAGAGTAAAAGGTTAGAAACACTTCAGAAACAGTTTGACAGTTTCTTACACAGTTAAACAAAAACTTACCCTAAGACTCAGCAAACGCACCCTGAGGTATTTACCCAAGGGAAACAAAGACAGAGGCACATGAAAAAAGCATGTGAGAATGTTCATTGCAGCTTCGTGCATAATAGTAAAAATACGGGAACAACCAAAACGTTCATCAGCAGATGAGTGGGTAAGAAAATTGTAGTATATTCAGATAGGGGAATACTACTCAGCAATATGAAAAGAAACCCACTACATACAATGATGTGGATGAACCTCAAAAGCGTTATGCTAAATAAAAAAGCCAGACGCCAGCAGTATTCACAGTGTTGTTCCATTCATACAAATTTCCAGAACAGGCAACTGTAATTCATAGTGACAGAAAGCACGTCAGCGATGGTCTGTGACGGGGAGTAGAAGAGGCTCATTGCACAGAGGAAGGAGGAACTTTCTGGAGACGAGGAAATATTCTAAGTCGTTTTGTAGTGGTAGTTACATAGGGGGATACATCTGTCAAGACCCATCAAACTCAACATTTAAGATGAGAGCGTTTTGGGGCGCCTGGGTGGCGCAGTCGGTTAAGCGTCCGACTTCAGCCAGGTCACGATCTCGCGGTCCGTGAGTTCGAGCCCCGCGTCAGGCTCTGGGCTGATGGCTCAGAGCCTGGAGCCTGTTTCTGATTCTGTGTCTCCCTCTCTCTCTGCCCCTCCCCCGTTCATGCTCTGTCTCTCTCTGTCTCAAAAATAAATAAACGTTAAAAAAAAAAAAAAGATGAGAGCGTTTTATTGTATGCGAATTATACCTGGAAAAACTGATTAAGAGGACTGCACAACAGAATGATGCCGTGAGTCCTGAACTCTCAACTTTCTCTGCAGTGACAACTGTATCAGATTGAGATATGCATAAACCAGGCTGTTCAGAGAATTAAAATAAGATACGGAGGAATTTGGAGTTTTCCCATCAATGGGAAGACACTGACACTTTGTATGTTTGTTTTCAGCTTTCATCACAGTAATGGGCTTCTTACCGTTTGAGCATACGCATTCTTTTGAGTTGTAAGGCAAGCATTTTGGGTCATATTGTAAGTTTTTTATTTTTTTATTTTTTTTTTTATTTTTTTTTAATGTTTATTTCTGAGACAGAGAGAGACAGAGCATGAGTGGAGGAGGGGCAGAGAGAGAGGGAGACACAGAATCAGAAGCAGGCTCCAGGCTCTGAGCTGTCAGCACAGAGCCCGACGCGGGGCTCGAACTCACAGACTGCGAGATCATGACCTGAGCCGAAGTCAGACGCTCAACTGACTGAGCCATCCAGGCACCCCATATTGTAAGTTTTCATTATAAATAGCGCAGTCCGCTGCTGTTGTCCTCTCAGAGCAAAATGAATTACTCCCCTGCTTGGGTCAGAAGGTCTTAGGATTTTTAGCAGTGCCTTCTCACATGCATGGTGTAATATCACAGCTGAAAACGGCCGTGGCACTGGGCTGGACGGGCAGTGACCCTAAAGGGTTCGGATCTGTTGCGCACGTCAGTTTCCTAACTCCCGCAGTTGTTTCGGTCACCGCTGTCTCCCCAGTGTGCAGCCCAGCGTGACACGCAGTCCCCGAGAAGGGCTGAAAGGGTGGATCAAGGAACCACCCTTCATCAAGAAGACTTTCCTGTAACGGGAAATGCCGTGGACGAATGTAAAGTCCCTCTGCAGGAAGAGTGACAGAGCCCACGGGTGGCAGAGGCTGCTCCAGTGAAAGATGTACACGGACGTCTGCACGTGGCTCCACGTGGACCGAGGCCTGTAGAAAGAAGGAGAGACCTTACAGGGTTTCCCTCCCCCCCACAGACTCTGAATGCAAATCAAGCTTTCGGAGCTCACGAGGCGTCTCTGCGCTTACTGTTGTCACGACTGCCTCCAGGATCCGAGCAGAGCAACCCCAGCAGCTTAGGGTGTGGTGGTGGTGGTGTGAAAATCTCTTCCCTAAACCCCCAGGTGGGTTTTCAGTCCCACATCAAATGGCTTCTTTTCATGATCTGCCTTCCCGACAATTCTTTCAGGTTCATGTGGATTTAAGCTCCAGATGGCCAGTGCCATCTGGAAACATTCTTGGACCTACTGTGAGTAATCAGGCAAAGCAAGGTCTATCAAATGTCAGGGCTGCTTAAGAAAAGCATCAACAATTACAACTGTAGCTTTAAAATTACACTGAACTTTACAGCAGCTTTATTCATAATTGCCCCAAATCGGAAGCAACTAAGATGTCCTTCAGTAGACGACTGCATACACAAACCACGGTACGTCTACACAACAGGGTACTATTCAGTGATGAGAACACCTGAGCTAGTAAGCCACAAAAACACACGCAGGAACTTTAAATGCATTTTACTAAGTAAGTGAAAGAATCTAACCTAAAAAAGCCTACATATGATTTCAACCATACGACATTCTGAAAAAGGGCAAACTGTACAGACAGTAATAAGATCAATGGTGGCCAGGGGATTGGGGGTGGGAGGGACGGTGGGATGAAGAGGTGACAAGTAGGAGATTTTTGAGGGTGGTGAAACCATTTCATATGATACTCTAATGGTAGATACATCGCAGTTGGCATTTGTTAAAACCCACGGAACATACAACACAGAGTGAACCCTAGTGTGAACTCTGGACCTTAGTTAATAACGTATCAACATTGTTTCATCAATTGTAACAAATGTTACCACACTAATGCAGGATGTTAATAATAAGGGAAACTGTTTAGGGGAGTTGGGGTTATGTGGTAAATATAAATATTCTATATAATTTTTCTATAAAACTTAAACTGCTCTAAAAAATAAAGTGTATTAATGTAAAAAATACATTGTAAATCAAGATTGCAGAGTTTTTAATGTTACATCTTTAAACGGACATACTCTAACTGCAAGATAATTTTCCATTGAAGTATTTTTAGAAGAATATTATAACGATTTTCTTTCTTACATAACACTGTTGTGATGGCCCAGAAAATATTCAGAAAACACTTTTCCCCAATTGGAAACCTATTTAAAGTAACATCAAACATTCAATCCCAGGTCTAACTAACAGTGAAAGTATATCCAATTTCAAAAGAAATATTAAGAAATCAAGTATAAATAAAACATTTATTTTTTCCCTTATTTGCCATAGAACATCTCCTATTTTGTGGGCACAAAGTTTCAAAATTTCAAAATTCTACACTTAGGAAATGGACTATTCCTTGCAAGATTTTCTACTCTTCATTTGAAACTTCTTAACGTCCCTCTCCTGCAGAGGACAGGTATCCAGGGCTTTGGGGTGAACATCTAGGGGGTTAAAATTCTAAACTGTAACCGGTTTTACTAATGACATTTCTGTATATGATGCATTCCTACATTTTGAGAAAATTTCCAAAAGCGAAGGCCCACAATTAATCAAAATTGTTCCAACTATTAACAATACACTCACAACAATGAATGGGGGGAAAACACAACTTCAGGTGACCTCCATGTAAACTCATGTCCTCAAGAGGCCTCTGAGGGCCTGGCCTGTGTCATTTCATTCTGGTCCATTCGGTCTCTTGCTCCCCCATTGGACTCTACACTTGTTCCCTGGTCTTCAAGCCTCCCACACCTGTCTCTATGTACTGTCAGCACCAACCTTGCTATTTTGGGGAGAAAACAGAGGCTTTCAGAAGAGGACATCTGTGAGTCCCCCCTGTGAGTCCCCCCCCCCCCCGAACCTGTTCCCACACCTGGCTGGACCCTTACCCTCTACCATCCGTTCCCTCTGCACGGAGGTCCAACCTGTCCACCTGTGTTTGATCCCAGCTGTCCCTCTCGCAGAGTCAAGGACATTATCCAGCTGTTCCCACTTTTGGGGAAGCTGCTACAGTGTTAGGGTGGTATCATCAAGGTGTGCCTTTCAATCTGCTCCAATGCATTTTTTAAATCCCTCATATATACACCACTCGTGAAATGTCCTTGACCAAACTGTTTAAACTGAATCTAATCAAGCCTGTAAACCAAACTTCTAACATCACATAGGGACAGGGAGACCAGTTTAAAAAAAAAAAAAGAAAAGAGAAAAGAAGACAGACACACCTTAAGGAAACAATCAGACAGATCAACACTCTGAAACGTCTACACGACACAGTTAACGTCTACAGGGACCCTGTGAAACGTCCACGCGGACACAATGAAACGTCTACACGAACACAGTAACTAAAAGCAGGTGCTGCAGCAGTCACTTCACGAAGGAAATACGTGGTCACAGATCGGTACCTGAGAGGATGCTCAACATCACTCGTCACTTGAGAAATGCAAATGCTGCAGCACAGCATGACCACCAGAGCAGCCAAACGAACACAAACTGACACCAGAGTGTTGGTGAGGACGTGGAGGGACCAGAACCCTCACACGCTGTTGGTGGGAAAAGGCAAGATGGCACCGCCACGCGGGAACAACGGGAGGTGGCTGTAATGTCGGAGACGACCCTACCATATGACGCGACAATCCTACTCTTAGGTATTTGCCCAAGTAAAATGAAAACCTTTACTCACACAAAACAGCGGGAAAATGCTTGTAGCAGCTCTATGCAAAATCACAAGGACTGGAAGCAATCAAAATACCCCTCTTCTGAAACACGGACAGACACACTGTAGCGCATCCACGCGCTCATATACTGCTCCGCACAGCAAGGGGCTCTTCACAAATGCAGTAACCCGGATGAGTCTCAAATGTTATTTTAAGTGAAGGAAAGAGACTCAAAGGCTATAAACTACACGATCCCATTTCTATGCTGCTCTGGAAAAGGCAAAACGGTAGGCAAGGCGGTGGCTGCTAGGAGTCAGGGGGAGGGAGAGGTTTGAGGACAGAGAAAGTCAGCTCTCTTTTCTCTCCTCCTCCTCGTTCACATTAGGAGATTGCCAACGTCACGACGCCTAAGAGAAACTGGTGGGTTCGAAGGAGCCCATCAGCCTTGATTATCCAAAACCACTATGCTGCTTCTCCAAGTCAATAAACCCCTGGAGGACTTGAGGCAGGAAGGGCAACATTTCCTTAGAAATGAGGCGTTTTCTTGTTGGCGGCTGAAAGCTTCTGGGTGGACAAGGGGCTAAAACAATGTCTCCTGGATTACATTTTTAATTTATAAACAGTTTAAAATGGCTAAACCAAAGCTCTCGTTAAGAGGCATATTCACTAATTTTGGTTCCCCATGATAAATTCGTACGTTAAAACAGCTTTCTGCTGCTTAATTCAGAGGAACTAGACAAAACAAACACTGGTTGAAAAGAATGGATGTAGAAAAAAATCAAATATCAACTGTCATAAGAGAAATGACAATTTAAAATATAATCTTTCAGGGGCGCCTGGGTGGCTCAGTCGGTTAAGCATCGGACTTTGGCTCAGGTCATGATCTCACTGCTCGTGGGTTCGAGCCCCGCGTCGGGCTCTGTGCTGACAGCTCAGGGCCTGGAGCCTGCTTCCGATTCTGTGTCTCCCTCTCTCTGCCCCTCCCCTGCTCACACTGTCTCTCTCTCTCTCAAAAGTAAATAAACATTTAAAAAATAGATGTAGTCTTTTAGTTATTTTGGAAGGAATGTAAGCATTTTGTTTTTACGTTGAAAGAAATGTACGTGTAGATTCAAGATGCTACCCAATGACATTCAGTTATCCCGCAGTAAGACAGATGGTTCCCGAATTCCCTGAAGAGGCCTATTTGACCTCATCGAGAGGGAAGCGCAAAGCTCCGCTTTCTCTCCAATTTATTATCACCGATTATTTTGTGAAACTTTTTTGTCCTTTGGTTTTTAACTGTACTTGATTAAATACACGATCACTATGGGAAAAGAATGAAAAAGATGCAGGAAAAGAAAAAGGGAATAAGTTATCCAAATCTTAACTTAAAAGCTACTGTTGTTAAATTTGGATTGCATCCAGGCCTTTTCCTACAGAAATGCATCCATGCAAATACGTACATTTACAAGTCTTTCACTTCTCGTTTATTATTGTGGCCATCTTTCCAATCATAAAGATTTGTATACAGTTTTATTTTTATAGTGGCAAGGGATACCATCAGAAGAAGGGGCCAACATTTAATCGTTATCTATGTTGGATACGCAGCTTCCTTTCAGTCCTGAACTTTATGTTAGCGTAAGGAACTTGTGAATCTTTTCTCTTACAGTTGCTTCTTCCTTTGGTGCCATTCATATAGTAAATTGGGTCTCCCCACCCAAAGGTTAGCTAAACATTCACCTATAATTCTTTCTAGTATTTTTATGGTTTTCATTTTTATGTTTATAACTTTACTGAAACTAGATAGTAATGTATTATTAGTATAACTAGTGTATAATTTAAAGAGGGGCTCGACCTTTACCCATTCCCTCTAAATGGGTAGCCAGTTGTCCCAATATTGTCCCGTTCAATAACCAATGCATCATCTTCTACTGGCAGGAAATACCTATCATAACATATACCAAATTTGTGTATGTCTGTACTTGTAACAGTTCCTGGACTTTGTTCTGTTCCATTTAGGTATTTGGTGTTTTTTTTTTTTTAATTTCTTTAAATGTTTATTTATTTTTGACAGAGAGAGCGACAGAGCATGAGCGGGAGAGGGGCAGAGAGAGACAGAGAGAGGGAGACACAGAATCCGAAGCAGGCTCCAGGCTCCGAGCGGTCAGCACAGAGCCCGACGCGGGGCTCGAACTCACAGACCGCGAGATCATGACCTGAGCCCAAGTCGGATGCTCAACCGACTGAGCCCCCCAGGCGCCCCTCCATTTATCTATTGGCTCTGGTGCCAGTACCACAGTTTTCCAGTTCCTGTGGATTTACATCCTATGATAGGGCAAATTACTACCACTGCACTCTTTTCTCCAGAAATGTTCATGGCCATTATCTCACATTTATTCTACCTGGCTTACTTCAGATTTGTATGTTTTGATAGGCTGTTTACTCACTGTTATTTTACAATGTGTTGTTCTCTGGCGTTGGATTTGAGTGATGGATTCTCCTTCAGCTTATTTACTTTTCTCCTACAGTTACCATGTACTTAATCACACCTAACTAAATACTAAAAGAAAGCTCCAAAAAATAATTGTCAGTAGGCCTGAGGGTCGTCCCTAAGCTCCGGCTTACTGTGGCCACATCCTCGTCCCCAGTGTCTGAACGTGTCTGAACCCTGGGTACAAGAGGATCCTGGCTTCTCCTAGGCCTGCCCTGGCCTCTCTACTGAGCGGGGTTTGTAGCAGTCGACCAGAAGTCGTTCAAGTTAATTCTCATGACACTGCACCAACTTCCTCAGAAAGGGAAGTCACGGGTTGGTTCTTGGTGTCTTCCTGAAGTCGGTCCATCCCTCCTTCCTTCCTTCCTTCCTTCCCCTGTTCTATCAGGTGAAAACCCATCAATTCTTGTCGGCCGCGCTAGGCCCCACTTCCCCATGAGCACCCTGTTTCTATACTGATGTAATTTGCCCCTAACTTTCCTTTTTCTTGGTAATGTTTGCTGGTTTCTCCCCTAACTTCACCATCTTCCCAGGAAATCTTGAGTGAGATCACTTTGTGGAATTTCGCCTGAGCAGACTGTACCACTAATAAACATTAAAATAATGAGAGAACTCAAAATTAACTGTGAAAAGGAAAAAGGTCTAGATCTGAATTCATGGGTGACCACGGCATGGATTTTGGAAGAAGAAATAAAAAATGGCAAACCTACTTCCTGCCGGATGGAAAAAGAAAGAAGACGTGATCCTCCCACGATTACCCTCCAGTTTTGTATTAAGAAAACAGTTCAGAATAGTTGGTGGTTATTTTTTAAGTGTCAAATCAGTAACATAAATTCACATAAAAGCCATTTAGGAATCAAAGGGAATAATCTCGACACGGATCCAAGCCCCGGATACCTCCTCAGACCCTGGACTGTATTACGGGGAAGGAATGACCTGATGACAAATGACCCCTCGTCTCAAACGTCCTGACACCTCCCTTCGCTGTCGGATGAAGCTAGGGTGTGATCAGGCACACGGCTCCCAGGAGGGCGAGGGGACGCGGCCCTCCTGCTCGGACAAGGCACGGTCTTGGCACAAAAGATGCCGCTGCTGGTTCTGAGCACGACAGCAAGTATCGCCCGCGCCTGGACAGGAGCCTTGGACTGTGGCGGACGACAGACGGGCCGCGCTGCACAGCACAGGCATGTGCGGTGGGCAAGGAAGGAACGTTCCGAAGCCCTTTCACCACAGACGGTCCCTGGGAAGCAGTCCTGCTTTGCACGCTGTGCTTTAACACACCGCTTCGCGTGCACCGAGCCCGCCTCGGAAAGCGTATGAATTCACAGCCATCCCCCAGGCAGGAGCTGTATCCCCCTCTGACAGGGGAGGAAGCAGCCGCAGCTCCTACCTGACGGTGGCTCTGCTCACTCTGGTGCCTCCCGCCTGCCAGAACGGAGGCAGGCCTTCTACCTGGAGGCAGGTGTTCCCGCACAAGGAATTCATTCAGTAAGAGCTTAACTCCTACCTCCGCGCCGTGTTCATCCTTGATACGACAGTTCCCATTTTAAATCCCGTGAGGCACTGGCACCAGGCCTTCGTGGCAGGTAACTCAGAAATAAAATGACGGTGATCTACCCCCTGGCAGAAGCTTGAGAAGTCAAACAAGTTATGAGGCTTCCAACTTCTATCTCTATGTCAAGGTGAGAGCGCCTAAAAGCAAAGCCAAGTGCGCAGTAGTATTTTCACAGCCCCCTGAGGAAACGCCTCTACTACGTTAAGGCACTTCAGAAACTATGTTGAACTATATTGAAACTATATTGAACTATGTTGAAACTATGTTGAACTATATTGAAACGATACTAAACTATATTGAAACAATATTGAACTATATTGAACTATATTGAAACTATACTGAACTATGTTGAAACTATATTGAACTATATTGAAACGATATTGAACTATGTTGAAACTATGTTGAACTATATTGAAACGATATTAAACTATATTGAAACGATATTGAACTATGTTGAACTATATTGAAACTATATTGAACTATGTTGAAACTATATTGAACTATATTGAAACGATATTGAACTATGTTGAAACTATATTGAACTATGTTGAAACTATATTGAACTATATTGAAACGATATTGAACTATGTTGAAACTATGTTGAACTATATTGAAACGATATTAAACTATATTGAAACGATATTGAACTATGTTGAACTATATTGAAACTATATTGAACTATGTTGAAACTATATTGAACTATATTGAAACGATATTGAACTATGTTGAAACTATGTTGAACTATATTGAAACGATATTAAACTATATTGAAACGATATTGAACTATGTTGAACTATATTGAAACTATATTGAACTATGTTGAAACTATATTGAACTATATTGAAACGATATTGAACTATGTTGAAACTATATTGAACTATGTTGAAACTATATTGAACTATATTGAAACGATATTGAACTATGTTGAAACTATGTTGAACTATATTGAAACGATATTAAACTATATTGAAACGATATTGAACTATGTTGAACTATATTGAAACGATATTGAACTATGTTGAAACTATATTGAACTATATTGAAACGATATTGAACTATGTTGAAACTATATTGAACTATATTGAAACGATATTGAACTATGTTGAAACTATACTGAATTGCCTACTATGCACATTTTCTAAAACTATCTTGAGGACATTGATCATTCAGCAATCAAGGTTCCCTAATCAAGGAATTATCTGATAAGGTCATCTTGGGGTTTAATTTTCCCTGAAGAATTTTTATGCTTTTTATTAAAAAAAAAAGTTTTTATTGAAATTGCAGCTAGTTAACATACAGTGTAATATTAGTTTCAGGTGTAGAATTCAGTGGTTCAACACGTCCACACAACACCCGGTGGGCATCGCCAGGGCCCTCCTCAATCCCCGTCACCTGTTACACCCATCCCTCACTCCTGTCCCCTCAATAACCATCGGTTTGTTCTCTGTAGTTGAGTCTGTCTCTTGGTTTATGATTCTTTATTTTAATCACAAAAGACATGGGCTACCTTTCCCTTTTTACTTTGGCTGAGAGGAGAACTTAAGCACAAGATTTAGGGACCAACTGTATGAAGTATCTCATGTTATGAGGCTGGATAAGAACATACTGTCCCTTTTAGATGTTCTCTATAAGTTTCTTAGCCTCATGATCCTATTTGCATTTCAATTTTGTTGCTACTTTCTTCTTCAGGTAGGTAAAAGAAAAAAGAAATTTGAAACTTTAACGAAATAATACAGAATCTGGCAATCCAAATTTCAATAAAGCAGCAAAAAAACATCAAAATTCTAGGACTTAAAGATAAAAAAGAACCAGAGAACAACCTTTAGTGAAATGTGATTGCTACGTTTGCCTTGAAGAAAGCTTTAAAAAAAGAGAGGAAAAAAAAAAAAAAAGCCAAGTTTACAGCTGCAGGCACTTCTAAGTGATCGGTATTGAATAGACTGAGGAGGACAAAAGTTAATTACCAAATGGGTAAGCTCAAAATGCAACTCAGGTGTGAGAGGCTTCTGGCACACACAGATGAACTCCTCTCTGCTCCCACGTCCTCCCAGCCCGCAGTGCCCCGAGGAGGGCCGCGGGCAGCTCAGGAGGCCGGCCGCCAGGCCTGGCAGGGCTCCTGGGGCCACCTCCCCGCCCTTCAGAGCCAGGCCCCTTCCAGCCAGAGAGACACGAGCTGGGACTAGGCAAATGTCATCGCCTGAGAGGGGGCTCAGGCGGAGACACAGACAAGGCGGGGAACGGAAGACGACGGCAGAGATGTGACACAGCGTTCACGAGACAAAGCAAAGGATACTATTTTTTTTTAATGTTTATTTATTTTTGAGAGACAGAGCACAAGTGGGGGAGGGGCAGAGAGAGCTGGAGACAGAATCAGAAGCAGGCTGCAGGCTCTGAGCTGTCAGCACAGAGCCCGACGTGGAGCTTGAACCCACAAACCATGAGATCATGACCTGAGCCAAAGTCAGACGTCCAACCGACTGAGCCACCCAGGCACCCCCAGAATGCTATTTTTAAAGAGCGATGGGAACACAGAGAGAACAGAACAGAGCTCTTGGACACTGAACATACCATAGAAATATATTCGACAGAATCAGAAAGGAGTTGAGGGAGTCTTCTCAAATTGACAAAAACAAAAAGAAAGCAAATCAACCAACCAAAAGGAGACAGGGTGGCGGGGGCCAGGGCAGGGGGGAACACACAACAAACGCTAAGTCCAGATAATGCAACAGAGGCCCAGAGGTAGAGAAGATAGGAGATGTGGAAACCATGGTTTTCCAAAAAAATAATTCAAGACATTTCACAGAAGTGAAGAACAGGAATTTTGAGTATCACGTTCAACTGTTCAGAAAGAACAAAAACAAAAAAAAAAACCCCCACCAAACAACAAAAGAATCACTATAAAATTTCAAAGTATCAGGGATAAAGAGAAGACTCTGAAAACTTCTGGAGAGAATGAACAGGCCATGTTTGAAAGACGGGGGACAGGCTGGTGTCAGCCTCTCAACAGCAAAGCTGCAGGCAAGAAAACAGTGCCTTCTACATGTGGAGGAAAAACGGGAACGAAGATGTTTTCATGCAAGATTCCAAAATCTCTCTCATGCATCTGCAAAAACAAGGAAGCAGATTAAGACAAGGTATAGGGAACAAAGCAGAGCAAATCCTCAAGAGGCTGGAAACGAGGATGAGAAGCGTGTCACGTATTTCGAGAGCGACCCTGCCCAAACTGACCTAGGACAGCTCCCATTCTGGGCCCAACCTCTGCATGGAAAACAACCAGGCACAACACTGACGGGTCATCGGATGTGCTTCAGCACAGCACATTCCAGAACCAGTAACAGGTACAGGGAAAACGAAGCGAATAACAAGTGACGCAATTATCAACTCTGTTATATTTAAGGGAACGCACGACCTGCTTATCTGTGGACTCATTAAAGAATTTAACCAAAAGTTGTGACGTACAACTACATTAGGAGGTTGGAGGAACAGAGTGTATGGTGGGTGTAAAAACTCTCATATGACGGGGCGCCGGGGTCTCAGTCAGCTGAGCGTCCGACTTTGGCTCAGGTCGTGATCTCGCTGTTCGTGAGTTCGAGCCCCGCGTCGGGCTCTGTGCTGGCAGCTCGGAGCCTGGAGCCTACTTCGGATTCTGTGTCTCCCTCTCCCTCTGCTCCTCCCCTGTTCATACTCTGTTTCTCTCTCAAGAACAAAGATAAAAGTTTTTAAAAAAACAATCGTGTTACAAAGTAGGGAGTCAATAAAACTGAAAAACACATTATGTAGAAAGGTAGAGGTGACTAGCAGAAGAAAGGGCTCGAATATTGAGTCACTGATTCCAGGAAACTAGAAAAGGGCAGTGACCTGTTACTCTGTCTTAAAGGAATATTGGGCTTTAAAATTATGATTATGCATTACTTTCAAAACATAAGATTTAAAAAGGAAACTGAGGGGCACCTGTGTGGCTCAGTCAGTTAAGCGTCTGACTCTTGCTTTCAGATCAGGTCATGGTCTCACAGTTCGTGAATTCAAGTCCCATGATGGGCTCTGGACTGGCAGGGCAGAGCCTACTTGAGATTCTCTCTTTCTCTCTCTCTCTCTCTCTCAGAATGAATAAATATTAAAAAGGGGGAAACAATATACCTGGTCAACTATAAGCAGAAGGATTTATAAAATCTATCTTCTAAATTACAGTAAGTACTAGGAGTGATACCTAACTTGTGCCTTTAGGGAACCATGGGATTTCAGGGTCGGAAGCACCCGCACAATCGTCTAAGTTATGTCACCTTCTCCCCGGGGGAATCCAGCTTCTTGCTGAACACCTCTGCTCCAGGAACTGCTCCCAGGGTAACCATGCCTTCCAGAACGACACAGGAGGACGCGCTCGGATCAACGGGCTAACCTTCCACAGCCCCTGAAGATGGCTCTTTTCTGAGTTCCACTTCTGGCCACTCTCTGCCTTCTGAGGGGGTCTCTCTGCTTCCCAAACCATGTGGCAAAAAGGGCAAAGGACAACAGCTCCTGAGTATACAAGTCCCCCGTGCAGCAGGGCAGCCAGACAGGCTACCCTGGGTGGCGATTCCAAACCCTCCAAGGAAGAGAGGTGCAGTGGAGCTTAGGCTGAGTGCTCATGTGCTCACCACTGGGCAGGGAACAGGACAGGGCGGGGACACAGCTGCAGTCAGGCATGGGGGCGAGGGGGGGTTAGTTTCCAGAAGAAATGGCTAATGGGCAGACAATCCAATAACCAAGACATCGATGTTAGCGAAAGAGACTGCTTATTGAATCTGTCTCTTAAGAGATTCAATTTTTGGTCATGTTCAAGAATTATTTAATTATATCTTCTCTTGGAACACATGATTATATGCTATCAGCTTCCTGTGCTCTGGGCGCTGATGAGTGATCACCATCGAACACCCCAAAGCAGAAATCCAACAAGACGATGGTTCCTTTAGAAAAATATCTCACTCCCTTCTTCCTCTTTGCTCATGTGTTGTGCACAGAATGACTTCCTAAGCGACTCCACCCAAAATGAGAAAGATCTGCTTCCAGACCCCAGGCCTCTTCCTCAGTGAGTGTAGTAACCGTGTATTTTTATAGACTTTGGGGGATCTTGCAATTTCTCCTTTAGGCGGCATGTTTGGTTCTTTTGCGTCGTGAGACGGGATTTCATCAGGGGAGCCACACTTCTGTAACTGGACTCCGTGTAACCGCTCTCGCTGATGCACCCAGGGGCACCACTCAGCCCTCGGCCTGCCTCCCAGCCACGCACCAGACACAGATGACTAACATCAGTGGCCCCAGCACCTGCCCCTGCCCCACAGATTCATCAGTCAAGACTGTCCATGAATGAGGGGAGGGGAGGGCTGTACTGTCTCCCAGAGCACATGACCCGTGGATTATGTGGACTTTGTTTGCAGCTTGGTGCGCTGCTGAGCAGGGGCCCGCGATGCGCTAAGAGAGCGGATTATATACTCTTTAGGGTGACCACTGAAGACACAGGGGGACAAAGGAGGATGCAGTGCATTTTCACCATAATACCGTGGGGATTCTTCTACGGTTTGATAAAATGAACTCTTCAATAACTTTCATTTCAGGTACTCAAAACATGTTTTGATTCCATCAGCTGGTACTGTGAGCACCTGCCAGAGAAAATTATTTTTCTCTTCTGGTGTGTGTGTGTGTGTGTGCGCGCTAAAGGAGCATTTTGCTATAAAAAAATAAAAAATAAGTAACATAAATTAGTAAGTCTCTAATTTCCAGGTAACCAAATAAAGGGCTTAGAAAAGGCCTTTCTCTATGAGGACAAGAAAGGCAGAAAGGGCACGGACACCTACAAAATAAATGACCTCGTGTTTTGTTTCCTTTCTAAATAAATACTGTAAACGGCACCAGGAAGTTAAAGTGTTACTTGGCCTGGCTCACTGGGGCATAGTGTAATATCTTTAAAAGTGAAATTACTTAACAAAATTTAAAACCTGTTTTTTTATCTCATGGTCAGTAGTGGTCCTGATCAAAGACACTGTCTTACAATAAATCAACAACTACCTAAACGTTTACAAATAAAAATGCCCTTTCTTTGATGAGGTCTTCTATTACAATCATCTGAAAAGAATAATCCTATAAAAGTACCTTTGCATCAACAGTGCTTTGAGGATCTTGAAGTCCGTGGATATTATTTTTCCCGACCCTCATGGCAATCGTATTCAGCAGTTAGGAACGTGACACCTGGGTGAGGCGACAACAGCCTGTGGCTCAGGGAAGGCTTGCTTCTAGTCACCTGGTGTGAGGCAGCTGGGGCTGGACTTAGGCCTCCCACAACTAGCCCTGCTGTCTCTGTCCTGCTAAATCTAGGGCCCTCCCCCTTTTCAGATCTTCAACTAGGCAACGACAAAAGCCTCGGATGCTATGTGTATAGTTCTTCCCTTCAACCGTTCGTTCCTTCCTGTTGCAATAAGCCTTCAGCCTAAAAATTACTGAAACCCTAAAACTTTTTATGTTTGCACGTTTCAAGCAAGTAACAAGCAAAAAAAAAAAAAAATATATATATATATATATATATACATATGGCAGTTCAGAAGAGAGGGGAAAAAACATTTTAGAGCAGTAGGATCCTATTTTTAAATCATAATGGTAAAGATAAAAAGCTTGGTGTTACCCTACACCTTCATTAACACTGGGCAGCTGGAGCGCCTGGGTGGCTCAGTCGGTTAGGTGTCCGACTTCGGCTCGGGTCATGATCACATGGTCCGTGGGTTCAAGCCCGCGTCGGGCTCTGTGCTGACAGCTTGGAGCCTGGAGCCTGCTTGGGATTCTGTCTCCCTCACTCTCTGCCCCTCTCCCACTCCTGTTCTGTTTCTCTCTGTCTCAAAAATAAATACGCATAAAAAAATTAAAACAACAACAACACTGGGCAGCAGACAGCATCAGAGAACGGATACTTGCTATGTAATAAAACTGATCTAGACCATGGAAAAGGATGGAAAGTTCCCCCGGTTCATTCTAAGAATCTAGGATATACTGAATACCAAAACCTGATAAAGAAAACTACAGACAATTTCACTTATAAATATAGATGCGAAAATTCTAAATATAGCACCAGCAAGTAGAATCCAGCAGTGAATTAACAGAATAAAACAACATGACCAAGCATGGTTTATTTCAGGACTGCTGAGACGGCTCACCATTAGGAAACTAGCAGCATAATTTATTACATTTACATTTTTAAAAAGTGAACAAATAAAAACCCTGCCAATAAGGCATAGAGGCTAAAAAAACACTTGATAAAATTCAATAGCCATTCCTAATTAAAACAAGCAAGCAAAGCAAACTACCTAAAATAGAATAAGATCCAAAGCCGTTTACTACAAATTTGCAACCAACAACCTATTAAATGGTGCAACAGTGAGGTCATCACCATTTACATCAAAACTAAAGGACGTCTACTAGTCAACATTGTTTTGGCCCTAGCTAATGCAATGGCAGGAGACACAAAATAAATGGTGTGAGTATTGGCAGAGAAGAGAAAACATGATTTGCATTACAGCTATGAGTAGAAACCCAAGAAACAACTAACAATTGTAACTAATGGGAGAGCTTAGTAGTTCTTGGAGACCGGTATTTTTCAAAAAGTTTTTCTTTATACTAGTTAGAAATGGAAACTGATTAGAAAAATACTACTCACGAAAGCAATAACAGCAATGGACTACCAAAGGAAAACAAGAGAGGTACAGAGCGTACGTGGAGAAATCCATGAACTCGTACTGAAGGATGTGTGATACGACGGTGGTACACAGAGACCCGAAATACAGTGTCCTTAGATGAGCAAACTTATCACAAAGTGTTAATCTTCCCAAACTTCATATACAGGTTTAATACAATTTCATTCAGAACCCAATGGATTTTGTTAAAACTGAAGTAAATAATTTTAAAGTTCACATGGAAACATAAATGTATGAGAACTGCCAAGAAATCTTTAGGGGGAAAAACGGAGGAGGGAAAACTTTAGGGAAAAACTCGCCATACCAAATACTAAAACTTGTTTTAACGGCTCTAGGACGACATGATTGGCTCAAAAAGAGACCACAAGGTCAGTGACATAGAAAATCTCGAAACGTATGATAAAGATTTCAGGTAAGTGGTATGAATATAAACAGATACTCCTGTGGGAAATACGAAGTTGGACTCTTGCCTCAAAAACAAAAATCCTTTCCAAATGAATTAAATGCTTAATGTAAATATAAATGTAGATAGGACACCAAGCACTCAAAACGAGACTCACTCGTGTCGCTGCTGCAACCAGTCCCGGAAGAGGAGAAGGGCCTCTCCTCCGGGCTCCGGTTCCCGCAGCAGGGGGAGGCCCAGGGCTAGGGGAGAGGCCACTTCTCAGGCTCCCTGTGACCCTGCCACCTGCCACAAGCCCTCTGCCCTCCCAGGGACCCTCGTGAGCCTGTTGTTTACTTGGGCAGCGACTCCCTGTGGCAAATTCATTGGCAGAACCGTAGAATTCACCCCAAATATAATATTTCTCATACCGCTTTTATGATATATTCAAAGAAAGAAGGAAACAAGCGACACAAATTGAGCTAAACAGGAAATCCGAGAACCGTAACGTGACATTCGTGGTACAGATCTTCATGTTGATGCTTAATTTCCAATTTTGCTGCATAATCTCTGTACTTCTCATGTGGAATGACTCACGTGTTGTCCCCACCAGAAGAAGTTCTCGGCTGTGAGTCAGGTCACTGACAACCTGGTAGTTACTTTCAAAGAACTGAGGCAACAGACACTCGCCCTGCTCATGTCTCTCTCCCTGAGCATCAGGTACCGACTCCCGTTCTGTGCTGCGAGGGGTGTGTGTGCAGCAGGCTAAGGCCCTGCCGGCCGATGGGGTTGCTGTCTGTCCCTCCCACTTTCTGGGAAGCTCCTGGGCAGATCTACGTGTCCCCTCACCAGCAGGCGCGTTGCAGGGCAAGGGTCCTCAGGCTGCGGCGCTTGGGGCGCTGGAGTAAGTTTCCGGACCAGAGTAACGGAAGGGGGTGGGGAACGCGGAGGAAGGAGGGAAAAATCACAGCCCAGGCACAATCAGGGGCTGGCCCACAGCCCCTGTCACCAGAGTCCCAGAGCTCCCGGAGAGAAACCACTGGGGACGGGGGAGGGGAAGCACTTGCCCTGGTTTTCTCATTCAATGTTTTCAGAGTTCTGACTTCTATTTAAATTTGGGGCCCAGCTAAAGTCAGCAAGTATTTGTCAAGTGAGCACATTGCGATGCTGCCACTCTGGGTAAAATGAAGGAACACAGGAGACGCAGACCCTGTCACAACGAGCTTACGGTCCATTACGGTGCGGAATCCGGGCGTGAAGCAAACACAAAACATTTCCATAGTAACACGTACTCAAGCGTGGCTCGATTATATGCCTCCAAAGAAGGAGCCTGGATATAAAGAAACGCTCTAGATGGGGAGGCATCTACCAAGGGGGGCCCGGTGGCGGCGGAGGAGGTAGGATTCCAGGAGGCAGCCAGGAGAGCCACTGACCAGAGGAAGGGGGAACTTGCAAAGCACGCAGGCTGGCGTCGGCAGCAGTGCAAAAAAAATTGGGTGCTGGGGAGGAAGAGATGAGAACAGGAGGCAAACCCCACTTCCCGCGACCACCTCACTTCACCCCAAACCTTCACAGTGTGTTCTCAGCAGCTAGAAGTCCCTTTGGAAGGGGCTCTTAAAACCCCTTTCGGAAGACTTTTAAAATCATCACTCTCCTGGGGCACGTAAGAACACAGAGCACGGGATAGCCGTTGGCCCGCTCCTCGTTTCTCCGCCCACATCCAGAGCCCGACCCTTGGGAATCGCTCTCCTCTCGGAGTCGAGGGCGCTCAGGGCTCCGGGCTCCGGGGCAGAGCCACCTCGTGCGGCCCAGCAGCGTCGGGGTGTGGCAGGGGCTGGAGGGGCGCTCCCCCGCGTACCCAGCAGCCCTTCCGAGCAGCTGGCCTACACCCGAAGCTTCACTGATGCTCTCTGCCTGAGCTCATCGGCAGGAGCCAAAGACGGGTTTTCTGCACCCCCCGGGCTCATTTTCCAGTTTTCAAAGGGGACTCGACAGCCGCTGTGCTGAAAGCCGGAGGGGCTGTGGTTGCCAATCGTGCTCCCAGGAGAGACGTTCAATTTGCCACGTGCTGGCCGATGGCAGCCACCGTTGCATGCAGTCACTTTCAGAGGTGTGACAGTGAGAAAACATGCCCGCTGTTTCTCAGTGAGAAAACGGGATGTGGAGCTGCGATATATTCAGCTTTTATCCCAAACTCTAACTCTACAGATACTGATACTAAAACCACCTTTGAACGTAATCAACCTGAGGCCAGGATTTATCTTTCAGACCTGAAAAGGTGCATTAGCTAAGATGTGTGTGTGCACAGGTGTGCACATGCACACACATACAAGCACAAACACACCCATTCCAGAAATGATCACAACAAGTATTTTAGCTTTCTCCGTGTATGCATTCTGGATTGGGATGGGGTAACCTATGAAGGTTTCGAAGGGCTGGATAAGCTTCCAGTCTATTTGACTTCCTTAGGTCGATCTAGAACGGTGGCCAAAGAAACCAATAAAAGGGCCAAAAAATCCTGTGAAAGGTTTGTAGCAGGATTGGGGAGGGTGGTGTGTGAGGAACTGAATTAACCCGAATTTCTCAGTAACAAAATGAGTCACATCCGGAGTAGAAGGGGTCAAGTGTTATAAATTCCAAAATGTTTTAAATGGGTGAACAAAGTCTTACTACTATAAAAGCCATTCCTAGCAAATGGGTTCAATAAACTGGCTCTGGCAGAAATACCGGAAGCATTCCGAGTCCTGGGCCTTGGTCCAGCCTCGTCAAGTTCCTAACCTCAGCTCTGTGTGGGTCTGTGACAGTAATTCTGTTCCCTCTGGGGGGATAAGGAGCCCTGGGGTGAAGCAGTGAATGTAAACAACTTTGGCTATGTCCTATCAGAAGGTCACAGCCACATATTCTAAACATCACTGAGCTATCTTGTGCTTTCTTCTTCTAATGTGCTTGACGTGCTTAACAGAGTCTAGCCTACTTTAACGAGTTAGATGTATTTGATCTGCATTGCTCTTTGCTCAGAAGAGTCAGCTTGTTAGAGTCCGAGGATGCTTTGCCAAGCTCTCTGGCATGCTCAGGTCAAAGTCTGCAAGGAAAGTTTAACTTAATTAACTAATTCTGTGTGGAGGTTGATCGTTTAACGAACCCTAATGCGCTTATGTATAAGTTTATTGAATGTTAATCAGAATATTAATGAAGGTGACTGGGATTCAAAATTTACTAGATTTACAAATAAAACACAAGCTTTATAAATTGAGCATAAGAAACATTGTCTTTTACATTCACAATTTCAATAACTTGAGTACTAAAACACAAGTAATTTTGAGTAATCCTTTCGATGCACGAGGCCCGCCGCAGATAAGAAACACTAACAGGGGGCGCCTGGGTGGCGCAGTCGGTTAAGCGTCCGACTTCAGCCAGGTCACGATCTCGCGGTCCGTGAGTTCGAGCCCCGCGTCGGGTCTGGGCTGATGGCTCAGAGCCTGGAGCCTGTTTCCGATTCTGTGTCTCCCTCTCTCTCTGCCCCTCCCCCGTTCATGCTCTGTCTCTCTCTGTCCCAAAAATAAATACACGTTGAAAAAAAAAATTAAAAAAAAAAAAAAAAGAAACACTAACAGAACTCCATTACCATCAAGACAGAAAACCTAGAGAATCTGAGGGGTGAAGGGATCAGCAAAATCACTGGGACAGAGCCCTCCGGGGGCAGGCAAAGGGAGGAAAGGTGGAAAGAGGCCACCACCCGCTACCTGGGCGCACCTGAGCCTCAGAGTCCTGGGCTAGTGAGGATGGCTATGTCACTCACCAGGGCCCAGGGCCCAGCCCACAGCTACGTATCGCTGACATTCCACTGAACAGGACTAAATCTGCCGGGGTGTTGGCAGGAAGAGGGTGGAAGATGGCAGGGACTGTTATAGGGAAGGGGAAGGGGAAAGCCCGGGACCCTGGAGCCATAGCAAGGTCCTTGCCCAAATCACTTCGCCCACACCATGTTCTGTGATACTGAGCACAGGATCACCAGTGTAGACAGTGTCTGGACCCGGCCATTTCCCATTTCCAACTTAGGAGTGAACTGATGGAGATCACTGAAACTATGCATCCATAACTCATTGGCAGAAGGTATCCTTTTCCACAGCCAATAAAATCAAGCTGTTAAACACTACAGTTGTCAGAAATCAGAACAATGTGGGCTCCCTCTAGTGGTTTAAACACCTTTAAATGCCCTCAGATCCTTAGAGGAGGCTTCTACTTCGATCACTCACGTCTACTTTTCGTATCGTCCAATTCTTCTCCTCTGGGGAAATCCACATCTTACAAATTTCCTCCCAGTGGATGAGGAGAGGGGTAGGCCCCGCGATCAAATGTGCCGGCTCCCAGGTCACAAAGCAAGTTTCTCTGCCCCTTCAAGGTCAATGTAAGCAAGATGGGGACAGACAGAGCTAGGCCACGTGACCGGGGTGCGGGTAAGGACCGCACAGGAGGCCGAGGGAAATGAGCTACGACCACAACATTTCAAAAGTTCATTTTCTCAGGTGGCTACAAAATCATCTCTGACAAAATTAAAAAGGACTAGCTTCTAACAGCCTTTAGGCCAATCCCGGCTGCTGCAGCTGCCCCACAGTTAAGATCTGTCTGAATTTTTCAATGCTGTCATGTAAACGAAGGTCTCATCACTGCCCAGTAACGCATCCTATTAAGAGCTGCACTCTATTGAGGCCAGTTCACAGCTGAGAAAGAAGGATTTTTGTACCGTGTAGCAGACCCAAGGATGGCTGCCGTTTGCACTGAAGTTCTGAGTCTTGTTACAATAATGTGCAATAAAGTGCTGGCGATCTGCAGGGGAGAAAAGTCAATACGAACAGACGAAAAAGCCAAAGGCAGAGGAACCAAAGAAAAAAGCACGAGCTCCCTCCACTCAGAAGTGTAAATAACAATTATGAAACGGATGGGGATATAACTGCTACCTACGTGATTACCCCCGTGGCTGTGTTGGTATATATTTTCCACCACTGCTGAAGGAGGTATTTGAAACTCAGGCTGGTTCACCTGATTTAGAGGAGAAAGTCTTTTCAGAAAATTATTCTTGAATCAGCTTCTAAACAATTTACCAACTTGTCCAAAGTCTCTTTCAAAGATGGTGGTAAAAATCTGAATGAAATTCTTCTGAATTCTCAAAGTACAACAGCAATTTCTCTGATCTGCTCTAGGAAGACCAAGACCAAAACAAAAGCAGCTTTCTGACACAGTGTGAGATACAAGTCTGCGACTGGGAACTGGGTTTCTTACTACAGCTTAAGTTGTATACACGGAATGCCATTTATAGTTGGAAATGATTATAGTTAAATCCAATGTGCCTGGTAATTTCTATAAAATGTTGAACGTTGGATCCCCGGTAAGAATAAAATTCTCTCTCACATTGCTTTTTTCCATGGGCAAATCAGATTTGAATTAAGATTGCTTTAATTGTAAGGGCATTTTTCCTGCTTGGCCCAGGGACTGCCCCACAGGCTGGATTCCCTTGACATCATTTCACTAGAGAATTGACTGAAGGGCAGGCGGTTTACATAAGATGTCATCATCTCCAGGGCTCTACCCGGGTCCCAGTGAAGCCCCAAATCATACATCAAAACCCTTTACTTGAGGTTTGCTTCAAAACCTCAGAGTGGCTTTCTTACTCATCAGAAGACAGGCATCACATTTTCTTCCCATCTTCTTTTCATGCCATCATTTCAGATCACAGAACCAAAACACTGCCATTCTGTGACAGATATTCCAGAGGGGTATGTGATATAGACACACACAAAGTCAAGAAGCCAAAGCCGTCAGCCAGTGGAATTTGTTTCAGTCTGGTCCTCGTTCTGCGGTTTTCACAGCTTTTACTTACGTTTAAGAAAATAATATGGTGCCTCAGGGCACTTTCTTACTCCCCCCACAGGACTGGGACCCTATGAGTATGCATAAGAGGGACGAAAGATACCTGTGGAACAAATGAATTTTACATTTCAATTTGTAGCAGAGACAGAGGCACCTTGTTCTGTAGAAGAGCTGAAAAAGGTGAAGAACTCAAGATTTCAATCACTAAAGAAAAAAAGAAAAACATTCTATCCAAAAATGTTTATGATGAATAAATTTGAGATACGGTGTTCCTGTAAGACTACAGTGTAAAGTAAGCATACTTGGGGCGCCCGGGGGGCTCAGTCAAGCTTCCGACTTCGGCTCAGGTCACAATCTCATGGTTTGGGAGTTCGAGCTCTGCACTCGGCTTGCTGCTGTCGGCTCAGAGCCCGCTTTGGATCCTCTGTGCCCCTCTCTCTGTCCCTCCCCAGTCACTCACACATCCTCTTTCTCTCAAAAATGAATGAACATTTAAAAAATTTAAAAAAAAAAAATTTAAAATGAGCATAATTTATTATCCTTTGCGTATGCTTCCTAACGGTCAACTTTTTAAAAAAGACCTAATGCTCTTACAGTATCATCCAGACCTTGTTTGCCACGACTCATCTACAATGGCCCTACCCTAGAAATGACAGCTCTCTTCTCTACGGTGCTCAGGGCCACACGTGGGGGTCATCCTCGATGCCTCGCTTCTGCCAGATCCCACCTGCAACCTGTCACCAACTCCTTCTGATTTTGCCTCGAAAATACATCCGGTCAACTACCTCTGCTACCTGCACACTCAGTACCCTGGCCGAGGACCCTGTCACTGCCGTCCCAGATCACTGCCACGGCCTCTGAACTGGTCTTTCTGCCTTTGCCCTTATCCCTTCCGGTCTGTGTCACCACAGCGGCAAGAGTGGCCCCACCAACACATACTTCTGACCGCCCATCTCTGCTCAGAACCTCCAGCAGCTCCCACATCACCCAGGCTTACGTCAAAGTCTTGCCCGTGACCTGAAAAGCCCCACGTGATCTGCCTTCCCGTTTCCTCTGTTACATTTCTGGACTATCTCTTCTTTGCCTTGCTCACTCCAGTGTAGTGACATGAGCCCCTGGGCTCTTTTTGTGATTTAATTTTTTTAAAAATTTTAAGTAGGTTCCATGCCACATGGGGCCTGAACTTACAACCCTGAGATTGAGAGTCGCATGCTCCTATTAGGTATTTGCCCAAAGGATACAAAAATACAGATTCAAAGATCCAAACACATGCACCCCAATGTTTACAGCAGCATTATGAGTACCAGCCAAGGTATGGAGAGAGCCCTCGTGCCCACTGACTGATGAATGGACAAAGAAGATGTGGTGTCTATATATATGCAATGGACTATTACTCGGCCCCCGAAAAGAATGAAATCTTACCATTTGCAATGACGTCAATGGAGCCAGAATGTATATCTAACGTTCAGTGAAAGAAGTCAGTCAGAGAAAGACAAATACAATACAATGTCACTCATGTGGAATCGAAGAAACAAAACGGATGAAAACACGAGAAGGAGAAAAAAAAGAGGAGGGAAACAAACCGTAAGAGACTCTTAACCACAGAGAACAAACTATGGGTTGGCAGAGGGAGCTGGAGGGGGATGGGCTGGGTGGGGGCTGGGTATTAGGGAGGGCGCTTGATAGGACAAGCACCGGGCGTTGTGCGGAAGTGATGAGCCACCGAATTCTCCTCCCGAAGCCCATGGTGCCCTGCGTGTTTACTAACTAGAATTCACATTAAGAAACAAGAGTCACGTGCTCTACAGGCGGAGCCAGCTGCCCCTTTTCTTCAACACACCAGGCCCAGGCCCACAGCAGGGCCTCTCTCTCGGCCGTGGCTCAGTTTCACTCTCCCCGGGAAGCCTTCTCTCCACCCTATGAGGACAAGGCCCATCTCCCTTCCTTACCTTCGATTTCTCCTGAGCACTTACCACTAACACATCCTGAATATTTACTTATCTTACTCATTATCTTTCCCCCTGAAATATATACTCCACGAAGGCAGAGTTTTTCTTTCTTTTTGCTGACTGCTGTATCATCATTGCAAGAAATGTGTCTGGCACCGAGCAGGTGCTCCTAAATCCTTACTGAATCAACTGAATGAGTCACGATTCCTATTTATGGGAAGATTCCGGAACACAGCTAGTGTCCTAAGGAGAAAAAGTACTTCAGGGCTTTATTTTGCGACGGACTTGACACTGTTACCCTTCTACCCCGAGTTGCCAGACGCATTTCTCTGTATCCCTAGCATCCAGGAAACTCACCAGTGCCTTCTTCTCGAACCAGAGTCCAGACAAGACAGCAAAAAAAAAAAAACAAAAACCAAAAACCAAAAGGTGAGAATTGTTCTGCCATGCGCTTCGAGAAAGGCAGGGGGGGTGCTCTAGGCTCTCCCTGCCCTGCCTCGCAGCAGGGAAGAACACATATCCAGGGAGGCCCAGGAGCCACCGCCTCACCCCAGGTCTCGCTCTCCCCGGGAAGCCTTCTCACCACCCTATCCAGGACGCACGTGCAACTGGGGCACGCTTGCCCACGGCCGCTTCCTCAGCCGGCACCGCATGCGGACCGGCCCCGTGTGTGAGGCGCCCCCACCCTCCCACGACCCCTGCTGCTGCTGGTCCCTCGAAGGCTGGCACGCCACGAGCCGGCGCCGCCCGGAGGTCCTCACGGCTGAGGCCAAGCCCTTCACGAAGGAGCAGAGAAGAGGCGACGTCCCAAACATCTGGCGGTGGCACAGGGCAGCACAGTCACCGGTGGCCGAGCGACCAGGCCACTCAGTGGAGCGGGGCCCGGTCTCCAGATGCCCGTGGACGGTGGGGGGATCTCCATCAGCAGAGACAATGAATGTTAAACTCAGAGATGTCCTTTATAGGCTCTAGGGAGCCACTGTGTCACTACTAACCGTGGTAAAAATGAAGTGCCATCAGCAGGTGGACGTGGTTTTGAAAAGAAGGGGAAGAGTCTACAGTCAGCATGTGAATAAATAAATCAGCCCAACAAATGCTTACAAAGAACGTGGTCAAACCAAGAGGAAATGTTCTAGATGTCTGTGAAGGGCAGGAGGAAAATGCAAAGGTACTTATTTAAGAACACTTGAAATAAATTATACTTTGAATAATTGCAGTATTTTTCACAACGAAAAAGTTTATGATGTTAAAGAGACGGCAAAAGTGGGGGAAAGAAGGAAGTGAATAAAAAAGGAATAAAATTAATTTGAAAAGAAAACTGTTCTCATTCTGTGGAAGGTACTTCTCCCTATTTTTTAAAAAAGACCAAGCTTCACAAGGTCACGAAGAGGTCCTCATCCAAGTTAACAACCTCTGTTCTGCAAAAGCTCCATGCAGCTGCAGACTGGGAGAAAATATTTGCAAACCACACATCCAACACGGGACTACTAACTAGATTGCACGAAAAACTGTAAAAACTCACCGTCTAAAGAAAATCTAGTTAGAAAACGGGCAAAAGACATCAACGGACATTTCACCGCAGAGGAAACACAGATGACAAGTAAGCCCGAAAAGATGGCGACCCTCATTAGCCCGAAGCAAAATGTAAATTAAAATCACTATGAGATATCCGTGCCAACCCATCAGAACGGCTAAAATAAAGATTAGTGATGCCACCGTCCGGGCAAGGATGTGGAGAAGCTGCATCAGTCATTCACTGCCGGTGGGAATGTAAAACGGTACAGGCACCTAAAAAGTTTGGCCACTGCTTAGAAAACTAAACATGCAAACAGGGCCCAGCGATGTAAGTGCCTCTTGGACACTTATCCAGAGAAATGAAAACTGAAGCTCACACGAAACCTGTGCAGAAGTGTTCCCAGTGGCTTTATTTGTTCTTCAATGTTCTTCAATGGCTGAAGGGTTAAACAAACCATACTCCCACTCAACAATAAAAAGGAACAAGCTATCGATACACGCAATAATTTGGATGAATCTTCAGCAAACTGGGCTGAGTGAAAAAAGCCAATCTTAAAAGGGTATGTAACTGCATGACTTAATCATGTAACTTTTTTTTTTTTTTTTTTTTTAAGACAAACTCTTGGAAATGGGGAACGGCTGGTGATTTTTACGGATAGGAGATACAGGGAGTGAGTGAGTGAGGGTGGGGGGTGCAGAGGTAAGTGGGGCTATATAAAAGGACTAGAGGGATCTTTGCAGTGCTGAGCTGTTCTGTATCCTGACTATGATGGTGAATACACAAGCCTACACGTGACACAATTATACAGCGCTAAATACCCATATACAAATGAGCACAGTAAAACTGGGGAAATCTGACCAAGATCAGAGGATTGGATCAATGTCAATGTCCTGATTTGTGACGTGACCTATAGTTCTACAAAACGTTACCACTGGAGGAAAAGGGGAAAAGGCACGCAGGATCTCTGTGTATTATTTCTTACAACTACATGCGAACCTACAATGGTCTCGTAGAAATGTCAGCGAGAAACATCATAAGGTCATTACCGCACCGCGGTCTCATTAAGCACCTTCTCCCAAGTCCTTTGGACCTAACTGAATATGTCACTGTGCAAGCAAGCAAGACTGTAGGGTTGATTCACTTGACGGTTCATTGAACCCACCAGATTTATATAAAAACTCCCCAACAATCCTACCAAGTCAGCCAGAATTTACATTCTGCACGCTGTTCATATCTCCAGCTCGACTGGAAAAAAGATGATCTTTTTAAATAGTAATGTGTTAAATATGACACAATCACATTTAGTTTTGGTATAATCACGCTGTTCCCAAGGTGACAAAAATTAACTACCTAATGGTTATCCCATTGCATGGTTTAATTAAAATTGTTATAAACAGCAATAGTATAGCTTGATTAATTTGACCAATTAGTGAATTTTTATAAGCAATGTTCACAATTTCACCACCACTTGAATGATACCATTTTTAAAGACTATAGCTTTAAGTGATACAAAGACACTTAATGCAAAAAAAAAAAAAAAAGATGCACAAATAAGTATTATATTTCTAATAGAATTTACTTATACGTTATGGTTACTGGGCTTTTTTGCTGCTGCTCTAGTAACGCAAATTAGATTTTTTTAGAAAATTACCAAATACAGTTCATACATCAATTTACTGATTTGACAGTATCTGCAAAATCTCAGAAAAATGTTTTAACGAGGTCCTAGCTCTAGACTGACGTTTCCAATTCTATTTAGCCTGAGAGTGGAGTCTGCATAAGCTCTTCCATATTAGATTAACGTCTAACATCCAATCTCCATCTCTGCCTCAAAACGATCTTTCATAAAATAAACCTTAGCATCTTTCCTCACATGTCAATCGTAATTGTGAACACACACGGTCAGGCAGAAGACATCTGCCTGGCTTGGGTTCATGGCTGCTCGTGTCATTGCCCTTCATTTCTGGCCTGCCCCCGTGGCCTCCCACTTTCCGTCTTAGGATGTGTGTCCCGAATGGGCCCTGACACCGGAGAGGATCAGGGCGGCCTGTATCCGTAGTCCCACAAGAACGGGGCCTGTAGGCTTCCGCAGCGGGAGAAAAGGTCTGGTACTCAGACACCACTCCCCGAGGAGGGGGGCTCTGCACTGTGAGCTTAAACTTACTGTGCCTGCAGGCATCAGGGCACTGCCCCTCCCGGGTGCTTTCCTGGATGGTACAGGCACGTGACAGTGAGGTCCACAGCACGAGGGCTAAGCTGTACGGCAGCACACAGTCTTGCCACGTAAACTCAGAGGCCACGGGCTCCGACGGTGCCTTCCCTAAAGGACGGCTGGAGTGGGAGCGTGAGGAGGGCTGGGGCCCCCGACGGTGAATCCGCTACAGCAACACAAAGACGGACGGAAATGAAGCGGGACCCACCCGTGCTCCAGCCAGGCTGGACCTCAAACTGAACAAATATTTCCCTCCTCATTCTTGAAGCCTCCCTCCCCACCTTCACCTGTTTTTCTGTAGGACCCTTTGTGCCGGGAACTCTGTACCCATACTGACATCTCGCTGGCCTCAACGTATGCTTATTAGCGAGGCTTGGATGGCCACCATCAGTGCCAGGCGCGAGACCACCTTCAGGACGTGGCAGCACGTGGCCCGTGCCTACGGAGACTGCCCAGGTCCCGTGTTCTCCTGTAAAACCCCTCCGGCCTGTCACGCCGGGAGGGCTTGCCGTATCGGAGCCCTTGGCCGCGCTGGCAAAGTAGTAAACCATCTTCCTTCTTTGCATCTGCCTTCCCGTTACACATGTCCAGAGCACAGAGGTCGGTTTCTGACAACAATGGAAAGACCCCCACCCGTGCCCTCTCATTGCTTTGTACTTTCCAGCACGGAATGCGGCTCTGGGCACACGAGAAAAGCAGAGGCAGGGGAAGATCGACATCTTGGGAGCCGGCCAAGAGAGAACCAGGTCTGCCACTTGTCATTGAATCAACACCAGCCACTGCTCTAAGCACTTGAAAAACACCCGCTTGCTTCTTTTCATGACAATGATATGAAGGTAGGTACTGTCATCACACGTTACCTTACAGGTGAAGAACAGAGGTACAAAGAGGTTCGGGAATTCGGCCACAGTCAGTCATCGTGACGGGACCACAATGCCAACAGGAGAAGTGGTGAGTAGCAGTCAGATTCTGGATATACTTTAAAGTGAACAAGACGTTTGGATTTAGGGCTGCAATGAGATGAGTCAAGGAGGGACTCCCTGGATCTTGGCCTTGGCGATTAGAAAGACAGAAGCGCCCTTTGTGGAAACGGAAAGGGTTTTATTTTCATTCCTACATAATTAACTGTATTAAAAAATATTATGTTCCTACTGATTAAAAATACCCCGAGGGGCAACTTCCACGTCCGCCAAGACGAAATAACCCTCCCGCCCAACATAACAACAGCCAAACTTTTATGAAACAATAGTCTTCAAGACACGGGACGTTGAGCAATGAAGGACTATGATCCCTGAGACACAGGAAACAAGGTGGGCATCCGGTCACTCCAGCTTGCTGCCTGCAGAAAGTCTCCAGGACTCAGCAAGGGGAGAGACGGTAAGGTTGTGCCCAGCAGGCTCCCTGAGCTGCAGCGAGAGTCCAGGGAAAACACGACACCAAATGTGTGCCAGATGAGGAGGTCTGCAGATGGTGTCCCTGAGCCGCGCGTCTGAGGAAGCGACCTGAAGTCTGGGAAGGGAGCATCTGAATGGATTGGAGGGAACAGTGTGCCTGGTGCTCACACAGGACGGAGAAAGTGTCTGCTCCCACCAGCCAGACTGGAAAACCTAACTCATGGGTCATCAGATAGAGTATTCAGAGGGTCCTGATTCAATACTGGGACATAATTATGAAGGAAGAGATAAACAGAAGTATAAATATACTATTGTATGGTTCTCATACTGTACATGAAGTGATATAGTATCTCTAGACGACAGGCTGTAATAAAATAAAGATGTATAATATCAACCTTAAAGCAATCACGGCCATAAACAGAATTGTAGCTATTAATTCCAAAAAGGAGAAAAAAATATAGACTCACACACATACACACAAACCTCTAAGAATTCATTAGAAGGCAGAAAAGGGAACAGACAGCAAGATGGTAGACTAAAATCTAACCGTATCAATAACCAAGTTAAATATAAATGCTATAACATCCTAATTAAAAGGCAGAGATTGTCAGACTAGTTACAACAGTAACTAACCAGTTACAACAGTAACTCCTAACCATATGCTGCTTAAAAGAAGCATAGTTAAAATATATAGGCACAAATAGGAGAAGGATGTTAAAAAAAATATATATATATATATATGTGTGTATATATATATATATATATATATATATATATATATATACATACATATATACAGGTCAAAGAAGAGAGACTGTGGGAAACACTATTATGATACCAGAACACATTATGGAAGCACATTAATTAATCATTAATCCTAAATGGGGAGACCAGGGAAAGGTGACGTCTAAACTGGTCCTTGGAGGACAAGGGGTCCTCTGACAGCAGCAACTGGATGGGAGAAAATTCGAGGACTAAGGAAACTCCAGGCAGACACCAAAGCAGGAAGACACAGACACTGAGGTGTCCGTGAAAGGAGGGGTGGTGGGAGGGGGAGGGGAGGAAAGACAGCTAAGAGACAGATCACAGAGGATCTTAAGTCCCTTGCTAAGGATGCTGGTCTTTATGTTATGAAAAGGGGAACAACCAAAGGTTTTTCCGATCACAAATGAGATGGTCAGAACTGTGCGTCACAAACAACAGACGGCAGAGGAAGAAACTGGAGTCAAGGAGAGCAGTCAGGCACTCGCCAATGAGGCATGACAACAGTGGCCCTGAAGGTGGATGGCACCTCCGAAAGGAAGTTGAAGGAGGAGGCATTCTAGAGGCAGGATCAGCAGGTGGGAGACAAAAGGAAGCTCTAAAGGAAAAGCGGAAAGCAAAAATGGCCCGTGGTTTCAAAGGGAGTTGCCATTTGCTGCAACAACAGTGAAGCCATTTGCTGCAACAGGAAATCAGAGAAAGAAGGCAGCACGAGAGTGGAGTCCCGGGAGGCCACTGTGCTCTCTTCTGAGTGCCGCCATGGCGGTGCCTACTGAACGTCTACGGGGCGGTGTCCTCAGGCAGCCAGAAGGCCAGAGCCAGCAGACGGAGGCGCGGATGTATGAGTCCACTGCACGGACAAGACAGCCCCTCTACAAGAGGAGCTACTGCACGGTAATTACATCAAGCTTAAGCCCAGGCCTCTTTAGGAATTAACGACTCAATACATCTCTTCCAGATTTTAATCTAATCTCTTCCAAAGGGTCAACAATTTCACACAAACAAGTTCATAGGAAATCGAGATACGTAAACTTCAAAAATATTCAAACATTTTTAATCTAGAGCAAACTGTTTCCTGTTTTGGTATTAGGAATATTGACTTGTAAATAAGTTAATTAGCCCCATTTATGTCTACAGCAGAGCTTCTCAAACCATCTGTGGTGAAGGACCAAAGTTTTAAATTCCTTGTCCATTATGGACCTACGTATGGCCCTACTGGGGCTTGAACTGTATTGTGTGTTGCCCAAATTCCTATGTTGAAGCCCTAACCCCCACTGTGACTATAACTTCAAGACAGGGCTGACAAAGGCATAAGTAGGATTAAATGAGGCCATAAGGGTGGTGCCCTGATGTAACGAGTCTAGTCTCCTTATAGGAAGAGACCCCAAAGAGGTCTCTCTCTCTCTCTCTCCCTTCCTTTGAATGCACACACAAAGAAGAGGTCATGTGAGCACATCGCAAGATGGCGGCCACCTAACAGCCAAGGGACGGGGCCTCAGAATGGAATCTACCCTGCTGACACCCTGGATCTTGAGCTTCCAGCCTCCAGAACTGTGAGATCTAATTTCTGTTATTTAAACAGCTACCCGGTCCGTGGTATTTTGTTACGCAGTCAGAGCAGACGCATACACACCGCATGTAGCGAAATGAGCCTGCCCAACACACAGCTCACCATGCAAGCTGCATTCTACTCTACTTGGCCTCTACCTCGTTCCACAACATGAGACCGCTGACCACATGCTTAAATGTCGCAGCAATGTCAAACTTCCTGAGACATTTCTAAACGCTTCTACCCTGCCCCTGTACTAATTTCACTGTTGACCAGTATCAAACACTGTGTGGGCTTCACAGCAGCCTGCAGACCAAGCTTCAACCAGTACTGGTTTATAGTCTTTCTGTGAAAGTTTTTCAAAAATGCAACGTTTCGCTTAGGCATAGAACTGAAAATAAAGGCATAAATATTCAACACATTTGAAAGCAGATGTATGATGTGGGCTGAGGGGAAGCTCAAGATTCCATCATACACCTAGGCAAGATCCCTCAAAACACTGCAGAATACAGGTTCTTCAAAATAAATGGCACTGTGCCTGTTTACCGTGCCTCTTGTCTTCTGCTTCTCTTTTGCTTTTCCATCAGTCTCTATAATCATATCCACAGAGCACGTTATAATTAGATGACAAGCTCAGAGCTGGAGTGTGACGACCTCTTCAACTGACAATACATACACCAAATTCACAAAACAGATGCCCTCGAGGGACTCCAACTTAGTTAGATGGATAAACAAATTAACTCCCATGATCCTGCCACTGAGGTGAGGACCTTCCGTTCCCAACGAGATGTCCAACTTCCTGGCCATCCCAGAGGATCTTTGATGCGCAGAATCCAATGCACACGTTTGGTTTTCACTCAGCCACCACTGGGTTGTTCTTTTTTCCTACAAAAAGTGCTCATTCATCCTCGGAAGCTTCATGTAGCTTCTCCAGCACAAAGGAGAACAATGATTACCTTTTCAGCACTCATGGAAACAGGACAGAAATCAGTGGGGATCATCATGGTTTTAAGCCAGTATCATATGCCTTGGCAAACAGATGAGTTTGCAAGACCACAGAATATATTTTTTTGCAAACAGCATTGCTGTGAAAAACTTTGCTGGCTGAACTTTCCTCTTTTTCCTATGTCCAAGGAAAAGGTAATTCAGTGTTAGTCTTCTCACTTCTTCAAAGTTCTTGTAACTGTAGGGCTCCATGAGGAAAAGCTAATGAAGAACAGAATTTCAGAACTGTAAAGACCCAGAATAACCAATGGCAATCTCCTTGTGGCAGAGATGGCCAGCTATTCACCTAAATAAATTTCTTCTTTCTTTTGGACACAGGCAGGAAAACACTTCCCAGGTTCCCAGTGACCACGTGGTCTCCCAATGGCTGTGGCTGATCTCCACAGACCTCAGGATGTAAACAGAAATGACCAAAAAACTGCTAGAACTGATACAAGAATTCAGCAAAGCCACAGGATATAAAATCAATCGACAGAAATCGGTTGTATTTCTACACACCAATAATGATGCAACAGAAAGAGATATCAAGGAATCACTCCCATTTACAATTATACCAAGAACCGTAAAATATCTAGGAATAAAGTTAACCAAAGAGGTAAAAGATCTGTATACTGAAAACTACAGAAAACTTACGAAAGACACTGAAAAAGACACAAAGAAATGGAAAAACATTCCATACTCATGGATTGGAAGAACAAATATTGTTAAAATGTCGATACTACCCAAAGCAATCAACACATTCAATGCAATCCCAATCAAAATAGTACCAACATTCTTCTCAGAGCTAGAACAAACAATCCTAAAATTTGTATGGAACTACAAAAGACCCCCAATAGCCAAAGTAATGTTAAAAAAGAAAACCAAAGCGGGAGGCATCACAATCCCAGACTTTAGCCTCTACTACAAAGCTGTAATCAGCAAGACAGTATGGTATTGGCACAGAAACAGACACAGAGACCAATGGAATGGAACAGAGAACCCAGAATTGAACCCACAAATGTGTGCCTAACTAACCTTTGACAAAGCAGGAAAGAGCATCCAATGGAAAAAAGACAGTCTCTTTAACAAATGGTGCTGGGAGAACTGGACAGCAACACGCAGAAGAATGAAACTAGACCGCTTTCTTACACCATGCACAAAAATAAACTCAAAATGGATGAAAGATCTAAGTGTAAGACAGGAAACCATCAAAATCCTAAAGGAGAAAACAGGCAACAACATCTCTGACCTTGGCCGCAGCAACTTCTTACTCGACACATCTCCGAAGGCAAGGGAAATAAAAGCAAAAATAAACTATTGAGACCTCATCAAGATAAAAAGCTTCTGCACTTTATTTATTTTTTTTTTTAATTTTTTTAACGTTTATTTACTTTTGAGACAGAGAGAGAGACAGAGCATGAACGGGGGAGAGTCAGAGAGAGAGAGAGAGGGAGACACAGAATCTGAAACAGGCTCCAGGCTCTGAGCTGTCGGCACAGAGCCCGACGCGGGGCTCGAACTCACAAACCATGAGATCATGACCTGAGCCAAAGTCGGACGCTTAACTGACTGAGCCACCCAGGCGCCCCAAAGCTTCTGCACTTTAAAGGAAACAATCAACAAAACTAAAAGGCAACCAAAAGAATGGGAGAAGATATTTGCAAATGACATACCAGATAAAGGGTTGGTATCCAAAATCTGTAAGGACTTACCGAACTCAACACCTGAAAAACAAATAATCCAGTGAAGAAATAGGCAGAAGACATGAATAGACACTTTTCCAAAGAAGACATCCAGATGGCTAACAGACACATGAGAAGATGCTCAACATCACTCATCATCAGGGAAATATAAATCAAAACCACAATGAGATACCACCTCATGCCATTCAGAGTGGCTAAAATTAATAACTCAGGAAACAACAGATGTTGGTGAGGATGTTGAGAAAGGGGAACCCTCTTGCACTGTTGGTGGGAATGCAAACTAGTGCAGCTGCTCTGGAAAACAAGGCAGAGGTTCCTCAAAAAATTAAAAACAGAATTACCCTGGAACACCTGGGTGGCTCAGTTGGTTAAGCCTCCGACTTCGGCTCAGGTCATGATCTCATGGCTCCCGAGTTCGAGCCCTGCGTCTGTACTAACAGTTCAGAGCCTGAAGCCTGCTTCAGATTCTGTGTCTCCGTCTCTCTCTTCCCCTCCCTTGCTAGCACCCTGTCTCTCACTCCTTCAAAAATAAATGAACATTAAAAAAAAAAAAAAATTACCCTGAGAACCAGCAATAGCACTACTGGGAAAGGGTACTACTCCAAAGGATACAGGAGTGCTGATGCATAGGGACACTTGTACCCCCAGTGATTATAGCAGCACTTTCAAAAAGAGCCAAATTATGGAAAGAGCCCAAATGTCCATCAACTGATGAATGGAGAAAGATGTGGTTTATACATACAACGGAATACTACTTGGCGATGAAAAAGAATGAAACCTTGTCATTTGCAAGGATGGAACTGGAGGGTATTATGCTAAGTGAAATAAGTCAGAGAAAGACAAAGATCATATGTTTTCACTCACATGTGGAATCTGAGAAACTTAACATAAGACCATGGGGGAAGGGAAGGGAAAAACGTAGTTACAAACAGAGAGGGAGACAAACCATAAGAGACTCTTAACTACAGAGAAGAAACAGGTTGATGTGGGGGAAGGCGGGGGTGGGTGGGGAAAATGTGTGATGGGCATTGAGGAGGGCACTTGTTGGGACGAGCACTGGGTGTTGTATGTAAGCGATGAATCAGAGCAATCGACTCCTGAAGCCAAGAGCACACTGTATACACTGCATGTTAGCCAATTTGACAATAAATTAAAAAAAATAAAAATAAAAATAGAATTATGCTTCCAAGAAAAGAAAAGACAAGAAAAGACAAGAAAAGACAGGACAAGACCTTCCAGGTCCGGTCCATAGAACCCTCCCTCTTGCCAACCTGCATGTCCCTCCCTCACACCCATCCCCAACCCAGGTCTTACATTTAGGTCACAGATCCATCGTGAGTTGAATTTTGTACATGGTAGAGGGAGTCAACCTGCATTCTTTTGCATGTGGATATTCCGTTGTTCCAGCACTATTTGTTGAAAAGACTACTCATTCTTCCCCCCACTGAATTGTCTTGGCACTCTTGTAAAAAAAAAAAAATCAACTGACCATAAATGTGTTTACTTCTGGACTCTTAATTCTGTTCCACTGATCTATACAGCCATTCTTATACAAGAACCACATACTCTTGATTGCTGTAGCTTTGTAGTAAGTTTTGAAATTGGGAATTATGAGTCCTCATATGTTACTCTTCTTTTTCAAGATTGTTTTGGCTATTCTGGGTCCTTAGCATTTCCATATGAAATTCAGGATCAATTTCTACAAATAAATTAGCTGGGATTTTAATAGGGATTACATAGGATCCGTAGATCAATTTTTGGGGAGTATTGCCATCTTAATGGTACTGGCTTCATTTTATTCTTTTTTGATACTATTATAAATGGAACTGTGTTAATCCCATTTGGGGACTGCTCATTGCTACTGTTTACAAATATAATTCCTTTGTGTATATTTTTCTGTCTTCTGAACTCATTTATTAGTTCTAATAGTTTTTTAGTGGATTCTTTAGGATGTTCTACTAACTAGGTTGTGCCATCTGCAAACAGAGATTGTGTGTTTCACTTCTTCCTTTCCAGTCTAGACATCTTTTATCTCCTTTTCTTGCCTAACTACTTGGCTAGAATTTCCAGGAAAATGTTGACTAAAAATGGCAAGTAGCAAGTGTGGGCATCCTTGTCTTGTCCCTGATCTTAGCAGGAAAGCTTTCGGTCTCTCACCAGTAAGCGGGATGTTTGCTAGAGGTTTTGTGTATATGCCCTTCATCAGGTTGAAGAAAAAGATGATTTTTGAAACCCTGCTGACTGGCAAGCCTTTACTAGTATTTACACGGAAGCCTTATGTTTAAGGGCTGGGCATGCTGATAAAATGGCACGCGGTAAAGAAGCGCTGTTCGCTCGCTTCCAGGAAAAATGCCAATTACGGAACGGAGCTTCGTTTAACTGACCCAGATGCTCTTGGTGCAGTGAGACAGTCGAGAAGCCCCACGTGCATGAGAGGTGCTCGCCGTCACTAGCCATAGGGAAGCAAAACGCAAGCTACAATGAGATACCACCTCACGCCCACTAGGATGGCTATAATTAAAACAACGACGACAACAAACCCAGCAAAGAAGTGTTGGCGAGGATATGGAGAAATGGGAATCCTCGTGCGCTGCTGGTGGAATGTAAAATCGTGCAGCTGTATGGAAAACAGTTGGGTGGTTTCTCAAAAAGTGTAATGTAGACTTACCGTATGATTCAGCAATTCCACTCCTAGACATACACTCAAAGGAACTGAAAGCAGGGACTCAAACATATCCGTATGCCAATGTTCGCTGTAGCATTATTTATAATTATATTAAAACAGCCAAAAGGCGGAAACAGGCCAAACGTCCACCAACATACAAATGGATAAACAAAATGCGGTCTATCCATACGATGCGGTAAGATTCAGACATGAAAAGGAATGAATCTCGGATACATGCTGCAACATGGAGGGACCGTGAAAATACTACAGTAAGTGAAAGAGGCCAGATGCCGAAGGACAAATAATTCTACGAACATCTGGAAGAGACAACTGCATGGAGACTGAAACGAGAGGTCACGGGGCTGGGTGGGAGGGGTCTGGGGAGCTAATCCTTCATGGTGGTGGCTGTGCACCGTGGTAAATGTAATCACTCTCACTACGTTGTACACTTAAAATGGTTTACATGGCGAATTCTCTTGTTTATATTTCGCGACGATACGAGATGTTTTCGTAAAAGGCCCACAGCCGTTACTACGCCCACGTTTCTCCCATCTTCACTCTCACAGCAACGTTTCGGTTCCTTTCCTGGGAAAGTTTGTGACCTGAATCATGCTACTGGCACACAGAGCACAAGCTCCTCTCGGTAAGTATCGTGACTGCTCGCTGACGTGCTCTTGATCGCTAGGAGCCTCGCACAATTCTTACGCGTGTGTCTCATGTCACTGCAGTCACAGAGATACTTACACTCCTCCCTCTGCCCTTGAAGGCACTGACGCTGGAATCTACTTGAGTCAAGCAGGGTTCTTCTTTGCAAGCTACACACACCAATTCTGTTTTGCTTGGACAAAGAGGGGGTTTGTTAAAAGGAAACCGGGCAGCTTGCTTGCGTACCCTCTGAAAGGTCTAAAGAACCAGGCGTGGCAGTCACCCAGCCAGGAGCAACGTCCAAAATCAAGCACGGAGTTGATCCAGTGAGGGTGCCAGGGCCACAGCTGCAAGACAGAGAGACGTAACAGCCCTGACGAGAGCCTCTGCAACAGCATCCCTCACCGGAGAGGACGCTGCACGGTACGTCCTTTCGGGGACCACTCGCTTCCAGCTCAAAGTTTGGAGTGGCAAGGTTATAACTGTCTGAAAATAAATCACGTGCCTGTATTCGTGGCCCAGAAGCCAGGGAGGCTGGGAAGGGCACGCCTGGCATTGCCGGCTTCTGGGGAGTTGTGGGGTGGACTGTGCCTTACCAGGTCAGAGGTTCTGTGGACACACAAGGGAGATGCGATGTTCAAAGATAAAAAGAATGACTCATGTTCACTGCACCCTGTCTTTAGGCAAACCGATTTGCAAATGAGCAATTTAAGCTAAATATGCCTGGCAAGGGTTCTCAGCAGAGAAAGCAGTGCCACCTAAAATGCCAAGCAAGCAAGAGCTCGGTCCTTTGGAGAAGCCTCAAGGAGCAAGGTATTATTAAAATGTGGGGAGGAGAGCAGTGGAGACGAGCTTCACGATTTCACAAACAGACTGCAAAGCTAAATCTGGATTTCAATCCTGAAAATGGTGGAGAGCCTGAAGGCTTTTAAGGAGAGAATAAAGTCAGATTTGTGTGTAGAACAATCATTTTAGCAGCGGAATGGACTGAGGTCCCCGAGCTTGGATGCCAGCTAAGAAGACGTTATCATTCCAGAGAGAAATAGTGACGGCCTCTTCTGAGCTCACACACAGGATCTGAGTCAGGAAGAACCGAATTTAGACAAAGTGATGGCCTAGACTGGCTGCTGGCTGCTTGAGCGTGGCAGTGAGGGTCGTAAGTCTTGGCTAAGACTAGGCTGACAGTGATAGAGGAAATGGGTTCTGGGGGGCTGACTTTAGATCGCTGGGCGCCATCAGGTGGATGCATCGGGTGGACAGGAACCTGTCTGTTCCACAACTTCCGCTGAACACGGAACAGCGGAAACTGTGGAACAGACAAGTCATGCAGGGAGTGTACGAGGGACAGGAGAGGAGGGAGGGGATGATTCCTGAGATAGAGAAGCCCATCTAGAAGGTCAAGAAGGAATAACCAAAGAGAGAGGAGGAAAGCCAGGAGACAAATCTCTCAGGGCCGCCCAAGAATGAATTTCTAGAATGAAAGGAGCTGGTCATCTCAAACAAGCGTTGTGTGTGGATCATGTATTCATCCTCCCACACTCTGTCCCTGCACAAGGAGGAAGTAACGTAAGGGAGTAGAATTATTAAGCAGGGAAAGACTCTTTGTCTCTCTTCACTTTTCCTCCTAAGTTCCTCCAATAGACCCGAGTGGTGGAGGAGGAGGAGGCTGATACAAGTAGGACCAGCACAGGCCAGCTTCCAAACCTGCTCCTCTCCAGGGCAAATTCTCCTTCTGTTTTCAATACCGAAATGTGAGCAATTTATGAGGAATCTAACGAGGACTGGTCACTTCAACCCTCAGGTTTTCTGGAAATCCCTCCCTCCAAATCCAAGGATCTGCCGCCACTATAACATGCCAGCATCATCTCTCTGCTTTGGATTTGTTTGTTTTGCAACACAGCAATCACTTCTCTTTTCAAATGACAACATTCAATATACTCCAGCATAATCACGTAATATACTTAGAAAGTATTAAGTAAAAAAGTCATTGAAATCAGCACATTGAGGGAAATAAAACCAAGCAAATGATGAAAATGAGGAAGCCTAAAAAAGACTGCCAACTTATCTCCTCAGTCAGGGGTATGACTAACATATGGACTGCAGAATTATCTTTCTCATTTTAGACTCACTTTCAGAATTAGCAACATACTAATTGTCCTGTTCTGTCACCACATCTTTAAATACATTCACATTTTATTAATCTCTCTCATTAGCCACCATTTTGAGAATTTCCTCACTGGACTTAGAGATGTAATATTTATGATCACTTTTCCAATGCTGGAAACCGTGCGTCTGTGGAGCACCGCAGCTCGCCTCCAGCCCCGAGGAAGTCTCGGCATGCACATCAACACAGCCATACTAAAGCAGTCATCAACAAGTCAGAGAAAAAAACCGCTTAGAAAGCACCACAGTTGGGGAAAAATTTCAACAGACTGAGATCACTGAAAAAAACATCGTGTGTAATACAACCTATACGAAATTTAAGAAGAGTCAAAACTTAGCGGCCACAGAAATGGGGAGAGTAGTTACTTTTGGTTGGCACTGACTGGAAGGGCCAGAAGGGGCTTCTGGAACAATGTTCTCTGTCTCGTGAATATGCTTACTTCCTGAAACTTCACTGAGCTTCATACGCACGACCAGTATCTATATGTATGTTACGCTTTAATACAAATTCCCCAAAATACGTTTTATAAAAAAGTAGCCTATGAATATTACAGAATATAACATCTATATCCTTATTTCAGCCCTGCTTTAAGAAGTCACAGGAGAGGTCCCTTAAAATTCTCTTAGGGCCTAAAATAATTTCCAGCTTAACAGACTCCAACGATGGTGGAAACTGGTGTTTATGATAGATGTACAGGGATATACACGTGTGTTTACATACGGCACCTAAAGCAGGCGCAACGCACACACCGCACTACTCTTCGGTGGTGTGGAGCAACCAAAGGATTTAAATCACAGGTTTATGCGCAATGAGTTTTGGGGAAGGGTTTCACGTTTCGTTCAATGGTTGTATATTTATGAAAATGTAATTTCAAAACGCCTCCCGGCCATCTGAAATATCACAACACACCCAGCAGGCCCCTTTCAGATAACGTACTAGACGTTTGCTATTATGCTGACAACAGTGGACTTTGTAACACACTAGGTATAAATTAGAACAAGTACAATCATAATCCAAGCAATATAAAATATGGTATAAGCTAAATAGAAGATGAATGTATTCTTCTTCAGTTCATAAATGAATGCCATATAGTAAAACTGTCTGAAACTACCAAAATAAACTCAATTTTTTCCAGATATAAAAATACTATTACAGAATTCTGGGTTTTTGTAGGTTAATGGAGCCACCTAAATCCAAACCTCTCAATACATCCTCAAACAAAACAAAACTGATCAACAAGGAGAGAACAAATGAAGCCATGCATTATTCATGACTATAACATCACTAGGAGATAGGGAATGCCATGAATTTCAGGTTACATGAAAATAGGGAAATCAATACCCAAATCCAATAACACCAGCTCTAGAGCCCACATGTATGTGGGAAGTCAGAAACTTTGAAAAAAGGCAAAGAGGAAAAAAAGAGCTCTAGAGGTGTTGGACAACAACTAAAATCACCCACAGAAAGAGAAATTTCCTCTGTGAGTGAGGAACTACTGAAAACAGGTCTGAGATATGGTGGATCAGAGGTTTCCTGGAAAAATCAAAGGGACAGAACTTGAAAATGAACAGAACCAGAGACTGTAGTCTTAAGAAGGCACCGTTTCTGGGGGAAGGATTACACAGAAGGATCAGGTATCTCATGGAGGCTGGTGATGATGGCAGAAGAAAGTAAAAGGCAGAAATTATGGTCCTGCACAAATCAGAGCAATGCTCACACAAAAGTGAGCAATGCTCACCACAAAACAGGCACTCACTAAAGAAACAGCATTTTTTTTTTTGAAAATTACAGCCACAAAGAGATATTACCTCACACCAGTCCCAATGACTACTATAAAAAGACAAGAAATGACAAGTGTTGGCGAGGATGCGGAGAAAAGGGAATCTTTGTGCACTGTTGGTGGGAACATAGATTGGCGCAGTCTCTGTGGAAGACAGTGTGCGGCATCCCTCAAATAATTAAAAACAGAGTTACCATATGATTCAGCAATGTGACTCCTGGGTATTTATTTGAAGAAAAGAAAAACACTAATTTGAAAAGACATAGGCACCCCTATCATTGCAGCAGTATTTACAATAGCCGAGATATGGAAACAACTTAAGTGTCCTTGTGAAATGGATGAGGGTGTCAAAAGGTACACACTTTCAGTTATAAAATAAGTAAGTCGTGGGGATGTAATATACAGCATGATGACTATAGCCAATACTGTACTGATTATCTGAAAGCTCCTGAGAGAGTAAACCTTAAAAGTTCTCATCACAAGAAACAAATTTGTAGCTGTAGCTGTGTGGTGTTAGATGTCCACTCGACTAAATGTGGTGATCATTTCAAATATGTAAAAACACTGAATCATTATGTTGTACACCTGAAACTAATAATAATGCTGTATGTCGATAATACCTCAATAAAAAAAAAAATGCTTAGGCCAAGAAAAAAAGAGAACAGGGAAAAGCTTTTTTGCCACACCAGAAGCAGGGAGCACTCGTGAACCAAGGAGCTGATGAGTGATTTTCTTACCCCTGCCAGCTAGCACTACTAAAGCTAGTCCAGGAAAATCACTCATTTCAAAATGAACAGAAAACTAGCAATAACATCTGTACAGAGTTACGAGGAGAATAAAACGGACATTGAGAATCAAGTTGTTTCAGTTTTTGGTTTTGCTCACAAGCAAAATAAAAAAAAAAAACAATAAAGAAACCCCAAAACCAAGGAAACAAAACAGAAACCACATGGAAGTTATAATTCGAGATTCAAACCTGAATTAAATATTAAGTGAGCATTTACAAATATGAAAGAAAACCTCTAAATAAATTTAAAAACTTTAAAATTATTTAAAAACTCAGAACCGAAATATCAAACAATCCAACAAACGGGAAGATGTGAAGTAAGAATGACAGCCCAGCAAAGAACTGAAGAAAAAGACAAAGTCATCTTAGAAATGAAGATTAAACCACAAAGTGCCCAGGAAGAACAGATAGAATTGAAAATAAAGGACACCAAAGAAAGAATTAAAAAAGCCAAGATGACAAAATTAAATAGAAATGTCCAAATGAAATAAAATGATAGATATAGAAAACAGGAAAAGAAGATCCAACATACATATAACTGAAAACCCTAAAGAAAAACATGAGAACACAATTAATTTTAAAAACTATACTTCAAGGGGCGCCTGGGTGGCGCAGTTGGTTAAGCGTCCGACTTCAGCCAGGTCACGATCTCGCGGTCCGTGAGTTCGAGCCCCGCGTCAGGCTCTGGGCTGATGGCTCAGAGCCTGGAGCCTGCTTCTGATTCTGTGTCTCCTTCTCTCTCTGCCCCTCCCCCCTTCATGCTCTGTCTCTCTCTGTCTCAAAAATAAATAAAAACGTTAAAAAAAATTAAAAAAAAACAAAACAAAACTATACTTCAAGAAAATGTTCCAGAAATAAAAGAAGATCTGAAACTTCATTTGAAAGAGCCCACTGTGTTTCTGTGGTCTGAACCAGTCAACTCTGAGACATATACCTACCTTAAAACTATTAGATTTTAAAGACAAAATTTTAAAGTAAAAATAAACGTCTGGGCCTCAATGCAAAATGACCACAAAAAGGGAAAAACAAAAAGGGAAAGTCACTCACAAAAAGGGAAAAACCAGGCTGACATCAAAGTTTAACAGTAATAAACCAAGACAATATTACAGGAGCATTTTCAGGAAATTTTAAGAAAACTGAACCAAAATATTTTATTTACGGCTAAGTTGTCCTTCAAATATAAATGTTATAGAATAGTCTTAAACATTTAAGAACTTAAAAATTCTTCTTGAGGAATCTTTTCCTACCCAAAGTAGGATTCATTGCCACAACACTGCCACATACATATGTGGCATATGTAAGGAATGAGAATCCAAGAGGTACAAATGATTAGTATGCCTACGATTGTTGGAGAAGCACTGTACTAGAGAACAAGTTTCATGAAAAAAAGTGACCGATGGAAAGCACCAGAGAGATTTAATTGCTTCCTAGCTCTCAGAAAATCACATACGAATGCTGAATATTTTGACAAGGCAGAAATAGTGCAACTGAAATGAGAGGAGAAAGGAGAAAGTTAAATACATTAATTGTTAAAGAGATAAAACATAATCAAAGGACGTTTCTTTAAAACTGACAAACCAGAAGCACCTGGGTGGCTCAGTCGGTTAAATGTCCAACTTTGGCTCAGGTCACGATCTTGCAGTTTGTGACTTCGAGCCTTGTATCAGGCAGGCTCTCTGTTGTCAGCATGGAGCCTGCTTTAGATCCCCTATCTCCTTCTCTCTCTGCCCCTCCTCTGCTCGCACTCTCTTTTTCTCTCTCAAATAAATAAACACTAAAACACAATAAAAATGAAAAAAAAAAAAACAAACCTTGACAAACCAAATAGTAGATATCTAAGTAAAGAAAAAAAAAAAAAAGAATTAAGGACATTATAGAAGGTATAACTATAAAGGTACAAAACAAACCTTCCTAAACATCTCACAAAAAGAGAGTATAGACCATACAGAGAAAAAACACTGTAAATATAACATAATACCATAGAATATGTGACATAAAATAGCATGACAAAGTTGAGACCGAACACATTGGCATCTCAATTAATGCAAATGGGCTTAACACATCAATTAAAAGTAAAAGATTCCAAACTATCTTCCGAAAGAAAACTAAATTCTATGCTACAGATAATAGACACACCTAAATGCAAGTGATTCAGGAAAGCTAAAAATAAGAATAAGTTGGAGAAAAAGAGAAAGAGGGAGATATAATTCTAGTATCAGACAGTAAAATTTAGGTCAAAAAACATTAAAAATGACTAAGAAATACTTTTATAATGTTAAATGCCACAATTTAAAATGAAAATATAGCAGTTATACATCTCTATGCACCAAATAACGTAGCAATTACATTCACAAACCAGAAACTACAATAGGTGCTTTGTAACAGGAGCATAGTATTTAATGGGATACTTTAACACCACTCTGAAATGAAGACAAGTGGACAAAAAGCAATAATTTAGGAGACCTAGGCAATATGTTTAATACGGTAGAGCTTTAATAAGGTATAGACACTGATAACATTACATGATTATAATAAAGAGTCTATTTTCTTCTCAAGCACACATAGAACCTTTAAAAGCCTGATCCTATGTTAGGGCACAGAAAAAGTCTCAAACTTAAATGGCATGCATGTATCTAAAAAGGAAAATCTGAATATTCTTTTAAGTAAAACCTGTATGTGGAATACTATTAATGAACTCCAGGCAAGAAGACAAAAAAATGACTCTAAGCTCATGAGTACAGGTATTTTAACTTTTGATTACATCCACCTGCTACTTAAACAACATTCAACTATTCTGAAGACACAGCAAAACGAAAGACTCTCAAGAAGCAACACATATTTTAAAAGCAAACTCCATTTTACTTTGGAGAAATATTCTTAACACTCTTTAAAATTACGAATCCTGGCTTATTTCCTTCCCCAAAGAATACACCGAGATCTACTTCATTTTATTCTTAGATTTGTAATTATTCTAGCTTTCCCAAGTTGTTTTATAAGAATGAAGGTAAAATAATGGTCTCTTGTGACTCAGATAAGATTACCTTCTTTCTGAATGTCTATGGCAGAGTTTCTCCTGGCGTTAATATTTTAACATATGAAATGAAGTCACTGCATTGTATTTCTGCTTTGTAATTCCTTTAAAAATACTAATAGCAGGTCTTGAAGTAAAAACACCCTGCCACATGTGATCTCACAGTTCTGTGGTTTAAATGGTAATGAAAAACATCATGAAAGAACCAAGAGCAGTGTCCTAAGTCCAGTGACCTTCTTTCTACCCACTAAACAGAAATTCTCATCACTGGGTGTCACCATGGATATGTCCTCAACTATTACCCTATCAATTCATCTGGCAGCCTCACGTGTGACATCAACTGTATCTTGCCAACAAAGAGAAGGGCAGAATCACGGGCGGCCCTGATTAAAGTCTCAATTATTCCCATAATGATATTAACAATGCAAAGAGGAGACTAAAGGTCTGATAGTGAAAGGCATGAGGATTCTCTCTAAAAAAAGAGGCAAAAGTAACTGATGCTTCCATGGTTGCAAATGCCTTGCCTTCGCTTAAACTTCCCATAAAAAATGGCTCAAAACTCTTCCTAATGATTTAGAAAAAACAAACAAACAAAAATCATCGGCTATTATCTCTGACTTGCTATCCTCGTTCAATTTAGAGTTGATACTATACTAAATATGAAAATACATGTAGGTGTGTATAGGGTGGGAGAGGTAGATACAAAGACTGGGAAATAATCGGAATAGGCTCTTAGAAATCCCAGTATTTACAATGGAGTCACACAACAGTTCATCCAGTATAATAGTGATTCCTTAATTAATGACATCCACAGATACCTATTTGCAGGGATACATGAAATTTTTTAAGTCATTTTGTCTTAAAATTTTATTTTCTATCGTACGATGAAGTTGCCTTTTTGTGTGCGTAGTTTCATGAACTTTAACAAATGCATAGATTTGCATGACCACCACTTTAGTGAGGGTACTGAACAGTTCCATCACCCCCCCAAAACCCCTCATGCTATATCTTTATAGTCATTCAGAACAAAATTAATTTGGATGCACATCATTTTCATGCTCTTTCCCAAGGAAGAGTAAAATAAAACAAAACAGCCAAAAGAATCCCTCCAGGGCATCCATGGATCACTGACCCAAGGATTCAAAAACACAGTGATAGGGTAAGGTTTATGCACGCTTGGTTCCTTTTTCACGCCTAGCAACGAGAATTCACATAAAAGACATGCCCTGCTCCGAAGACGTTGCTCTCTGACTCGGGAGAGGGCTGTTCCTGTTCCACACCAAACAGATGTTCTCTTCTCTCTCTGCCTTTGTGGCCTCTATGCCACGCTCTGGGCCCAAATCCAGCAGGGGCTCAGGAAAGCGCTGGTGCCCCCAGACCAGGACACGGCCCCAGACCTCACGGAGCAGTCAGAGAAAATTCGGCAGGAAAGAAGCCTAAAGCAGGGGTGGTCGGCAGAAAGGGGACCATGATACATTTCAGGGGGCGGCAACGACAAGTGGCAGGCAGAAGGAAGCAGAGGGACATGCAGGGCCAGGGAGAAAGAGGAATGCAGCAGATGGGAGTGAGGAACAGCCAGAAAACCAGAAGCCCGTCCAGACAATGGCAGCACTGAGCCTGAATCATCCCCGTCCCAAGTTCCTCTCTCGTGACGAGAGATCACGTCAAGTAGAATTTCCAGGTCAAAGAATACATTTGTTGAAATTTCATGAAGCTCATGTTTTTGAAAAGCAACTTCAACAAGCAACCCAGGGCATTTTTGCCGAATGACCCTGCTGCAATGGATTCTTTACCCGTAGTTGCATGATTATCAGTTTCAGTGAGCTTTGGCCTAAGAATAATGGAATTCATTCTTATTAAAAACTTACGACACATTGGCAAACAGACTGCTCCTCTGCTTTGGGCCCAACCCAATCTTGGTACTATCCCGGACAACAAGCAGGACAAAATGTTCGTTATTAATAAGCAGCTTTCGCTTTTCCTAACTTGTAGGTAAAACAGATCCAGACCTAAAGTTACAAGCACACCAGTCATTCATTATCCTTCAACCCATCATCTACTCATGATGCAAGAACTTCTATTATCCCGAACAAGTCAAAACTGCCTTGTAAAAGATCATTCCAGTCATAAGTTCTAGAGCTCTATAGCATCAGAGGTCAGCATTCTTATTTGTACGGAACAACCGGATGTAAAACAAATGCACTAACTTCTGCTCATGAATCATTATTCTTATATACATTTGTTTATCTGCACATTAAATCTCCCAGGAAGCACATGTAAGAATCCTATCACAGTGATTGCCCTCATGAAAGAGAATTTGTTGACTGGGAGATAGAAGTGGAGGGATTTTATCACCGCGTCGTTGAACCTTTCAAGTTTTGAATCATGTAAATGTGCCACTAGTCAAAGAATAAATTTAAAAATTTACATAAAGAAGATCATTATTTCTGTAAGGAAATACCTTGCTGTCAGCTACCAACAAAAATGCAACCGTATCAAAAGATACCATCAGATTTCAAGACAGGGAAATGAGGCACGCTACCATTGTCCTCACACAAAGGCGTGTATGTGTGTGGGAGAGAACAGCTTCTCCAGCAACTCGACAGAAAGTTACACGTCTACAACCGAAAGAAGAGCTAGCTGAAAAGGAAAGCTTGCGGCCAGCTCCTTCTCCCACTGACGGAAATGCCCACCTGAACACCATCTGCTGTTTTCAGCACTGTTCGCCTGTGCGTGTGCGTGTGCGTGTGCGTGTGCGTGTGCGTGTGCTCGTGCTCGAGAGCGTAACGCAG